>NC_085841.1:350126615-350437686 GCF_035594765.1 Anolis carolinensis
AGCTTGGAGCTTAGATAGTTATAGACCTGCTCTTTCTGATAGCTCAGGGCTAGGGTAAAGAGGATCTCAGGATCTCTTCACCTTTGGAGGAAGTTAAACCAGCAACTAAAAAGGAAAAGCAAGAAAGGAACACCTACAAGGTTTTATAAGTTGACTGTTTATATTTGCAACCTTAACTATGTGTGCCAAGTCTGCTATGGACTTTGTGAAAATAAAATTTTATTTGATTGTTCAACTTAAAGTGCCTTTGGTTACTGGGATTTCCAGAGCTTCTAAGTAAGGCCCCGCAGTTCACCTGAGCAAAGGAAGAAGCACATCTTAAAGCTTTAAAAGGTGCCTGGGTGTGACAGCATGACATTATATGAATCTACACCATATAAGGGGAAAGGAAGGGGCCTGAGGAGGTTAGGAATTGTGGGAGTTGAAGTCCAAAATACCTGGAGGACCGAAATTTGCCCATGCCTGGTCTACACTGACCATATAATGCAGTTTTATGGTAGTGCACATGGGGCCTAATAAATCTCCCTATTTTTTTTCCTAACAAAGATACAGCCAAGTCAAATGTCCTAAGAAATGTCACATGTAGTTTAAAAAAAATCAATTTCTGTGCATCAGCCAACTTATTCTAGTTATTTTTAAAAGTTATGTTTAAAGAGTATTGTGAGATATGCATACAATTTTGCTGAGGTTTACAGTATCAAGTTGTCCATCCCTGATATGAATAATCTTGTTTTTAGGATTTTCAATCCATTTATTTTTTTAAAAAATAATTAATGTTCTAACTTAAAGTTGTTTAATCATGTGAAAAATATTTAGATGTTTATTCAGACTTATTATTATTTTTAGTTTGTATTGTTTTAAGTCTATTGTTAGTTGTCTGGAATCTCATTATTGGTAGAAAGGGGGTGCGTATGAATATAATAGTAAAAGTAAAAATAGTAGCATCTCATTCGGGGTCTTTTGAAGATGTGGTTTGATTTGTATGGTTAATCTCACCGTTTGTTGCACCATAGTACAAAAAAACCATACCAGAGTCCAGTGATCCAGTAATAAAATGTTTATTGAAGAAAGTATATAAAAAGGGGAAAAGAGCAAATTCAAAAGAGATAGTCAATATATAAAAGGCAATACAGAAAATAAGTCAGAGTTCAGTAGCAATAATCCAATAAGGCCATGGTAAATCCCAGAATCAAGGAATCGAAAACCACAGCACTAATCCAAGGTATTTCCATGAACATGAACACAGGAATCTCTCCCAGGTAAACTCTCCATAGACAGGAACATAAAACAAAAATCTTGACAATACAGGAACCAGAAACTTGGAAACATGAACAGTAGACTGATCACCATTACCAACATTGTCTCCTATGAGATGCTTGAAGCCAAACCACTTAATTTAAGCCCATCCAAGCTCCCATGAGATCATGACTAATGCACCTGGACTTCAAGGTCTTATCTTGAATTTGCTGGAAGACCTAGTTTGCCTGCTTTTCACACCCTGCATTCTCATGTCTAATCTACACTCCCTTGAAAGCTCCTTATCTTCCCATGGCCTTTTCTCAAGGGAATTGGTACTTTGAGTTTCCCCAGTTGTCTGGGAACAATCGAATACATTCCAAACATCAGCCTGGTCAGCGTGATCTGTCTGCAGTTCCCCCTGAACACTCACACACAGCTCATTTTGGAAACCATAATCCCCCTCATCCTCTGAACATTCAGAAAAATCCTCTGACGCTTTTGAGACTACAAGACTGTAGAAGGCTGGAGTAGATTTTCTGTTAGGCTCCTTTCCATACTGCTATCCTATTATTTTTGATACTTATGTCATTGAACTGTGACATCATTTAATTTTGTAAGTAGTAATTCTTACTACTGTGCTGGGCTGTGGCGCAGGCGGGAGAGCAAGCCAGCTGCAATTAACTGCAATGAATCACTCTGACCAGGAGGTCATGAGTTCGAGCCCCGCTTGGAGCCTATGTTTGTTTGTCTTTGTTCTATGTTAAAAGGCACTGAATGTTTGCCTATATGTGTAATGTGATCCGCCCTGAGTCCCCTTCGGGGTGAGAAGGGCGGAATATAAATGCTGTAAATAAATAAATAAATAATAAATAATTCTTAATATTTTTTTGCAGCATTGTACAGTAGCGTCTCACTTATCCAACTTTGCTTAGCCAACATTCTGGATTATCCAACACAGTCTGCCTCCTGCCTGGATCCACAGCTGTTTCTCTGGGCAGCAAGGACTGAACTTTTTACGGTTTTAACTTTCGACAATGTTGTTACTGTAAGATCATTTTATGCAATTCTATCTTTATTTGTAGTCTATTTGTTAGTAGCCAATGTTTTTGTAGTCAATGTTTTCAATACATTGAAATGTTTTGGTGCTGAATTTGTAAATACAATAATTACTACATAACGTTACCGTGTATTGAACTGCTTTTTCTGTCAATTTGTTGTAAAACATGATGTTTTAGTGTTTAATTTATTAAAATCATAACATAATTTGACATTTAATAGACTTTTCCATATTCCCTCCTTATTATCCAACATTTTCGCTTATCCAATGTTCCGCTGGCCCGCTTATGTTGGATAAGTGAGACTCTACTGTACTTTGTAACAACTTTTGCTGACAGTCCTGAAGCTGAACTTTTTCAGTCTTACACAAAAACAAGAAGTGGGAGGTTGCTGCTTCATAATAATATTTGGCTTAAATGCCTTTTGAATATAACCATACTGTAATCCTTTGTGAGGAGGTGGAGAGGTTTCTAAAATATGTTTCTGTGCAGTAATCATATAGACTTCAATAAATATGGGAGGCAGCCCACTAAGTCAGGTGGAAATGCCATGGCATTCTAGCAAAATATCTCTAAAATCCTCTTGAGTCACTTAGAATCCTTTCTAAAGTCATAGAGAATTATCTGGTCCTTGGAGGTTTCCTTCTTCTCATTTCCTTTTTTTTAAAAGACATTTTGCATATTTCTATTACTGGTAATTTAATCCAAAAGCTGTGCTTTTCAAATATCCAGCTTCAGTTTTGTAAAACATGGGAACCACTTACCGTATGTACTCGAAGATAAGCCGAGTTTTTCAGCCCTTATTTATGAGCTGAAAAAGCCTCCCCCGGCTTATACATTTGGTGTTTAGAGGGAGAGGTTTTTCGGGCTCCTGGAGTCCAGAAAACTAAGATGGCTGTGTGGATTGGGCTTGGAAATTGCATGACAAGATCCCCGGGCCCAATACACTCAGGGCCCACACCTGGTAAGACCCAGATCTTACTGTAAGATCCAGATCTTACCAGATGTTTAATCAATTCAGAACAAACCATGCAAATCCTGGTTTATTCTGAATTAATTTGGTTTTACCAGAGGTGTCGTTTGGATGCTTTGGGAATGCCTGGTGCAGAACAATTGCTTTAATTATTGCCAAATATATGTCAGTACATTTGCAGATGCATTTTTATAAAAATCTGTGTTCTCTATTGTCATGTTTCTGGATGACATTCACAGTGACCACCCTGTCTGTAATGGAAATTCCTTATCTTGCATCAGATTCTGGGAACTATTATAGTTTAGAACATATATTAAGGAGTTCCTTAATTATGCTTATCATACAGCAGCACATTGTAGGCGGCAACTAAAAGCAAACTGTCATTCCATGTAGCTTGCCATCCATTATAGTCTTATTATTTACCACATTGTAAGGACTCAGGGCAGCCTTACAACAGGCAGCCATTCAATGCCATACACATATATATCCATAAAATAAACAAATACAATTAAAATCCAAACAGTTAAAACATCAATTATTAAAACATCAATTAAAATCATGCAATCCAAATCATAATACAGGGCTGTTTCATTTGTCAGTCACATTAATTCGTGGTCACTTATTTCACTGCTCCCATTACAGGTCAAAGGCTTCTTACCAAAGAAATTCATATATATATTTATATGAATAATGTGGATAGCCCCTCTGGTGATTGTTTTGCTGTCTGTGCCCCTGTTCAGAAGATTTCACCTCACTTTCTGTCTCTGTGGTAATTGGATTTTCAAAAATTTGGCTTGTTGTGGAACCAAGGATTGGTGATAAAGCTTAAGCTGAGATACCTTTTCTCCATGACAACTCTTTTGGAGTGAATTTCCCTTCTTAGGGGTAGATTTCTCTCACTTCCTGTTGTCCAACCCCCAATCTTAACTATGAGTCATTTGTAAGTTGGATGTAACTATATACTATAAGGTATGCTTGCATGCAAGGAAGTGTTTGTTTTGCTGTTTTACTTGCAGATACAACAATAGGCAATGGAGTTGTCACTTGTACACACAGCAAAGTAGTGCATAACCTAGGTCCCTTCATGCATGACCTAAACTCAAGACAAGAGGCTATTATCAGAAAAGAGTATGAAGAAATTGAATAATTTCCCATTGTCATCACCCTATCTCCTGAACTTGCACATTGAAAATAGCATATTTAAAGCAAGATTAGACATGGAGGAAGAATGCATAAAAAATGAAGGAGGGAATATCAACATTGGTCAACAAATTTTTGGGAATGTTTTATTTCTTCTACAATTTTGGTTGAACCAAGTAGATTTCAACACACTGAAAACAACTATGTATTTATTATGTATGTAATTTATTATGTCTGTATCACATACATCCTAAGCATTGCTATATGTCTATAGTGGCATACTGTATTATAGTAATGGTGTCTTCAGGAAACACAACTACAAATGTTTTGCTGCAGATTTTTGTTTGTTATCACTGTCCAACAGTTTGCGGATGACTTGAAGGGTGGGTTGCTGACTTGAAGGTTGCCGGTTTGAGTCCAGTGCAGGGAAAGAGTGGATGAGCTCCATCTATCAGCTTCAGCTCCATGTGGGGACATGAGAGAAGCCTCCCACAAGGATGGTAAAAACATCAAAACATCTGGGTTTCGCCTGGGCAACTTTTTTGCAGACAGCCAATTCTTTCACACCAGAAGTGAGTTGCAGTTTCTCAAGTCGCTCCTGACACACACACACAAAAATCTCTCACAGTGTCAGGAAAGAAATCCATGTGGGAATGAAAAAATGTATCTTCAATAATATGTTGCTGTTGTGCAGCAAAACAGCCTTAAAACTTAAGTATCTGACTGCATGGTCCATGTGGTCTGTTTGTTATTCTATGAGTCTATGAATGACTTTGCCACCATTCTATTGGTTCATGGTTGCATTTGAGAGCACAAAACAAAGTGTTGATGTCACAACAAAAGATCAGACTATAGCTTGGCTAAAATATTTTGTCAAATCTTCAAATGGTAGAGCAATTTTGAGATTTTTGTATCAAAAGACAAAATATTCCATTCTTGCTGCCTTGATCCAAGCAGCTCTGTCTTACTCTTTGATAAACCCAAATTTCTGATCAGATCGTTCAGCTCTGCTCGAGATATTAAATGATGATCACTGGATGGCACAAAGTCAGGATCACCATCCACTTCCATCTGCATGAGCAATCTAAAAAATCTTACAAGTCACTGTGGAACAAGAAAATATTTTATAATCTTGTAATAATTGTAAAACAAAATTGGCCGTTTCTCAAAAACCGTACATGATGTAACATTTTTGAAGTTATTTATGTTATTAGCATCAAAAAATCTGGTACACAAAATTGATAAAGGAAACAAAATACCTGTTTTCCAGTATAATCTAAGATATATAGATGCCATCATACTACTAGCAAAAATAGCAGAAGATTTAGAAGAAAGGAAGTACAAAGGCAGGTTTACAGTTGAATATTAAGAAAACATAAATAATGATCATAGGTGATTTACAATTCAGGAAAGACACTGACATGCTTGAACATGTCCAGAGGTTGGCAACTGAAATTAACACCGGGCTGGAAGGTTAGCCCTATAAAGAGTGGCTTAGGGAGCTGGGTATGTTTAGCCTGAAGAACATCCTGTTGGTAAACGTTGTTTGCCAGTGGAATATGCTGCCTTGGAACACAGTGGAGTCTCCTTATATGAAGACCTTTACAGAGACTAGATGGCCATTTATTGAAAGTGCTTTATGTATTCCACCTCCTACATTTGAAGGACTTGGGCTGCACAGTGCTTTTTCTCTCCTCCAACTCTATGATTCTTGTGATTCTACGAGCTCCTATTTTGTGACATTTGACAGGAAAAAATAAGTAATATTTGTGTTAGGTTCAGTGCAGAATGCAACCCTCCAAGATGTTGAAAGGAGGGCAATGTGGTCTTTTAGTTTCTGCCAGTTGTTTATCCCCACACTATTTTATCAAGGAGCCCCTGGTGGCACAGTGTGTTAAAGCGCTGAGCTGCTGAACTTGCGGACTAAAAGGTCCAAGGTTCAAATCCCAGGAGCGGAATGAGCGCCCGCTGTTAGCCCCAGCTCCTGCCAACCTAGCAGTTCGAAAACATGCAAACGTGAGTAGATCAATAGGTACTGCTCCGGCGGGAAGGTAACGGCGCTCCATGCAGTCATGCCAGCCACATGACCTTGGAGGTGTCTACGGACAACGCCGGCTCTTTGGCTTAGAAATGGAGATGAGCATGACTGGACTTAACATCAGGGTAAAACCTTTACCTTTTTACTACATTTTATCAGCTCCTCATTGATATCCTTGGGATTTACTTCTGAATAAATATTTTCAGGATTGTAGTACACAGCAGTTCAAAATGGATTGCAGTGCCAAGGTCTTGCTCCAATTTATCCCTCTTTGCTGGAATTATTATTAATATTATTAATTTCCCCATTTATAGTGTGGTTAAGTGTTTCTAGATAAACTGTCAAGAGCAATTCTGTGAAAGTAGGTCCTTAATATAGATTATAAATAAATGCTTCTGCAGTGGTAGCACGATCGCATTTACTGTAATCCCCTAAAGCTGTTGAATAATCTCACTGATGAGTTTCCTTTTGACACTCTTTCTGAGATAGTCAAAGAAGTGCCTGATCCAAGTGGGTGAAGATAGGACACACTGTGATTTTTAAAAACATGTACTTATTTTTCATTTCAAAGGCATTTGGTGAGGTGGTATACCAATTATTAGAAGCAAAGTCAACTCCTCTTTTTATTCTCACAAGGAAAAGGACAAATGCAAAATGTGGTTTGCCTAAACATAACCAAGAAAGTTTATGTAGCATTGAGATAGTACCCAGATTTCCACCCCTTTTCTGCTCTGGAACTGGATTTTAGTTCCAAGTCTTCCCAAGGCTTTATTTGGTGCTAAGCACTGACACATTACTACTGTAAAAGATAAGCTTTATGGGTGGTGAATGATGCAGCAGATGGCACGCAGTAAAGCATCCTGATTCTCAACCCTTTTGTGATGGAGTCCAGCATCCCTTCACATGTAATGATAGAACCGGACTCCAAAAAACTACCATATATACAACATGAATAAGTCAAGGGCAAGTTTTGGGGCCCTATATCAAATTACAGATTTTGATATAACCCATGGATATAAAAGGGGAAAGTAATGATGCTGCCTGGCTCAGGACTAGCTGCTCCTGGCTGCCCCTGCCATTTTCCTTCCAAGACATTCAAAAAGGCCAGAGATGGTGCCACAGCAGAAAGAGTAAAGGGGTCAGTGTATCTTTTCTGTTCTCCTAAGATAGACTACGTTTTTGCCTTTCGCCACTCTACTCAGAGGAGATGATTCCTTTTTTTGAGAAGAGTTAAGGTATAATACTCACACAGATCCAGGTATTTCGGTTTGAGTCTAAAATGTTTAGACCTATACATGAGTATATAGGGTAATTCTTTGCAGACCTTTCCTAGCTGACACTTCAATCCCCCTGGATGGCTAAACAAGGTGCCTCTGGGCTAGAGTGCATATGCCACACCATTGAGCGAGGACAGCAGAAGATGGATTCCCAAGGGCTATATAGCGCAGAAGCAAAGAAAATAAATGCAAAGGCTTAGCTGTGTTTTCTGGAATCAGTATGCAAAGGGAAAACAGAATCATAGAATTAGAGAGTTGGAAGAAACCAAAAGTGACAAACCCTTGCCATGCAGGACCAGCCCCCACCCCATGGCACCTTAAATACTATCCCTTTCTTTGTTCTGGAGACCAGGAAATGGAGCAATGGATTCAAACTTCTGGAAAAAAGATTCCACCTAAACATTAAGAAGAACTTCCTGCCAGTAAGAGCTGTTCAACAGTGGAATATGCTAGTTTGAAGTGGGTTGGAGTCTTCTTCTCTGAAGGTTTTTTAAGTAGAGGCAAGGACTCCAAAACCTATCTGCCTGGTGGCAAAGCTATATTCTAATATTATTTGACCCTTGAAATGACAATCTGAAAGATCAGGTTCTACTCGGAAACTGCAGTTAGTGCAAAGGTTGGCAGCCAGATTAACAACTGGGGCAAGCTTTAGTGAGCATACCATTCCCCTTTAAAAGCAGCTCCACTGGATTCTGACAAGTTTCCAGGCCCAATTCAAAGTAAAGGTGATTACCTATAAAGACCTCTACGCTTTGGGTCCAACCTATTTTCCAGACCACATCTCCTTCTATGAACCAGTTTGGGCATTTAGATCTGCTGGGGAGGCCCTTCTTTTGGTCCTGCCACCATCTCAAATACCGTTGGTGGGGATGAGAGCGAGGGCCTTCTCAGTGGTGGCTCTGGAATACCCTCCCTAAAGAAATTAGACTCACCCCCGCCCTTCAAGACTTTCAGGTGGGTTTAAAAACATGACTCTTCAGGCAGGCCTTTGACCCTGTGTAATCTGGTCAGCTCGGTAACCCACTGATTGTGCCACTCCGCACTTTGTTACTGCAGATAGCCAGCTCATTCGCAGGTTCTATTAGGAAATGTTAGGGTACGTTAGTAAAGGTAAAGGTTTCCCCTGACTTTAAGTCCAGTCGTGTCCGACTCTGGGAGTTGGTGCTCATCTCCATTCCTAAGCCGAAGAACCGGCGTTGTCCGTAAACACCTCCAAGGTCATGTGGCTGGCATGACTGCATGGAACGCCATTACCTTCCCATCGGAGGGGTATCTATTGACCTACTCACATTTGCATGTTTTCGAACTGCTAGGTTGGCAGAAGCTGGAGCTAACAGCGGGCGCTCACCCCACTCCCTGGATTCGAACCTGCAGCCTTTTGGTCTGCAAGTTCAGCAGCTCAGCGCTTTAACACACTGCGCCACCGGGGGCTTTAGGAAACGTTATAAATTTATAATTCTTACAATTTTCTTCTGGGATTATGTGTGCATTTTGGCTTTTATACTTATGTGTGTATTGTCATTTTTATGCGGCACTCGCAGTGCTTCTGTGAGCCGAGTCCCTTTGGGGAGATGGTGTACAAGTAAAGATTATTTATTATTATTTGAAACACAACAAGATGAGTCCACAACAGACACTCTGCTGGCTGTTGTATTAGATCACACTTTGGACACTTCCCAAGTGTCTAGGACTGTGTGATGTATCGGCGAATAATGCGTGCAGATCCCAGTAAGGTGGCCTTCTGCAGCTGGCAGGTGGTAATTTTGTCAGCGCCGATTGTGTTCAAGTGCAGGCCAAGGTCCTTAGGCACTGCAGCCAGTGTGCCGATCACCACTGGTACCACCTTGACTGGCTTGTGCCAGAGTCTTTGCAATTCCATCTTCAAGTCCTCATATTGTGTCAGCTTTTCCAGTTGTTTTTCTTCAACCCCGCTGTCCCCTGGGATTGCAACATCGACAATCCATACTTTGTTTTTTAACACAATTGTGAGGTCAGGATTATTGTGCTCCAAAACTCTGTCTGTCTGAATTCCGAAGTCCCAGAGTAGCTTGACATGTTCATTCTCTGTAACTCTGTGTAAAGATTATGTGTAATTCTGTGTAAAGATTATTTATTTATTTATTATTGTTATTATTATAAGTATGAAACAGCAAACAAGATAGCTATGCTGGATTTGGTTTCACAAAATCACAAGTCGAACACTTCCCAAGTGTCTAGAACTGTGTGATGCATTTTCTGATGATGTGCCAGTTTTCACATGCTCATGCTTGATGTTGTCCAGCTGTAATATGCCCAGATATTTATAGGCCTCTGGCTGGTGACACTGGGGGGGCTTAACCACTCCAATGATGACTGAGGGCTGTGCTGGTGGTAGTGTAACTACCGGCAGGTCCAACCAAGCCAGAGAGGCCTCAGCTGAGGAGTGGAACTAAGTGCACCTAAGCCATTAGCATTATGGAGAATCAAACCCAAACGAAGTCTATACTGGCTCGGTCGTCGCCCAGGATAAAAAGGGTGGATGCTGCTGATTCTGGACATCCATCGACAAGTGGGCTATGGAATCAAAATACAAATGAACAGTCACAGAAACAGCAGAAATGTACAATGCCAGAGAACCGCACAATTGCCCCTCCCCCCCACCACGTCAAGGTGGCACCTCCATCGACAAGTGGGCTATGGAATCAAAATACAAATGAACAGTCACAGAAACAGCAGAAATATACAATGCCAGAGAACCGCATAATAATTATTATAATTATTATTTTATTATGACACAGCAAACAAAATAGATATGCTGGATTTCGTATCACAAAATCACAAGTCGAACACTTCCCAAGTGTCTAGGACTGTGTGATGTATTTTTGGATGATGTGTGCAGATCCCAGTAGGGTGGCCTTTTGCAGTTGGCAGATCGTAATTTTGTCAATTTCTATTGTTTCCAAATGCTGGCTGAGATCTTTTGGCACGGCACCCAATGTGCCAATCACTATCGGGACCACCTGTACTGGTTTCTGTCAGAGTCTTTGAAGTTCAATCTTGAGGTCCTGATAGCGGCTGATAATAATAATAATAATAATAATAATAATTCTTATTATTATTTTATTATGACACAGCAAACAAGATAGATATGCTGGATTTCATATCACAAAACCACAAGTCGAACACTTCCCAAGTGTCTAGGACTGTGTGATGTATTTTCGGATGATGCGTGCAGATCCCAGTAGGGTGGCCTTTTGCAGTTGGCAGATTGTGATTTTGTCAATGTCTATTGTTTCCAAATGCCAGCTGAGATCTTTTGGCACAGCACCCAGTGTGCCCATCACCACCGGGACCACCTGCACTGGTTTCTGCCAGAGTCTTTGAAGTTCAATCTTGAGGTCCTGATAGCGGCTGAGTTTTTCCTGTTGTTTTTCGTCAATGCGACTGTCACTTGGGATGGCAACATCAATGATCCAAACCTTTTTTCTTTCCACAACTGTGATGTCTGGTGTGTTGTGTTCCAGAACTTTGTCAGTCTGGATTAGGAAGTCCCACAGTATCTTTGCGTGTCCATTTTCCATGACCTTTGCAGGTTTGTGATCCCACCAGTTCTTTACTGCTGGGAGGTGGTACTTGAGGCATAAGTTCCAATGAATCATTTGGGCCACATAGTTGTGCCTCTGTTTGTAGTCTGTCTGTGCAATTTTCTTACAGCAGCTGAGGATATGATCAATGGTTTTGTAGGTTTCCTTGCACAGTCTGCATTTTGGGTCAACAGCTGATTTTTCGATCTTGGCCTTAATTGCATTTGTTCTGATGGCTTGCTCCTGTGCTGCAAGGATCAGGCCTTCTGTCTCCTTCTCCAGGGTCCCATTTGTGAGCCAGAGCCAGGTCTTCTCCTTATCAGCTTTTCCTTCAGTTTTGTCAAGGAACTTTCCATGCAATGGTTTGTTGTGCCAGCTGTCAGCTCTAGTTTGTAGTGCGGTTTTCTTGTACTGTTTTTTTGTCTGCTGTGCTTTGAGGAGTTTCTGAATTTTGACTTCAATCAAAGCAGGTTCTTCACTTTGCTTTACATATTCTGCCAGGGCATGTTCTTCTTCTTTGACTGCTTGTTTTACTTGCAAGAGTCCTCTGCCCCCTGATCTTCTAGGCAGATATAGCTGGTCAACATCACTGCGAGGGTGCAGTGAGTGATGAATGGTCATGAGTTTTCTTGTTTTTCTGTCCAAATTGTCCAGTTCCGCCTGTGTCCAATTTATGATGCCAGCAGTATATCTTATGACAGGTATGGCCCAGGTGTTTATGGCTTTGATGGTGTTGCCTCCATTGAGCTTGCTTTTGAGAATTTTTCTGACCCTTTGCGTGTATTCTTTGCTGACCACAGTTTTCACATGCTCATGCTTGATGTTGTCCAGCTGTAATATGCTCAGATATTTATAGGCCTCTGGTTGGTGACACGTTATTGTTTGGCCATTAGGCATATTTATGCCCTCACTTTCAATGATTTTTCCCTTCTTCAATGCCACTGTAGAACATTTGTCCAAGCCAAACTCCATGCTGATATCAGTGCTAAAATTTCAGACAGTGTTAGTCAGAGACTGGATTTCAGTTTCCATTTTCCCATACAGCTTCAGGTCATCCATGTACATCAAATGCAGAATTTTGTGAGATTTCTTAGATGTTTGATAGCCGAGATTTCTTTGTTGTTGTTGTTGTTGTTGTTATTATTATTATTATTTTATTATGACACAGCAAACAAAATAGATATGTTGGATTTCGTATCACAAAATCACAAGTCGAACACTTCCCAAGTGTCTAGGACTGTGTGATGTATTTTTGGATGATGTGTGCAGATCCCAGTAGGGTGGCCTTTTGCAGTTGGCAGATTGTGATTTTGTCAATGTCTATTGTTTCCAAATGCTGGCTGAGATCTTTTGGCACGGCACCCAATGTGCCAATCACCACCGGGACCACCTGCACTGGTTTCTGCCAGAGTCTTTGAAGTTCAATCTTTGAGGTCCTGATAGCGGCTGAGTTTTTCCTGTTATTTTTCGTCAATGCGACTGTCACCTGGGATGGCAACATCAATGATCCAAACCTTTTTCCTTTCCACAACTGTGATGTCTGGTGTGTTGTGTTCGGATTCGGAAGTCCCACAGTATCTTTTCGTGTTCATTTTCCACAACCTTTGCAGGTTTGTGATCCCACCAGTTCTTTACTGCAGGGAGGTGGTACTTGAGGCATAAGTTCCAATGAATCATTTGGGCCACATAGTTGTGCCTCTGTTTTTAGTCTGTCTGTGCAATTTTCTTACAGCAGCTGAGGATATGATCTATTATTATTATTATTATTATTATTATTATTATTATTATTATTATTATTATTATTATTATTATTATTATTATTATTATTATTATTACCACAACTGCTGGGGTTCCATAGCCTTGAGCCAAGGCAGATTACAGTGGTGCCAAACTGCATTGGTTCTCATGTTGTGATGGGGGTAAGAAGAGCTGTGGCCACAAGGAAACTTCCCTTGGATGGAAGTGAAACTTCTTTGGGAGGGAAGGAGGGCTCCCCGCTTTGCCAAAGGCGCCTTGAGTGGGCTTCGAAAGGGGCGAAGGGGCGAGGTGGGAAAGTCCACTCCCAAAGAGGGGGGTCCAAAGGGAGGGAGGGAGGCAGAGAGGGAGGGGTTTGCGCTCTCCTCCCTGCGCTTTCTCTCTCCTCCTCCTCCTCCTCCTCCTCTTCGCTTTCCTGGAAGTATCTGCTTTGCATCGCCGGCGGCAAGGAGGAGGGAGGCAGCCCCAGGACCCGGAGATCGGCGGCATGAGGCGGCTCTGGTGCGGCTCCTTCTCTTCCTCCTCTTCCTTCGGCTGCAGCAGCGACTGAGGCTCCTTCCCTTCCCTTTCCTCCCGTGCATGGGAGCTCCCCGGCTCCGACCCGGCTCGCACCTCTGCTTCTGGGCTCCGCTCTTTCAGAAGCGCCTCGGATTCCAGCAGGTAAAACTCTCCGGCAACACAGTTTCCCCGAAAGCGGAGAGGTCGCGGATAGGGAGGTCTGGTGGGGACGCCCCGTGGCATCTTTGGGGGGCAAGAAGGGGGAGATCGGGGGGCAAAAGGAGGAGGGTGGAGGGAGAGGAAAGAGGTCGGAGGAAGCCGGGGCAGAAAGGGGATGGGATGGCTGGAAAAAATGAGAAAGGACTGAAAAGAAAGGCGAGGAAAAGAGGAAGCGGGCGAGAAAGAAACCCCTCTGCCGCTTCCAGTTGCCCCTCCAAAGAGAAGGAAGGAAGGAAGGAAGGAAGGAAGGAAGGAAGGAAGGAAGGAAGGAAGGAAGGAAGCTTCTCTTGAACCCATCTGGTCTACTGCTCTGTCCTGACGAGGGAGGTTCCCAGAAACGGGATGGAAAGAGAGAGAGGCACTTGGCCACTTTGGGAGGGAATTAATCCCATGGGCATCTTTCTCCCAAAGAGAGGGAAGGTCAGATTGAGATCCTCACAACCTCAGAGGATGCCTGCCATAGATGTGGGCGAAACGTCAGGAGGGAATACTTCTGGAACATGGCCACACAGCCCGAAAGACATACAACAACCCTGTGATCCCGGCCATGAAAGCCTTTGACAACATACTGAGAAAGAGAGAGTTTGTGGAAGGCTTTCATGGCCGGAATCACTGGACTGCTGTGAGCTTTCCGGGCTGCGTGGCCATGTTCCAGAAACATTCTCTCCTGACGTTTCGCCCACATCTGTGGCAGGCATCCTCAGAGGTTGTGCGGTCTGTTGGAAACTAAGCAAAGGGAGATTTATATATCTATGGAATAATGTCCAGGGTGGACTCTTGTCTGTTGGAGGCCAGTGAAGATGTTGCAATTTATCACCTTGATTAGTATTGAAAAGACTTACAGCTTCAAAGCCTGGCTGACACCTGCCTGAGGGAATCCTTTATTGAGAGGTATTAGCTGGCCCTGATAGTTTCCTGTCTGGAAATCCCCTGTCTTCCGAGTGTTGTCCTTTATTTAGCTAAAACCTCCCGGCAAAGGATTCCCCCAAGCAGGAAGCAGCCAGGCTTTGAAGCTGCAAAGCTTTTCAATACTAATCAAGGTGATTAATTGCACTATTCACACTGGCCTCCAACAGGCAAGAGTTCTTTCTCCCATGTGGGACCTTCCACAGATATATAAACCTCACTTGCTTAGTTTCCAACATGCCTCACAACCTCTGAGGATGCCTGCCATAGATGTGGGCAAAACCTCAGGAAAGACTGCTTCTGGAGCATGGCTATACAGCCTGGAAAACTCACAGCAACCCAGAGGCACCTTTGCTCTGAACTCATCATGGTATCCTGCTCCTTGCTATGGAGGTTCTTAGATAGAAGGGAGAAGCATTAATTCTCCTGCCAGTTTTGGGGTGACAATCTCCAGCAAGGTCCTTTGACCAGTTGCCCCTCCAAATAGAGGGAAGTAGAGAGAGAGAGAGAGAGACTCCTGTCCCCTGAACCCATGATGTTCTGCTGCTCCTGAATATGGAGGTTCTTCCTCAGGACTTATCCTAAGAGAGAAAATCTCACACTTTGGCTCTCTCGGAGAACACTGAATGGGTTTCAGGTGAACAGGGTGGACCTTACTTACTCCAAGTCCAAGAGTAACAAACATGACTTCTACACCACAGAAGTCATGCAGTTTGACAGTATTTTAACTGCCATGGCTCAAGGCTGTGGAATCCTGGGTTTTGTCGTTTTGCAAGGGCATTCACCTTCTCTGCCTAACAAGAGTGGTGATGCCTCTTCAAACTACAACTCCCAGAGCATGGGAGTGGTGTCAAACTGCATTCATTCTGCGGTGCAGATGCGCCTCAAGATCCAACAGCTAGAATTGGGTACAAGAGACAACAATCATCAGCCTAAGAGTTTGATTCCAGTAACATACCTGAGTGAAGCTGTCAGTCCTTCCAGAAACAATTTCTTAACAATCAACTTGGGATTTGGGTTGCATGGCCATGTTCCAGAAGCATTCTCTCCTGACATTTCGCCCACATCTATGGCAGGCACTCTCAGAGGTTGTGAGGTATATTGGAAAGCTAAGCAAGGGAGGTTTATATATCTGTGGAAGGTCCAGAGTGAGAGAAACAACTCTTGTCTGTTGGAGGCCAGTGTGAATGTTGCAATTGATCACCTTTATTAGCATTGAATAGCCTTGCAGCTTCAAAGCTTGGCTGCTGCCTGCCTGGGGGAATCCTTTGTTGGGAGTGGATTTTCATAGTTTCCTCCTTTCTGTTGAAATTATTGACATGAAATTGTTCACATGCTTGTGGATCCAAACGTGGACAATTTAAATAGAAAGGAGGAAACTATGAAAATGAACAAATCTGGCTACCCACTATTAAAAAAAACTCTTAAATCAGGACAGTAAATAAAGAACAACACTCTGAAAACAGGGGAATTTCAGACAAGAAACAATCAGGGCCAGCTAATCATCTCCCAACAAAGCATTTCCCCCAGGCAGGAAACAGCCAAGCTTTGAAGCTGCAAGGCCATTCAATGTTAATCAAGATTCACACCTGCCTGAAACAGACAAGAGTTCTTCCTCCCACCCTGGACATTCCACAGATATATAAACCCCACTTGCCTAGTTTCCAATAAACCTCACAACCTTTGAGGATGGCTGCCATAGATGTGGGTAAAACGTCAGAAGAGAATGCTTCTGGAATATAGCCATGCAGCCCGAAAAACTCATGGCCATACAGCCTTCGACAACATTTTAGGATTTCAATCCCATATCTTTGTGAGGGGTTGGGGTGTTCATTTTGTTGCTTGTATTTTTAAATAATGGAAAGCAAGAAATCCATTCTTATTGTACTGCAAATCAATCAAGAGATGTGCCAGCAGATCTTGATCTACCTTTTCTTCCTTGCCTGTTTGAAACAACAGCCATGCACTCTTGACAATGGCTGGAGCTGTGATGGTACTGATGGAGAGGCAGATTGGGACAAAAGGTAGCCACAGGAATTGGGAAGAAGCTTTCGGCCCATTGGTTGGTGTATTTGCTCAGAAGTTAGTCCTGTTGATTTCTGTAGAGTTGGTCTGAGTTGAAGGATGGAAAGAAAGGCAGTGAACAGGATGGGGGCAGAAGCGTGCTGGCAATGACTTGTTATGAATGGAAGGGAAGAGAGAGATGAAGCTGAAAAGCATAGACAGTGTCGTGCTCGAGTGTAGGAGGATGAAACCGGAGAAACGAAGAGCCTTCTCAGTGTCTTTAATCCAGAAATAGAGTTCTTTGATGAACACATTTGTTAAGGCACAAAGAGCTTAACAGTTAGGAATTGTAGTTTGGGAAGACACCAGCTCTTTTTGGAAGCAAAGGCTAAAGTGTTGTTGAAGGCTTTCATGGCTGGAATCATTGGGTTGTTGTGAGTTTTCCGGGCTGTATGGTCATGTTCCAGAAGCATTCTCTCCTGACGTTTTGCCCACATCTATGGCAGACATCCTCAGAGGTTGTGAGGTCGTTGGAAACTAGGCAAGTGAGGTTTATATGTCTGTGGAGTGTTCAGGGTGGGAGAAAGAAGTCTTGTCTGTTTGAGGCAAGTGCGAATGTTGCAGTTGACCAGTTTGATTAGAATTGAATGGCCTTGCAGCTTCAAAGCCTGGCTGCTTTGCAAGGCTAAAGACCTTGTAAAGCTACAACTCCCAGGATTCCATAGCCTTGAGCCATAGCAGTTCAAGTGGTATCAAACTGTATTAATTTTACAGTGTAGATTCACCCATTTACACTGCTACCGTAGTCCAGGAACCCACAGCTTAAGCCTTGCCGACAGGTGGCTGTGGAACCTTGTTTAAAAGTCTCCAACAAAGGAGTTTATCATCATCTAAGGCAGTCTGTTTTGGTATGAAATAGTGCTTTACTGTTAGGATTGAAGGAAATGTGGAAAGCATTAACAGCAGGAGAAAAACAATGGGATTCCTGGAAATTGAACATCCAGTAGATTAGGGGACTTCTTATTACTGTTGAGTTTCTTTTTGCAGCCAGATAGGAATGTTGTGGAATCTGTTCATTTTGTTCCTCCCAGTGCCTTATCTTTCAAAAAGTTAAAACAGCACAGTTTCCTTTTCTGATTGAATGTTGGGTTTTGCACTTCTGTGCTAATTTGCTGCATAGATTGAAGTGAAGTCAAAAGGTTTGCAGAGAATTAAAATTTCACCATTGCCCTTCAAGCAAAAATCCATTGGCATGTGACACTTTCCTTAAGAAAAAAACAACTGGAATCTTATATGCACTAACCTGGGAGTAAATCCAACTTAAAACATTGTGACTTGCCTTTGAGTAGACATATAGAGTGGCATTGCCCTTGGAGGTATAAAAGCCCAAAGCGGGCCATGGTAAGTGGACAATTGGAAGAACAACAATGTAGAAAACTTTGCATAAAACACGTGTAGCTTCTCTCTCCAGTTTCTGAGTTTATCCTTTCATTCATGGAAATAAAATGTATCAGTTTTCCTTTGGGTATATAAGGGTTGTGTATATCCATCTCTTTTCAGTAGGAGTGCTGTAGTGTTCACACATAACTTAAGAGAATTGTAACCTGAGCTGCAATCTATGACTTTTCACTCCCACGTATGAAATACCCTATGTACCACACAGAGAAGAAAGAAGAAACAATTTTCAAATCAGAAGAAATCTCTAGCAATGTTAGAGAAAACAAAATAATTACAGTTGTAAGCAGGGGAGGAAGCAATCACTGTCTATATGAATCTAGTGAAATGATTATATGCCTTTGTTTGAACAAGGGTTCCTCTTACACTCATATATTATGTTTCCATGGCCTTCTTTAATAATCCAGGATATTCATAAACCTGTAGGTAGAATTTTTGTTTTTTATATGTGGGAACAAGAAATCAAGCCAGGAGCCTCTGGTTCACCGGAAACAATGGTCAAGGGCTTTAAAGCTAAGCAAAATACAATAATATTGTTTAAATTTGGTTTCCAAATCCTGGCTTGCAAAAATGATCTAACAGAATGTTACAGTTAACTGTGGTTTTCTGGCTTTGCTTGCTTATGTGAAGGGAGAACTGAAATGGCAGCAAAAAAGTTGCCTGCAGGTATGTCTTGGTTTTTAGCCAGCATATAATGGACCAATATGACAATATGTACTCCTAAAAGTAGTTATCAGTTACTATTCCTGGTACCATATACCTAAGCCAAAAAGCTGACAATTTGTTTAATGGAGTAACTATTAATGAAAGTAGAATCATTGAGGTGGAAGAGACCACAAGGACCATGCAGTCCCAACTCCTTGCCAGGTGGGAACAAATATGCAGGAACATAGAATTATGGACCTTTTCTGAATGTTTTGTGTAATACAGGCTGTGCATTCCCAATGCTGAATTCTGAAACCCAAAATACTCCAAAATTGTCCACATGGGTAGATGATATAATGACATCTCTTCTCTCCGATAGTTAAGTGCATACAAACTTTATTTCATACATTTTTAAAAATTATATAAATTACTATCAAGCTATGCACATAAGATATATATGAGCATAATTGGATCTCATATTTAGACTTGAGTAACATTTCAAGGTATGAGATGTTATATATGCAAAGATAGGTACTGTATTCTAAAATCTGGGGGGGAAATCCAAAATACTTTTCAACCTGTATTCTTGAAGCTGCCTCCTGTTTGAGCTATTGCTTAGTGCTTGGATATTGTGAGGATCCTGTCCCTCTTTTAGCAGTGATTTAGTTGATTCTCTTGACTTGTGTTCTAGCTTCTTAGAGTAAGGTAAAGGTTTCACCTGACGTTAAGTCCAGTCATGTCTGACTCTGGGGGTAGGAGCTCATGTCAATTTCTAAGCCGAAGAGCCGGCGTTGTCCGTAGACACCTCCAAGGTCATGTGGCCAGCATGACTGCATGGAGTGCCGTTACCTTCCTGCTGGAGCGGTACCTATTGATCTACTCACATTGGCATGTTTTCGAACTGCTAGGTTGGCATAAGCTGGAGCTAACAGCGGGCACTCACTCTGCTCTGGGGATTTGAACCTGGGACCTTTTGGTCCGCAAGTTCAGCAGCTCAGTGCTTTAACACACTTCGCCACCAGGGCTCCTTAGCTTCTTAGAAGATGTGCTGTATTCATTATTGCACACTGGAGCCCCTGAAGGTTGGGTTGCTGAACTGAAGATTTGCAGTTTGAATCCGTGAGACAGGGTGAGCTCCCATTTGTCAGCTCTAGCTTGTGGGGACATGAGAGAAGCCCCCCAGCAGGATGGTCACACATCCAGGCGTACCCTGAGCAATGTCTCTGTAGATGGCCAATTCTCTCACACCAGAAGTGACTTGCAGCATGTTCTTAAGTCACTTCTGACATGATAAAAAAAACTGTTAGGTGTGGATAGAACATTAAATATCAAAAGAAAGAAATGAAGAGAATTACATCTTACTTGCAGAATGAGTGTGGGTGAGTAGGAAGAGGTAATTTTAATTGTAGAAAATGGCATTAGAGGTGGTTATTCTAAGAAAAGAAAAAAAAGAATTAGTCACCTGGAGATCTCAAGTACAAAAATTCCTACAGTGAGTAACCAGAGATGTTTAAAAGGTGACCTTTGATTATATTTTAATGTTAGGTATCTGAGAAGCCTGTCTTTTGACCCCTCCAGATGATTCAATACACCCTTCTCTGGTCACAAAAGGAATATATATTGGGTTGCCAGGTGAAATAAGGGAAGGTACTCTATAACAGTTGTTTAGAAGAAATTTCAGCAGTTGTTGCTTGTTTGACAATTCCTGCTACTTCACAGCTATTAAAAGGCCATTAGTGCTTCTATCGATCCAGCCTATAGTGGTCACATTAAGATAAGCTGTAGAGAAAAAAACTGATGTGATAGAAGAAAACTAACTAGTTTTGAAATTAGCATACCTATTTAAGTCCAAAACAGCTGAAAAATCAAACTCAATGGAATTATGTTAAAAATGTTCCCCAGTTATCTGTCTCTTGTTTTGCTGTCTTGGGATCCATCTACATTGCCATATAATGCAGTTTCCAACTGGATTATATGGTCAATATAGGTTCATATAATACTGCTCCATACAATTAAACTGTGTTATGAGTCTACACCAGGCATGGGCAAACTTCAGTCCTCCAGGTGTTTTGGACTTCAACTCCCACAATTCATAACAGCCTACCGACTGTTAGAAATTATGGGAGTTGGAATCCAAAACACCTGGAGGGCCAAAGTTTGTTCATGCCTGGTCTACACTGACAATATAATGCAGTTCCAAACTAGATGGAACTTCTTTATATTCTTACATATATATACATTTAGAGCAGGGGTCCCCAAACTAAGGCCCGGGGGCCGGATGCGGTCCACCGAAGCCATTTATCCGGCCCCCACGGCACAAGGGCAGAAGGGACTAAATGACCCAAGGGTTCTCTTCTTCTCTTACAACCATTTTTATTATTATTATTATTAACATTAAGGCTGGGTGGCCATCTGTCAGGGGTGCTTTGCTTGTGCTTTCGGTGCACAAAGGCAGAAGGGGATTGGACTCAATGGCCCAAAGGGTCTCTTCCAACTCTCTTTTTATTATTATTGCTGTTATTGTTGTTGTTGTTGTTGTTGTTGTTGTTCGGTGGCCAACTATAGTCCGGCCCTCCAATGGTCCGAAAGATTGTGAACTGCCGCCCTGTTTAAAAAGTTTGGGGACCCCTGATTTAGAGTATAAGAGTTCACACAACTAGGTTGTATTGTTTCCTCCTTTCACACTTAGATGAAATTAGACAGATTCAGTCTGAGATAGTTTTCCATATGAGAACAGCCATAATTGTGTCACTAACTGAACTACCATTGCACCTATATTTAGTAATAACTTGTTCCACCTTTTCCCAAGTTTCCATTGGAGACTTCAAAGAATCCACTTTTTTTGGTATGCCCAAGTTTATCATCACACTCTTCTCTTTGCAGTGAGGCTGGTGGTGTGATAGAACAAGCCCTATTTGTGTGCTTCACTGTGTGTGAACGTTTGACGTTTTTCCATCGGGTTGGTTAAGATCACACCTACAATTACATTTATAGAAATAATGAATCCATTATGCCTAGCAAAACTGGCACATTGAGAGGAACGTGTAAAGTTTCCTTCCTAAGTTTGGGAGTCTGATTGGCAACCAGAAGCACTGTAAGGATTTTCATGTTGGTGAATGTAGAGATTTATTTGAATATTTCTCTCTTTTCTTTTCTTTTGCTAGGGGAAAGGGTTGTATTTTTCTCACGAGATATAGGGAAGTTAGTGGGTGGAGGATTAAAATTAATACTTATTAAGAATTAATGAGGATTTGAGTTAATTGAATTTAATTGGTAGGATTTAAAATCATTAAAACCAAGTTGCAGCAGTTTAATTCTGCTTAATTGAAATAATCAGGAACCATTTCTGTTTCTTCAGCTAGAGACGGATGAATTTTTCCCCCTTTTGTACAACTGAAAGTAGCATGAATGAGGCATTGCTAAGCATGTTAAGCACACTAATTTCACTAAAATTTAATCCTTGTATTTTCAACCATGTGAGGCCTTAATTAGGGTTGCAACTTGTTTTTTTTTCTACCACCTTTACAGCAAACAAGTTCAATTGTGACTCTTTCCAGGCTGGGAATAACTATGCAGATTAAATTTGACTCCATGGGCCCCATCTAAACTGTAGTTTAACTGCATTGTATGTACAGTAAAGTCTCACTTATCCAAGCCTCGCTTATCCAAGTTTCTGGATTATCTAAGCCATTTTTGTAGTCAATGTTTTCAATATATCATGATATTTTGGTGCTAAATTTGTAAATACAGTAATTGCAACATGACATTACTGCGTATTGAACTACTTTTTCTGTCAAATTTGTTGTACAACGTGATGTTTTGGTGTAAATTTGTAAAATCATAACCTAATTTGATGTTTAATAGGCTTTTCTTTAATCCCTCCTTATTATCTAAGATATTCACTTATCCAAACTTCTTCCAGCCTGTTTAGCTTGGATAAGTGAGACTCTACTGTATCTATCCCAGGCATGGGCAAACTTTGGCCCTCCAGGTTTTTTGGACTTTTACAATTCCTAACAGCCGGTAGGCTGTTAGGAATTGTGGGAGTTGTAGTCCAAAACACCTGGAGGGCCAAAGTTTGCCCATGCCTGATCTATGCTGACCATATAATACAATTTCAAAACTGAATTCTATGGCAATGTGGATGGGGTCGTTGAGAAGTAGTTTATTTCAGGACTTTTTGGCAGAATTTACCAAAATTTGCAAATTTCTTCATATTCAAGATGGAAAGAACTTGGATTTGGAAACTAAATCTGAATATAGTTATTAAAATGTTAGAAACAGGTTTCCCCATCCCTAAAATTTAGTGGCTGTCCCACCCAGTGTCTGGTATGTCCCCAGTCCCTACCTTATTTGCTGTTGCTAAAAATCCACCCTTTAACTAAGCACAATTATATAATAGCTGTTTGGCAGGAGCCAGGAACCCGAAATAACAGTTTTCTCCACTGAAGTGCCTTGGGAGAAGAGGAGGTGGAGGAAAAGAGCAAGGAAGCTTGCGCCTTGCCCACCCACACATAATCTGGACAAAGGCAGTGTTTTATGTCCTTGAGCTTGGCAAGCGGTACATTTTCGCGCTTGGTGGAAAAGGTGGAAAAAGTTCCACACAGTATAACCTTTTAATAACTAATTCCTGTCTTTAAAAGGGGAGAGAGAAAAAGACCTGGAGCTAACTTTAGAGTCAATATTATGGGTACAGAGTTAGTTGGCAGTTTGGTGTTAAACAGCTTGGTTGGTTTTTGTGCTCTCCAGCCCAACCCAGCAGCTATAGCATGGCGAAACGGCCAATTTAACATAAAGATATGAGGCTTCATTTATACTCAATTGGGGCATGCCCATGTGTATGTGCTGTCAAGTTGCCAGTTGACTTAAAGCAACCCCGTTAATTTGATAGGATCTTCTTAGGTAAGGAATAGTCATACTTTAGACGACCTGTATACCAGAGCTTTCCAACCTGTGCGTCACAACACATTAGTGTGTTGGCTGAGCCCCTGATGGCACAATGGGTTAAACCCTTGTGCCGGCAGGACTTCTGACTGAAAGGTCGGCAGTTCGAATCCAGGGAGCAGGGTGAGCTCCCTCTGTCATCTCCAACTCCTTCCAGGGATATAAGAGAAGCCTCCCATAGGATGATAAAACATCAAAACATTTGTGCATCCCATGGGCATTGTCTTTGCAGATGGCCAATTCTTTCACACCAGAAGCGACTTGCAGTTTCTCAAGTCACTCCTGACATGGAAAAAAAAGTGTATCATCTGCAGCGTGTAGGTGTGTTGTACAACCATAACGAGAAACCCCTGAGTCTATGTGAAATAAGCAATGAATGACATACATACAATATATATGTATGCAGGCCTGTAGCGAGGGGTTTTTTTAGGGGTTCAACCCCCCCCCCCGAAATTTGTCAAGTTATAAAAAAAATCTCGTTTACTCATGAATTTTAACTGGTTAACCAAATCCCCATGCTAAGTCTATGAGACACAAAACATTAAGAGTCCCTCCAGGCACTATCTCAAGCAGATATTGACAGGTTTGTAGCGGGGAGGGGTATGTGCTAGAGGTTCAACCCCCCCCCCCCCCGAAATTTTCAAAACCCCTCCCGAAATTTTTTTCTGGCTACGGCCCTGTATGTATGTATGTATGTATGTATGCATGTATGAAAGGTTTTCATTAGGTATGTTGTGTCCCCATACATTTCATCATGTGTATATATCTCTCAAAGGGGTTTGTTTAACTCCATTTGCTCATGAAACTGAATTACCGTGTCGCAAAATGATGCATATCTAATAAGTGAGTAAACCAACATAAAATGTTGGAAAGCTCTGCTGTAGACTTTTATATGATTCAATATTCTGTTCTTTGGTTTCCAAAGGCATCTTTCTTGAAATTCTTTCATTAAAAATGATGGAATTTGAAATTACAAGTGAAACTTTGCAGGGTATATGATCCATCACTGATTTGTGTAGCTATTTTCATTTTACCAGGCTTCAAAGGGTCATTAAATCCATGGATGGAGACTCCATGGATACAGAGGGCCAACTAGATTTTTTTACATAGTAATTCATGCTCTTTAGTTTTTACCCAAATTGGGTCCCCAGATTTATTGAACAACTACTCCCATCCCTTCTGCTTGTCCCCCATGCAGACTGGAGATGATGGGAATTGCAGCCCAACAGTACTTGTGACTTTGAGATTTGGGAAAGAACATTTTAAAGTCACGCATCATATCCATAAGCCTTGTATCTACGTTCTAAGTTCACTCTCCTGATTAAACAGAACAAACTGTTACATATGCTACTGTATCACAACTCCCATCAGCTCTAGTCATGATATCTAATGATGAGGAATATAGGAGTTGTAGTCCTGCATCTGGAAAGCTGCACAAAATGACATGAAGGGCCATAGTGTGCCCCCGGACCTTGTGTGTTAGTGTGTTGGCTGCATTGATTAGGTGTATTACGTGAAGGTAACAAGAAGCCTCTGAGTCTATGTGAAATAAGCCATAAATCGTATATTTTGAATAATACAAATGGGATATGTTATGTCCCATACATTGCATTATCACAATTTATGTTTGTGTCTGTATCACTTATAAGGGATTGGTTTAATCTCCACTTTTCTAGTAAATTTACTGTGTTGCAAAATTATGCATGCCTAAAAAGCGTTCCATCAACATGAAATGTTTGGAAAGCTCTGCTCTATATAATGGATCCACTTTGTATTTCACTGCTATCCTTCCTGCAGTTGCGTCAGTTTTTGTGTACCATATAGATTTTCTTTTATGCTGATGACATAAATAACTTCAAAATTGTCACATCATGTACGGTTTTTGATAAATTGCCAATTTAGTTTTGCAATTATTGCAAAATGTTGAAATATTTTTTTGCTCAAAAGTCGCTTGCATGACTTTTTAGATTGCTCATATCTTTAACAGCCATAACCAACATTATGTTACATATAACAGAGATTCAGTATGTTAAAATACCACAAGAATAAATTTCTGATCGCATAAAGACTTAATTGGGTATGCCAGAGACATGGACACTAGAGGATGAGGAGGTAGACGATAGTGGCAGTCAGATGCAGATGGAAGCTGATGCTGATCCTGACTTTGTGCCATCAACATCCAATGATCCTCATTTTATATCTGGTCAGAGATTTGGGTCTAGGCTACAAGGATGAAATCTTTTGTCACCCAGTATGTAAATCTCAAAATTTCTCCACCATGATGAAAATTTGAAAAAATATTTTAGCCAAGCTGACAGCCTGACCTTTTGCTGTGACATCAAAAGATTGTTTTGTGCTCTCAGATGCAACCACGACCCAACAGAATGGTGATTGTTTATTGACTCATCATTCATAGACTCATAGAATAATAGAGTTGGAAGAGGCCACATGGGCCATCTAGTCCAACCCCCTGACATGCAGGAAAAGCACAATCAAACACTTCTAACAATTTTTTTAAGTTTGAAGACTGTTTTGTTGCACAACAGCAATATCTACTCTTCTATACCTGTTGGTCATGCCATTCATATGAAAGAATCATTTGAAAAAATTCAACTTCTGCTGAACTGCCTTCAACCTTTGAAGCACAACTGCAATTTGTGTGGTGGACTTAAGGTAGCTGCAATTCTACTGGGTATTGCTGTTCCCTTTGTGAGTGTGATAGTCAAGCAAGAGATTTGAATTATATCAGAAAAGACTAGCCTCCCTGCAATAAATTGGTTCCAGGGCAGAAGAATGTTGCATATGACCTATTGGTTGATCCAAAGAAGACATTTCTTCCACCTTTACAAATTGCCCTCGGGCTGTTGAAAAACTTCATTAAGGCAATGAACAAGCAAAGTGAAGCCTATAAAGCACCTGATTATGTCCAACAAGTTGATAGTCTGCTCCAGACATACAAATCAATGAGGTGCAACATATTACTGAAGATACATTTTCTTAATTCCCACATGAGCTTCTTTCCAGACAATCTGGGTGCTGTGAGTGATGAACATGGTGAAAGGTTTCATTAGGACATTGCCAAGATGGAGAAATTGTATCATGTCAAGTGGAGTTAATCTATGTTGAGTGACTATTGTTGAACTTTGTGTTGTTGTATTGTTGGACTGCTATCCACAAAGCATCAGACAGTGATTACAAACAAAAATATCCAACAAAACATTATTATTTTTGTTTCCCAATGACATCATTACTGTCATAGTGTATGCCACTATAGACCTAGAGCAATGCTTACATTGTATCGCCTTTTTCTGGAGAACTGTACATGATACAGACATAATACATAGTCGTGTTCAGTGTGTTAAAATCTATTTGGTTTGCCCAAAATTGTGGAGAAAACAAAACATTCCCCAACATTTGTTGACCAGTGTAATGTAAGATATCCTGCATGTGAGATTCAGTCTTAAGGCTGCGTAAACAACTGTCATCACTTGAAGAAAATTTTGCCTTGTAACTCACATGTGAAATTCCTTCCTATCATTTGCATGGCCACTGTTTTGCCGTATGTTCCTATTGCAGCCTCCCTCTTAGGTTAAACCCTTCAGGAAATTGGCAAGGAGCGATGCTTGGAATGCATGAGTTAGAAGTAACGGATCCTGCCAATTTTTAAATCTTAATTATGTTTTATCAGCCTCTCTCACCTTTTACACCTTCCTTCCTTTTGAGAATTAGCAACCATTGTTGTTACTTGGCTCGGGACAGAAGAATATTGGCTTCAGTTCTCTGTTGTGCTTTATGTTGCCCATAAAAAGACTTGGGCAAGTGAGTCCCTTCAGGGTGATAGGGAGGGATATAAATAAAGTTGATTATTATTATTATTATTATTATTATTATTATTATTATTATTATTACTTTCCTGTAAGTAGGAGTTACTATCCTTCCTACAGGAGAAAATAAACAATTTCCCAGGCATAGTCATTTGCATGTGATAATTGAGATGTATGTATATGTGTGTGTATGTGTGTGTATATATATATATATATATATATATATATATAAATTATCTATTGACTTGCAGTGAAGAAAGATGTAGAATAAAGAACAAAAAAAATGCTGGCAGAATAAGTATAAAACAGTCCAGCTGGAAGCCCAGCAGGGTTTAATTTTCAAAAGAAACACAGAGTGCAGAAGAAAGTCCTATTGAGTTACCAGGCTGGGAAGAGAAGAATATAAGATTGTAAATGTAGTTGAGTCTAACTCTTGCTGCTAGTTCTGAGCTTTACTGCTCTATACAGTTTGAATCCTGTATCCATGGTACTTGTATTGGCAGTTTCATTTATCCATCAACAAAATATGCCCTCTCTGGAGGCGTGTATATGCACACACACACACATATTGTATATACATAGCATATGTATATACTATGTATATATACAAAGTATGTGCATCTCATGTACTACGGTGTTCTTGGTCTGGAAATTCTTCATTTCAATAGGATTCACTATTATTCACAGTTTTGTATATCTACGCAAAGTGCAGAAATGCATCATCTGCTCATTGTATTGTACGTGGTTTGGGAATCAGCGTAAAGGTTCACATAACTACCTCACTAATCTACTTCACTATTTACAAAACATTTTTCTTGAAATTGTTCGAATATTTCTGCTATCAGATAGTGATTAGTGAGAAGAATTTTATACTTCTGACATGTTGGTTTTGGTCCTCCCCCCCCCAAGGATCACACCTTGTGCCTCCTATGTTACCACGCTCCCAGCCAGAGCATTTCGCTGAATAGCTCTTATTATCAGGAAGTTCTTCCTAATGTTTAGGTGGGATCTTTTTTTCATGCAGTTTGAATCCACTGCTCCACGTCCTAGTCTCCAGAGCAGCAGAAAACAAGCTTGACTCTCCTCAATGTGACATCCTTTCAGATATTTAAACATGGCCATCATTTATTTTTATTTATTTATTTTGTTTATTTATATCCCGCTTTTTCTCTCCATAGGGAGACTCAAAGTGCCTACAACTAAAAGCATTTCAGTGCAATTTAAAATATAAAAATATTAAAACAGTATTAAACAATGCTGAAAGTAATGCATCACTCACTTATGGCCATGAATAGTTCCACTAGACAGTTCCAGGTTCTACTATTATGAGATCGTGAATGGTTGGTTGTTGTATTTTATTGCTTTTCATTTTAACTCTCCCTTTAATATACATTGTAAAGAACCCCGTATAACTCCTTGCCATGAAGGGGAATCAATACAAATGATTCAAATGAACATTGGGTGGAAGTGAGGAGCATGCGGACCATCATCCGCTATGTGGCAGTACTTTGTCCTGGTGCCATAGCAACCACTCAGCCTCCTTTGCATGGGGCTATAGGTCTGCGCCATTCACTAGGACTCATACTGATGGCATTGTATCTGAGCTGGGCCATTAAGCAAATCTACCTCCGAAGTGGTTTGTCATATTGAGCATGTGCTTTGGTTTGATTGAATTAGGAAAACTTGAGTGTGTTCTTGGATCTGGGTTTCCCTCCTTCCAGGTTTTTAATATATGAAAGCTATTCTAGGATGCCATCTTTCTTGTAAGCTACACATCTGTGGTGGAGGCTCCTTCTTTGGAGGCTTTTAAACAGATGGCTGGACATCTGTCGAGGGTGCCTTGAATGCGATTTTCCTGCTTCTTGGCAGTGGGTTGGACTGGATGGCCCACGAGGTCTATGACTCTGATTATTCACACAAAAGTTAGAGAAGAGTGAGGGATGTTGGCTGATGAGGAAATAACAGTCTCTAAAAGCCTAAAGATGTTGTTCCTCTCAATTATACGTCCCCTTTTCACCTTTCCTTTTTTTCTCTCCCTTCCTAATTTTCTTTTCTTTTCTTTTGTTCCCTGTCTCTCTTTATAGACCTTTCTTTCTTTTCTTCCTTCCTTCCTTCCTTTCTTTCTTTTTCTTTCTTTCTCTCTCTCTCCCTCCCTCCCTCCCTCCCTCCCTCCCTCCCTCCCTCCTTCCTTCCTTCCTTCCTTCCTTCCTTCCTTCCTTCCTTCCTTCCTTCCTTCCTTCCTTCCTTCCCCTTTATCACTTCTCCAGCTATGAGAGGGCCTGCCTTACAATCTTTCCATGGTATCACAGACGGCTACTTCTTTGTGTAACAACCTTTGTAGTATAGGCAGGCAAACAAACATATATACTTTGACTTTTAGATAGATAGATAGATAGATAGATAGATAGATAGATAGATAGATAGATAGATAATTTGACAACCAACCCTTTTCTGACAAAGAAGGAGACACAGAATCAGAATTGGAAATCTCATGGACCATTGAGTCTCATAGGCCAGTGAATCCAACCCTCTGCTCAATGCAGGATCTTCAGCTAAAGCAGTGGTTCTCAACCTGTGGGTCCCCAGGTATTTTGGCCTACAACTCCCAGAAATCCCAGCCAGTTTACCAGCTGTTAGGATTTCTGGAAGTTGAAGGCCAAAAACATCTGGGGACCCCAAGTTGAGAACCACTGAGATGAAGCATCTCCAGGAAGGAGCTGTCCACTTCTCTTTGAAGACATCCAGAGAAATAGAGGCCACCACATCTCTTCTAGATAATTGGTTCCATTACTAAATCTCTCTTTCTTCTAGACTTCAATTGAAATCTATTAATCTGTAACTTCAAATCATTTAACCTGGTCCTACCCTTTGAGGCAGCACAGAACAGGCCTACCCTATCCTCTCTGTATTAAAAAAGGTATGAAGCTGAACACGTCCTGCTCCTTCCACCTGTCCTCATATGTCTTGTTCTCCACACCCCTTCCCATTCTTGAAACATTATAATGTTTCTGCAGAGGTAGCTGTGTTAGCCATGCAGCAAAATACAAAAAATCTGTATGGGATCCAAAACAGATGACAACATAGATTAAAACCAAGTACAGCTAAAAACATAATGGTAAAACACTATAAAAGCAGCACTTTAGGATTAATATAGTTGGACACTGCTTTAATTGCCCGACTCAATGTTGCGCATCCCTGGCAGTTGTAGTTTTACAAGGTCTTTAGCCTTCTCCGCCAAGGAGTGTTAGTGCCTCATGAAACTACAACTCCCAGGATTCCATGGTAGTTAAACTGGTGTCAAACAGCATTAATTCTTCAGTGCATATGCACCCTAAGCCCCACTAGTGTACAGGTTGAATTCTTCAGCCTCTGGTGGTTTGATGCTGGAAGATCAAGGGAAGGAAATGGGATGGGATAGTTGGCACTCAACTATGGTGCTGGACTGGCTTAAAAGTTGTTTTGCACATTAAGCAGAATCAGGCCATAATGTAAAGCAAGGCTATATTGATACCAGTTTTGGAGCTGTTAGCTGCCAAATTCTTAGGAAAGAAAACGTGTGCACCGCTTTAACTGCCATTGTTCAATGCTATAGAATGATGGGAGCTGTTGTTTTGCAAGGTCTTTCGCCTGTTCTTGCAAACGGTGTTGGTGCCTCATCAGGCTGCAACTCCCACAATTCCATAGCATTGAACCATGTCAGTTAAAGTGGTGTTGAACTGCAGTCATTCTACAGTATAGATGCACCCCATGTGCTATTCTCTGGTACCAGAAAACACTAATTTTTGGTCCCCAACATCAGATAGCTAGAGAAACATAGGTACAAAAGTTGCTTTCTCTTTTCTTTTTCTTAACTTCTGCTTAAGAGGCCATTTTTGGGGAGAGCTGTTGCAGCTAGGAAGTCAAGGATTACATTTCTCATCTCTGCCCTCTGCTTCCTGCCCAGATCAGGGGCCCACATTTGCTTTTGAGGAAAGACGAGCAACAACATAGAGAACAGCATGTTATGCGTCTTACAAAAAATGAGATTTTATCTTAAAGTGGTAAAAATCTGAATTTGGACTACTCGCAACTGCAAAGACGTGTGTCATACTTCTGAACGCTTGAAGGCACACAACTACAAATAGTCTAGAACAGATGTGGGCAAATTTTGGCCCTCCAGGTGTTTTGGACTTCAACTCCCACAATTCCTAACAGCCTCAGGCTTAAGCAGCTGAGGAGGAAAGGGAAAGGACCTGAGGCTGTTAGGAATTGTGGGATTTGAAGTCCAAAACACCCAGAGGGCTGAAGTTTGCCCATGCCTGGTCAAGAAACTAAAAAGGGGGAAATGGGTGGCTGAGACAGTGATATCCTTGCTTTCTGATAGTTCAGTGTACACAATATTTGTTTCATACACAAAATTATTTAAAATATGTTGTATAAAGTTACTTCCAGGCAAGGTGTATAAGGTGTATATGAAACATAAATGAATGCCATGTTTTGACTTGGGTTCCATTTCCATTATGTACGTGCACGTATTCCAAAATCAGAAATGTGGAAGATGGAACCTTTCTGCTCCCAAGCATTTCAACTAAGCTAAACGCAATCTGCACTTAATTGTTTGTTGATGCTAATGTTGCAACCCTAATTATAGAAAATTTGAGTTAAGCCCTGAGATCAGAATAAACATGTGAAAGATTTGCCTATGTCTTCCATTGGGAGATGATCTTTGCAACTGTTTACTCCCCTTTGACATCCTTGTCCTCCCTCTGCTTTCCATATGCTTCAAATAGAGATGGCAAAAATAGCCTACTCCCCGTTCTGAATGGCCATCAAGATTGGAAAAAAAATCAATTTATATCCCCATACCAAAAAAGGGAAACGCTAAAGAATGCTCAAACTTTCGTACAGTGGCACTTATTTCTCATGCCAATAAGGTAATGCTCAAGATCCTGCAAGGAAGACTCCAGCAATACATGGAGCGAGAGTTGCCAGAGGTCCAAGCTGGGTTCAGAAAAGGCAGAGGAACGAGAGACCAAATTGCCAATATCCGCTGGATAATGGAGGAAGCCAGGGAGTTTCAGAAAAACCTCTATTTCTGACTATTATAAAGCCTTTGACTGTGTGGTGGTATGGGGATACTAAGTCACCTTGTCTGTCTTCTGAGGAATCTGTATAATGACCAAGTAGCCACAATAAGAACAGATCACGGAACAACAGACTGGTTCAAGATTGGGAAAGGAGCATGGCAGGACTGTATACTCTCACCCTACCTTTTAAACTTGTATGCAGACTACATCATATGATGTGAAGGGCTTGATGAATCCAAGGCTGGAGTTATAATTGCTGGAAGAATCATTAACAACCTCAGATATACAGATGATACCTCTTTGATGGCTGAAAGCGAGGAGGAGCTGAGGAGCCTTCTAACCAAGGTGAAAGAAGAAAGTGCAAAAGCTGGGTTGCAGTTAAACATTAAAAAAAAAGATTATGGCAACCAGGCAAATTGATAACTGGCAAATAGAGGGAGAAAACGTGGAGGCAGTGACAGACTTTATATTTCTAGGTGCTAAGATTACTGCAGATGCAGACTGCAGCCAGGAAATCAGAAGACATTTACTTCTTGGAAGGAGAGCAATGACCAATCTCGATAAAATAGTGAAGAGTAGAGACATCACACTGGCAATGAAGATCTGCATAGTTAAAGCAGTGGTATTCCCCATAGTAACCTATGGATGCGAGAGCTGGACCATAAGGAAGGCTGAGCGAAGGAAGATAGATGCTTTTGAACTGTGCAATTGGAGGAAAATTCTGAGAGTGCCTTGGACTGCAAGAAGATCCAACCAGGCCACACTCCAGGAAATAAAGCCCGACTGCTCACTGGAGGGAAGGATGTTAGAGGCAAAAATGAAGTATGTTGGCCACATAATGAGAAGACATTAAAGCTTGGAGAAGACAATTATGCTGGGGAAAATGGAAGGAAAAAGGAAGAGGGGCCGACCAAAGGCAAGATGGATGGTATCCTTGAAGTGACTGGCTTGACCTTGAAGGAGCTGGGGGTGGCCACGGCCAACAGGGAGCTCTGGCGTGGGCTGGTCCATGAGATCACGAAGAGTCAGAAGTGACTTAACAAATAAACAACAACAACCCCATTCAGTTGACAGCAGATTCTGCTAGATCATAGAGCCTGCGACCAGTGAAGGAATATGATCAGATACAACCCATATCCATGAAATCTAGAGCTAATTATGTGACAGATGTGCCATTAATTTCAGTGGATTGCAGTCTAACCCATCTGCCACTTCTTCTGTGTTAATGTGCAAGCTGAGCCCACACTACTCCCCCATATTCAATTTTGGTGATGTTGTTGCCAAAAACTTCTGTGTTTTTGGCATTTATGTGTTAGACTGCTCAAAATGTTTGTCCACGTTAGACTGCATTTTGAATTGTACGTAGCCAACATTGTCATTGTGATAGACTGCACAATATGATGGCACATCGGTGTCAGTGTGGCTTGCTGTGAGCTGCCTTGACCTGAATACCAACTGAGATTTGGGTAAGCAGAGCATTCATTTCCTGAACTGTCTCTTTCTATGTCTCTCTTTCAGGCTGGAAATTTTAAAAACAGGTTAGGCATTCTGCTTTGGGTGAATATAAAAGCCATACTAATTCAGTCCAAAGGCTAGTCTAGCATTTTGTTCCCATATTTAGTAATCAGATGCTTATGGTACAGTTGACCACCGTCTCCATGGATTCTTTATCCATAAATTCAAGCATACATGGCTTTAAATATTTCCACAAAAGAAAATTCCAAAAGGCAAATCTTGATTTTGCCATTTTATATAAGGAACACCATCTTACTACACCATTGTATAATGATGAGAATCCATGGAACTAAATCTCAGCAGATACCAAGTGTCCATTGTATAGTTATTTGCATAGTTATTGGTTATATCAGCAGGTTGTCACTTCATTCTTCATCCCTGTTTCCAGATTATTCATGACAATTGTAGACCTCACTGTTTTATGTTCCCTACTGTGAAAATTGTCCATTTATTGTACAACTGACCCTCCGTATTCAATCATCTATGGTTTGGAAATTTTCCATGCACAAAAATATTCCAGAGAGCAAACCTTGATTTTGCCATTTTATATAAGAGGGACACCATTTTACTTCACTTTTGGATTTTGGTGTCCAGGAGAAAAGGGGATGTTGGAACCAAACTCCAGTGGATATCAAGGGCCTACTGTAATTTCTGTTCTTAAACCAGTCTGTAGGAGGATCTTTCTTCCTATCCCAAGACTTCTAAATTTGTCTAGAAGTTTTAGGTGAGAAACTTTGTGGGAAGCCTTTTGAAAGTAAACAGTGTGTGTTAGAATATTTGTATCCGTCCACTTATATTGACACTCTCAAAATAACTCTGAAAGTTTAGTGAGAAGGACTTATTCATGCAGAAGCTGTAGTGATTCTTCTTGAGCAAGATTTTTCTTCTTTTATATGCTTGATAATTTTACTTCCAATAAGCTAACTTTTTCTAGATCTCTCAGCAGAACTTTAAAAAATCAGCATTCGATTGGCCTTTTGGGTGTGAACCACTCTTTATTTAATCAAAGCAGCCTCTTAATGTTTCATATTGTAGTTGTTGTGTTCCTTGGAGTTGTTTTCGACCTGTAGCAACCCTAAGGCCCTATCACACATTGTGCTTGGCAAGATTAGTTCAGAAGAAGTTTGTCATTGCCTTCCTCTGAGGCCAGAAAATGTAACTTGCTCAGTCCCCCAGTGGGTTTCATGGCAAGAACCGGATCCCTGGCCCCCAGAGTCATTTTCCAGTGCTTAAACCAGCACACCACCCTGGCTCTCTAATGTTTGATCTATTTGCTGATTATTTTAAATTAAATAATCATATAAGTATCAAGTTATTGGGGTTTTTTGTCATAGTCACTTAACATACATGAAAAAATATGCTGCAACATTAGAATACGTTTGGTTGACAGCAATGGGTTTTCCATCTAAGTAGAACCATTTAGGATTGTATTTTGAGATTCTAATCTTATGGATACTTGATAGAAAGATTCACTAAACCAAATGGACCCTGGGCTCATCAAAGGGGTGCTTTGAGTGTGATTTTCCTGCTTCTTGGCAGGGGGTTGGACTGGGTGGCCCATGAGATCTCTTCCAACTCTATGATTCTATGATTCTACATGTACAACTCTGGACTGGCTTCAGGAGCAGCTACATTGCCCATCTTCATCCCGGAGTGGTGGTGAGGCAGAGTACAGAACATTTAGCAGGGCTGAAAACACTTTGGCCCCACTGGACTATCACAGAATCATAGGATCCTCAAGTTGGAAGAGGCCACAAGGGCTTTCCAGTCCAACCCCCTGCCATGCAGAAAGACACAATCAAAGTACCCCTGACAGATAGCCATCCATCCTGTTTAGAAACCTCCACAGAAGGAGACTTCATCAGACTCCAAGGCAGCATATTCCATTGCTCAAGAACTGTTACCATCAGGACATTCTTCCTACTGTTTAGGTGGACTCTTCTTTCCTACAATTTGAATCCATTATTATGTGCCTTATTCTCCAGAGCAGCAGAAAACACCAGCCCCCAATGTGATATCCTTTCAAATATTTAAACATGACTATCTTTGCTGAAATAGCTGTTAGACAATGGGTGGTGGCTCTCATGTCTCCTCTCAGCCTTCTTTTCTCCAAGCTAAACATACCCAGCTCCCTTAGCTGTTCCACATGGGGTTTTCAGATCATTTTGGTCATTACCTTGGATGTCCTCGTTGCTGCTGCTGGACAGACATAGAGATTCAGAGACCTTGCCATCTCCACGTGCTTTTTCTGATACCAGCAGAGGGGCCCTGGCAACTAGGGATATGAGGTGTGTGATTCCCCCCCCCCCCCAATTTTCCCTGGTTACACAGGCATGTGGTTGGGCGATACCCAGCAATGTGTAATGGCCAGGAGCTCCCTGGAGCTATCTTCCACAGTGAGAAAAGGTAAATCTTGGCCAAATCTGTCCCCTTTTCCCTGTGCCAACAAAGTGCACCAGTCCTGCTGTCCGCACTAACATGACACTGGCTAAAACCAAGTTAACCCATTTTACCTCATGTCATGGGCTGGAAGTTCCTGATCATCATTTGGGCATTCAGGAGCAAGTTTTCTCAGTATCACACTGTATGCATTAAATGATCCAAATTTAAGCATTTTCAGGTGCCACTGCTTTGATCTGCTCAGCTTGTACGATAAATTAGTTGCACCGTGTGGGATGAACAAACAGGAACATTCTTTTCTGAAGTTTTCCTGGAAAAGATAGACAGACAGAAACATTTGGGAGTATCTCTCATACTTCTTTCTTTCTCCCAGTTTAACAACTCCCTCCCTCCCTCCACCCGCTGCCGCTGCTGCCGCCACTAATAATTGTCTGGTCTGCTCATGTTCTGTAAGACTTGCCCACACATCCTTATGTTAGGGGGAAACCAAGTGCACACATTTGGTAGTCAGTCTTCATGTTCAGTAAAGAACAGCTAGCATGCTTCTCTATTTGACGGATTGGGAACATTCAAATCTAAAACCCTGTCAGGAAAAAGTGGGGGGAGGGAGATGAAGTGGGGGAACTGGGTTCATGCCTGCTATCATTTCCCACAGCTACTAAAAAATGCAGCACTATACAAATGAAAGATATAAGACGTGACAGGTCAGTGCAGACCTTTATAATGGCACTAGATGGGGAGAGCATTAGTGCAAAAACTCAGCTATCCAATAGAGCTTGTATTTATTTTGAAACGCTTATACACAGAACCCATATGATCATGTGGGTAAAATTAATTTTGATGCAGGGCAATTCTGTATATATCTGCAGAATACTCTCGTACCTCCGGAAACCAGTATCTGAGGTTTCACCTATTTATTTATTTATTTTATTTGCAGCATTTATATTCCGCCCTTCTCACCCCGAAGGGGACTCAGGGCGGATCACATTACACATATAGGCAAACATTCAATGCCTTTTAACATAGAACAAAGACAAGACAAACATAGGCTCCGAGCGGGCCTCAAACTCATGACCTCCTGGTCAGAGTGATTCATTGCAGCTGGTTGTAGCTGGCTTGCTCTCCAGCCTGCGCCACAGCCTGGGCCCAAATTCAACAACATACAACCTCTCTAGGGATTTTCTAGGTCTTCCAAGTGCTTCTGCCAGAGGACCTAGAATACACATGTCAAACACATCATTTTATGTGGCCTGTGAGGCTTTCAGTGCCAGGAAAACACCCATACATTTATACAGTATTCTACAAACAGCCCATTGAAGGCAACCATAAGGCTAATGTGGCCCTTGATGAAAATCAGTTTGACACCCCTGACTTAGAATATTCCTTGGGAGGATGCTTCTCAAGGAATTTTTTTGGTCCTTCAAGGAGACACTATGATAACCTCTAGTAAAAGTTCAGGAATAGATCTTCTATGTATACTGGGGTCATACTGTATAAAGCTTTGCCATCTTCAATAACTTATTTCCAAATATATACATAGGACTGCAAACTTTGTTTGCTTGCTTAATTATTTCAAATTTGTTAAAGTGCTGAGCTGCCGAACTTGTGGACCAAAAAGTTGCAGGTTCGAATCCAGGGAGCAGAATGAGCACCTGCTGTTAGCCCCAGCTTCTGCCAACCTAGCAGTTTGAAAACATACAAATGTGAGTAGATCAATAGGTACCACTTCGGCGGGAGGGTAATGGCGCTCTGTGCAGTCATGCCGGCCACATGACCTTGGAGGTGTCTATGGACAACGCCGGCTCTTCAGCTTAGAAATGGAGATGAGCACCAACCCCCAGAGTTGGACACGACTGGACTTAACGTCAGGGGAAACCTTTACCTATACTTTCAGAATACATGCAGTAACACATATACATTCTGAGCACACATACCTATAAAAGAGATCTTGTGGCCTTGGCAATACTGTTTCTTAGAAAAAAAATTAGTTGATAACTGACATTCATACATAATTAGGCGAAAGAAGAATTTTGGTCAATACATACATATGAAACTAGACATCATAATTACGTTAAAGAACAGCAAATGTGGTAATAAAGCTTCATAAATGATATACCGTTCATGCAAAATACAAGTGTAATTTAGTAGAGCTCAGTAGCTTTTGCATGGGAGAAACATTAAATTAAATAGTCGCACTCACAAGGCTGTGAGGGTTTGGAGTTGCTATGAAAGGGGGGAAAGGAGGATTACAAAGTAGGAACAGTATATCTTCCATAATCCATGCATATGCCAGAGAAAGAGGAGGGAAGATTAGGGGAGCTGCAAAGTGCAGAGGAAATATAGGTGTCAAGAGTGTGAAAGTTACCTCTCCTTGGTCCTGGTGGAACGATGCAAAGAAAAGGATGACAGGCTAATCAAGGTGTTTTTTGCTATATGCAGGACTTTGAGAAAGAGAGCAAACAAATAAGGCTGCCTGATCAAAATTCCAGATTGTAGAAGGTCTAAAGAGTTGTTTCAGTTTGAAAAAAAGTACCGTAGTTAGTGATTAAGCAAGAGACCCCCATCCATCCCACCCGTAGGACAAACTACCTTTGATGTCTGGGATGTTTTAAAATGAATTTTTACATGGTTAAGGTACATTTTAGTTTGTGTATTTCACAATTTTACACTGCCTTAGAATGTGCTTACTAAAGTTTACTTGAGTTTATTATTTTATTCTAGCTGGAAGTGAAAGAAGTATTAATTTATTTATTTTATTTATTTCCAATATTTCTACCCCGCCTTTCTCCCCGAGGGGACTCAGGGCGGCTTACACAACTGGTAGGATCACTACCAGTACATCATAATACAATAAAATAAGAATAAAACAGTTAAAATAATTAAATAACATAATAAAATACAATATATAAAAATTTAAAACAATGCAACACCAAATATATATACCAATCATCCATCAGACCTTGTGCAAAAGCCTTAACCCGATCCATGTCAATGCTAACTGAGTTCATTCATTAAACGCTTGCGCGCATAGCCAGGTCTTCAGCTTCTTCCTGAACCCCAAAAGGGATGGAGCCTGCCGGATGTCACTGGGGAGGGAGTTCCACAGCCGAGGGGCCGCCACCGAGAAGGCCCTGTCTCTCGTCCCCACCAGCCGTGCTTGTGAGGCCGGTGGGATCGAGAGCAGGGCCTCCCCGGATGATCTTAAGGTTCTCGTGGGCTCATAGGAGGAGATGCGTTCGGACAGGTAAATTGGACCAGAACCGTTTAGGGCTTTGTAGGTCAAAACCAGCACTTTGAATTGGGCTCGGTAGCATATTGGCAGCCAGTGGAGCTGGCTTAGCAGGGGGGTAGTACGCTCCCTGTAAGCCGCCCCAGTTATTAATCTGGCTGCCGCCCGTTGTACTAGCTGGAGCTTCCGGGCCGTCTTCAAAGGCAGCCCCACGTAGAGCGCGTTGCAGTAATCCAAACGAGCTGTAACCAGAGCGTGGACCACCGTGGCCAAGTCAGACCTCCCAAGGAACGGGCGCAGCTGGCGTACAAGGCGGAGTTGTGCGAAGGCTCTCCTGGCCACCGCTAAAACCTGAGGCTCCAGGCTCAGCGATGAGTCCAAGAGAACCCCCAGACTGCGAACCTGTGTCTTCAGGGGGAGTGCGACCCCGTCCAACACAGGCTGTAACCCTATTCCCTGTTCAGCCCTGCGACTGACCAGAAGGACCTCTGTCTTGTCTGGATTCAGTTTCAATTTGTTAGCCCTCATCCAGTCCGACACAGCGGCCAGACACCGGTTCAGGACCTGGACAGCCTCCTTAGTGACAGGTGGGAAGGAGTGACAGAGCTGGACATCATCTGCGTACAGATGACACCGGACCCCGAAACTCCGAATGATCTCTCCCAACGGCTTCATGTAGATGTTAAACAACATGGGGGACAGTACTGACCCCTGCGGGACCCCACAAGTCAACGGTTGTGGGGCCGAGCAGGCGTCCCCCAATGACACCATCTGGGACCGACCCTCCAGGAATGAGTGGAGCCACTGCAGAACAGTACCTCCAAGTCCCATTCCCGCGAGGCGTCCCAGAAGGATACCGTGATCGATGGTATCGAAGGCCGCTGAGAGGTCCAGCAGAACCAGCAGGGACACACTCCCCCTGTCCAGTTCCCGGCGTAGATCATCGACTAAGGCGACCAAGGCTGTCTCGGTGCCATGCCCCGGCCTGAAGCCAGACTGCGCCGGATCCAGAAAATCAGTGTCAACCAAGAATGCCTGGAGTTGCGCAGCCACCACACGTTCCAGGACCTTGCCCAAAAAGGGGAGATTGGAAATAGGCCGATAGCTGTCCAATTGAGTGGGATCTAGTGATGGCTTCTTCAACAGCGGTTTGATCACAGCCAATTTAAGGCTCGCTGGAACAATGCCTTCCCGAAGGGAGGCATTCACCACCACCTTCACCCACTCGGCCAATCCCCCTCTGGCTTCTCTCACCAGCCAGGATGGGCAGGGGTCTAGGATGCATGTGGTAGCCTTTGCCTCTCCAAGCACCTTGTCCACATCCTCGAGCTCAACCAATTGAAATGAATCCATCAAAATAGGACAAGCAGGAGCTCGTGTTACATCCTCGGAAGCTGCCATTAATATGGTGTCAAAGCTAGAGCGGATCAGAGCGACTTTGTCCGCAAAGAACTGAGCAAATGCTTCACAGCGGGCTGCCGAGTTGTCAGGGATCCCATCTTGAGAGATGGGATTCAACAAACCTCTAACAACTCGGAACAGCTCTGCCGGACGGTTCTTTGCGGACGCAATATTAGCTGCAAAGAAAACATTCTTAGCAGCATCTATTGCCGCGGCGTATGCCTTTAAATAAAGGCACAGCCGTGCTCGGTCTGGTTCGTTCTGCTTCAAACGCCACACGCGCTCTAGACCCCTCTTCTTTCGCTTCATCGCTGCCAACTCCTCGGTGAACCAAGGAGATGGTTTAGCTCGGGTACTCGAGAGGGGACGTTCCAGAGCAATCGTGTCTATTGCCCTAGTCGCCTCCTTGTTCCAGAGGGCAACCAGAGCATCGACAGGATCACCAACCGAGGCAGCGGGAAACTCCCCAAGAGCCGTCAGGAATCCATCCGGATCCATAAGCCTCCGGGGGCGGACCATTTTATTAGGTCCTCCACCCCTGCGGAGGTTGGGGGGCACAGCGAGTCTAAACCTGATCAGGTGATGGTCGGTCCATGGCAAAGGAGTGATGGTGAGCTCCTCCACATCACCACCTTCCTCCCATCCCTGGCAGAAAACCAAGTCAAGTGTGTGCCCTGCTCTGTGGGTGGGACCAGATACCAATTGGGACAGCCCCATGGTTGCCATGGTGGCCATGAAGTCCTGAGCTGCGCCAGTCAGGGTGGTCTCCGCATGGACATTGAAGTCCCCCAGCACAATAAGCCGCTGGGACTCCAACGCCAGGCCCGAGACCATCCCCGCTAGCTCAGGCAGGGAGACTGTAGTGCAGCGGGGTGGTCGGTACACTAGCAGAATCCCTAATCTGTCTGATTCAGGATCAGCCTGAAACCCAAAGGTGCCCTTTCATATCAGTTCTGTTTCCTATCCATAATGCATTGCTTGCCGACTGCAAGATGTCATATTGGAGAGATAGGAGCTTGTCTGGGGATATTCAATTGTGCAATCTGTATTCATGACACCCCAGGTGGTGGCATTCATGAATCATATTCTTTCCAAAATGGGTGCTTGGCTACAAGAGTCTTCCAAGGTAACCTTTCTCTGTCCTTAGCAAAATGGTCAACAAACTCCCATGTAAGCACACATCAATATATGCATCTGTTAGGATTTCTTCTGTCTTTGAGCAGAGGGATGGGACCCCATGAGATCACATACACTGCCCTCACCCTTTACCCAGTAACTCAATGGGAAGATTCATTCTCAACATTAGTCAATTATAGCAGCATTGGCATTTTTTATCAAGTTCTTGTTATTAGTATAGGACTCTCAATTGGAAAGTTACAACAAATAAGACCCCTTCCCTAGTAGGCTTCTAATTTAGGAACAAACACAGGGCGCACAAAAAGGAATAGGTAAATGGGAGAATGCTTGATTATTCATTGCATGTACCCTGTTTCCCCTAAAATAAGACAGCCCCAGAAAATAAGACCTAGTAGAGGTTTTGCTGAATTGCTAAATATAAGACCTCCCGCGAAAGTAAAACCTAGCAAAGTTTTTGTTTGGAAGCATGCCCGCCTAACAGAACACCAGAGCATGCAGGATTAGTAAATGTACGTACCATAGAGTTTTGTACATGGAAATAATGGTAGTAACAAGAAATTCTTGATAGGATTCACAGTTTGACTGGTTATACTGATTTGTGATGACAACTGCTGTACAGTATATAATAAATGTTCATTTTTTTGTTCAACAATAAATGTGAATTCTTCGTCATGGAAAAATAAGTCATCCCCTGAAAATAAGACCTAGTGCATCTTTGGGAGCAAAAATTAATATAAGACACTGTCTTATTTTCAGGGAAACATGGTAGTAAGAGACAGACTAGATCAGAACATGGAAATGTTACTTTTTGAACTACGGCTTCCCTAATGCATCTATCCAGCATAGTCACTGGGAAAAAGTACTTTTTGGATTGCTGCTTTTTGAATCTTCCAACTACCATGGCCTTTCAACATGCTGGCTATAATAAAAAGTAACTTTTTCATAATTTGAATGATGTTAAAGCATGCAGTCAGTGCATGTGTCAGTTTTATTTCAGCTTTGTGGAGTTTGAAATGGCAGCTTTCAGCACTTGGAATTATAGAGGTCTAAACCTTGTATGTTTTGCATGAGAAACAAGCACTCTACCACTCAACTGCAGCTCTTCCCTATACACGAGGGAGTGGCAGTCAGAAGTAGGTGCCTGTTGGACACATGTTTGTGCTTCATCTAAAGTAGTGTTGGTTCATGAGCCTTCTACAGAGAGCTTTCAGATAAGAAAGAACATTCGTAGTCAATGGGCACTAATATGGCACCAGCTGCTGACATATTAGGAGGCAAACTTGCTATTTCCAACACGTGGTGACCCTATCACAGGGCTTTCTTGGAAGGCTGAGTGAGTGTGACTTTCCCATGGTCATGCAGAGGGTTTTTTATGCTGATTGAGGATCTTAACTCTAGTCTCCAGAATCATATTCAATGCTCCAGCCACCACACCATAGGTAAAGGTAAAGGTTTCCCCTGACGTTAAGTCCAGTCATGTCTGACTCTGGGGGTTGGTGCTTATCTCCATTTCTAAGCCGAAGAGCCGGCGTTGTCCGTAGACACCTCCAAGGTCATGTGGCCGGCATGACTGCATGGAGCACTATTACCTTCCCGCCGGAGCGGTACCTATTGATCTACTCACATTGGCATGTTTTCGAACTGCTAGGTTGGCAGGAGCTGGGGCTAACAGCAGCCGCTCACCCCGCTCCCGGAGTTTGAACCTGGGACCTTTCGGTCTGCAAGTTCACCAGCTCAGCACTTTAACGCACTTCGCCACCGGGGTTCCACACCATACTATCACCTATAGTTGCATAAATCAGTTGTGGTTATAAAAACACTGCTTTTCATTTAACATGCTAGTTTTAAAAAAAATATTTGCTGTTATTGCACAGCCAGCTCTTTAGAATAAAATGTCAAAAATTAGGACACCCACAAACTCTGATCACAAACCACTGAAGAATTTCTATGGTGGAATCAATCAGTTCTTGTATGAGACATGAATGGCATGATAGCACTGAATGGAGGATGTCATATGAAGAATGTAGGAATCAGAAGGGAAGAATTACCACAGTGTGGCAGCAGGTCATGGTGCATACAATATTATTGAGAGGCAAGGGTAAATGGTTGATGGAGAAAAAACATAGAAATTAGTCTTCTAAGTGGAAGCTATACAATAAAACATGGTTTCTTATGGAAATGAATGTAATAGCTTGGATACAAACCTGATATACCACCCAAGGAAGGCAATCTCCTAACAAAAGTGAGCTTGATCTACTTTCAGCATGTGAACTTGAAGACCGCTTCAATAGTAGGAAAGTGGGAGGGATATTGTCACTAATGAATCATGTTCAGAAGGTTCTCCAGCCAGGTTTATGTGACATGGCATGGAGTGGAAATTGGCCTTATTTTCTACCCACAGTAGGACTTCTTGGAATTCTTCTCCTTATAACTCTGAATCAAACTAGTGGGACGAATTCAGTGGAACAATTCAGTCACGAATAACTTAATTATTTTAGTAGCTCTGCTGTGAACAAGACTAAAACTAGCGGGATGTAACCCAGTTTTTTAAAAACTTATTTAAATCAGGCTCTGGGTCCCTGGTGACAAGCAAACTTTGCACTCTGCCATCTATTTATAGAAATCAGACCATCGATCGGTTCTTGGTTAGATTCCTTTTTTGTGTGTTTAACAGTTTTTCAAAAGAAAAAGGAGCATGTACACATTTTGAAATTTTATTTATTTATTTGCTGAACGTATATCCCATGTTTCCCTCAAAGTGAGATCTAGTATGGCATATACTAGGTTTCCCCTTGACATTAAGTCTAGTCGAGTCCGACTCTGGGGGTTGGTGCTCATCTTCATTTCTAAGCCAAAGAGCCAGCGTTGTCCGTAGACGCCTCCAAGATCATGACTGTATGGAGCGCTGTTACTTTCCCAAAGAAGCAGTACCTATTGAGCTACTCACATTTGCATGTTTTTGAACTGCTAGGTTGGCAGAAGCTGGGGCTAACAGCGGCAGCTCACTCTGCTCCCTGGATTCGAACCGCCAACCTTTTGGTCAGCAAGTTCTGCAGCTCAGCAGTTTAATCCACTGCGCCATCAGGGGCTGCATACACACATACACATACATATATACATATATATATATACACACACACACACACACACACACACTTCTATTTCATCTCTGTACTCTTCTGAAAATAATCCTATAGTTTTTAAAATAATTACCAAATTGTTTGAAAGTTTGCACAAAGGACTGAGTAGGCTCATTTTATCCCGTTCAGTCTTCGATTTGCCCATCATTTATGAAATATAATAAATTTATGAAATATAATAAATAAAACAATTCTTGGCATAAACTTTTAATAGAAAAAAATCTTTATTTATGTAAACAAGTTTTTACATGGCCCCACATTCACAATTATAGAGAATGATTACCATAGTTTTGTAGTTTAAGATGGTTTTGCAGATTCAGCTTCATTCTTCAGAAACAATGTACTATCAGTATAGTTTCTGTTAAAAACAGATAGTTTGTTTCATTTTGAAAGAGAAACCTTGTTTTTTATGCTGTTGTGCATAAGGTTTGTATTGTGTTCAGAGTATTTGAAATGTGCAAACTGTATTTCCCTATCGTCTCCAGGGAACGACACAGAATATGAAATCAGTGATGGGCTTGAAATATGTCACATTTGTATCTATATTTACATGGTACATAGCAGAATGCCTCCTCTGTGGAAAAATATGATATTGCCTTTTAAAGGCTTATTCAAGCCATGAAAGATCTGTAGATTGGTGCGGGGAGAAGCGTTTTATTTATTAATTTATTAAAAGCGGCACGTACTCCAGAAAGAGCAGCTTCCCACTCTTTCTCGCTCTCCAGAGCCTCATGCTGCGTTTCATTCGGAGTTGGCTGAATCTTCGCGTCAATAAGTCACTTTATCTCATTGCCTTTGGAGAGGAATCGACATCCTTGTAACTCGTGAACACATCTATGGAGAGGAAGGCAGCTCCGGGGCCCCATGGAGAACTCAAGTACAGCGTGGGTGGGAAGAGGCAAGAGCAGATTCTGGAAAGAAGGAACAGAATGGAACTCTCTAATTTGCAGTCTCTGACATGTCTCGCTTTCCTCAGTTGCTTAGGAGAAGCTGGGGGGAAAGAGAAATTTGATTCCAAACAGGAGTGGGTGGTTTTAAACAGGATCCTCACACACAAGCGAATCTTTTCTTTGATGGGTTGTGTTTCAAGAATAATTTCTACATTTTGTGTTGTACCACTGTTGATTTCAGAAACACCTCCACATTTGCTAGGTTTAAGGAAAGAGGACACCTCTGAGAAAGTAGGGAAAACATGAATTAAAAACTACTTTTTAACCTGAGAGCACACCTCTCCATGAATGCCCAGGTTCTCCAGTGCAACTGAGTGGTCAATGTCTGCCAGATGGAGGATCTAGCAGTGGTTCTCAACCTGTGAGTCCCCAGATGTTTTGGCCTTCAACTCCCAGACATCCTAACGGCTGGTAAACTTGCTGGGACTTGCTGGGAGTTGTAGGCCCAAACACCTGGGGACCCACAGGTTGAGAACCACTGATCTAGAGAGATCATATTAATACAATCCATGAATAATCAAATCTGCAAGAACTAAACCTGTAAATGTGGAGGACTGACTGTGTTCTAGATCTGAGGTGAGAGACCATTGTTCTATCAAGTGCCAGGTTCCTTCAGGGACAATCTTTTGCAATCATATGTTAACACTGGGCAGGATTATAGGAGCCACGGTGGTGCAATGGGTTAAATCTGAAGGTTGTGTTGCTGACCTAAAGGTTGGCGGTTCGAATCCACAAGACGGGGTGTGCTCCCGTCTGTCAGGTCTAGCTTGCAGGGAAATGAGAGAGGCCTCCCAGCAGGATTGTAACACATCCAGGTGTCCCATGGGCAATGTCTCTGTAGACAGCCAATTCTCTCACACCAGAAGCGACTTACACTATGTTCTCAAATTGCTTCTGACATGATTAAAAAAACTGAGCAGGGCTGAAGCCAGTAGTGCTGAGGAGGAGTGTTGGGTGGCCCTTGTGGTCCTTTCCAACTGTATACCTCCAACAACAACAACAACAACAACTACTACTACTATAACTACTACTACTACTAATACTATTTTCCACTTTTATCAGAGCACACGTGGCCAAACAGCATCAGACTGTGGGCAAGATGGCAATGGTTACCAATGAGGAGGAACGCACAGTTTGCTTTTGCTTGAGCGAACTGGGCAAGATTCCATCCTCTCCTCATCCTCTTGTTCAGTTAACTGAATTCAAACTACTTTTACACTTTCAACTCATACAAGCAATAAAATCCAGTTGAAAGCTGTCCCGGGATTGGGACGTCTACACATCCAGTCCAAATCAGCATAATAAAAAAAACTCACTGGAATTTCCAGAATAAGCCATAAAATCAGCTGTGGCCAGTCAATCAGAGCTGGACTCAAAACGGAAAAATGTGGAGCACCCGTCAGGACAGGGCTAGCACTGAAGCATGAGGGAAAAAACAGAAACACAACTCACCAGAAGGCAAAAAAACAAAAACAAAACAAAAAAACACCTCCCTGCATCAGAGAAAACCATAGCATTCTCATGCAAATGCCCACTTTCCACCCCATTGTTGCTATGCCCTTCTTGATTTAGCACTGATCCCAATTGGACATGCTGCTGCCCATCAGCACATCCTACTAGACTCAATAAGAAAAAATATATATTCCTGGATTCCAATCGATCCACAATCAAGAGATCTTTGTGACCACTGGCTTACTTTAATCTGCATCCTTACTTGACTTAAATGGCTGTGTAGAACCCCTCTTGGTTTGCATTACTTAAAATAAGATGAGGACAAAGGGGGAAATGGGAGGTGGGAATGAAAACTGGAAGATTTTAAAAGCATCTGAAAACATGGGATTACAGAAGATTGAGACTATCCCTGAGAAATCAAAACAATTGGAAATTAACCCTGCATTACGAGAGTTTGCTAACACTCCAGATTTTCCCTGAATATAGACACCTGGGCTGGCTCTAATTCAAACCAGTGCACTGTCCACACACAGCCAGGCACCTTTTTAGCGGACTGTTCTCTCTAAGGCCTCATCTACACTGCCATATAATCCAGCTTCAGAATGCAGATTAACTGAATTGAATTGGATTATATGGCAGTGGAGACCCATCTAATCCAGTTCACTATGATTCAGTCTGCATTATATGAGTCTACACTGACTATTATAATGCAGTTCAAACTGGATTATATGGCAGTGTAGATGGGGCTTAAATAGGCACAGCTGCAGCATAACTAATACAATATGTCAAGCAACTCCGAGCTTTCTGCAAGTGTAGTGCGTCATGCTTTCTGCTTTGATCCTTGGGTACTACATCAGTTTTTACGATGTATAAATGCCCATCTGTAAATTTGAACAATTGCTTTAAATTACGGACCTCTCTAAAGGTACATGCCACAAGGCAAAGTCCTCTTTCATTGAAAGGATTTCTAAAGTGTTATGCTAATGCATCCGTATGTTACACAGAGAAATTATTAGCTTCAGGCATTTGAGCTGTGAGTCAGATTCTTGCCATAGAATTTGTTAAAAGATCAGATACTCCTAAAGGCAACTAGAGCAAGTCAAGTTATTTTTCCAGGCACTATAAGATGAGACAGGCTGGGTACTGGGGAAATGTATTTTATTGAAGAATATAGAGGGCTAATACAATTATCAGCTTTTTCTAGAAAGTATTCTGCTGTATGAACGGAACTAATCCTTGTCTGTCTCTGTTGTATGTGCCTTCAAATCACTTGTCAACTTTACCTTGAGTGGAACATGCCTCATGATATAGTGATCTATACCATATTTTGGGTAGTTTTCAAAAGGAATAAAACAAGTTCATGAGAGAACAAGTCTATCAGTGGCTATCAGACATGATGACTGCTGGGGCTTGCATCCACCAGTGGATAACAAGGTTTTGGATGCTGAAGTCTCATTATATATAGTGATGTAATGAAATGGTGTCCCATATATAAAATAATAAAATCAAGGTTTCCTTCTGGGAATTTGGGTGGAATGTTTTCAAGCTATGGATGGTTGAATCCACAGTAGCAGAATCCATGAATACAGAGGGCCAAACAACTCTATATATTACTTCCAGAAATGTAAAAACATATGATGCGGATGAAGCATTAAGTCTCATTGAGGGCAATATGTGGGGTATTAATGATGGAGATTTAAAAAATGATAGGGGTACTGCTTCATTCTCAGCTTCTGAAATTCCTGAGGGAACTTGACTGGGTTTTATTTGGGTATGTGTGCATGTATATTGTAGAATAAATGATGTCTGATAACACATTAACTGCCACATCTCAGTGCTCTGGAATCACGGGAGTTGTAGTTTTACAAGATCTTCGGCCTTATTTACCAACGAGTGCTGATGCCACACCAAACTTCAGATTTCGGGATTCCATATCATTGAGCCATGGCAGTTAAAGTGGTATCACTCTGCATTATACAATTAATTAATTAATTATACAACCGACCCAGGGAACAGGAATTTGGGGTAGATAGATCATTGTTTTGATCCAGCAGGGATCTGCTCAAAGCTCAGAAAGCAGAAGTAAAGTTGGAACTCCAGGATGCAGGAAGTTACTTGGAACAAATGGCTAGTAGGATCCAACATGAGTTTGTCAAGAACAAACCCTGCCAATCTCACTTTTTATCTTATTTGATTGGATTTAAGAGATTATGGGAATGCTTTGAATATCATTTATGTAAAATAATATTTTCACAGATCGCTAGTTTGGCCAGAAGAAAAATGGGACTTCATTTAGATCTGACATGGGCAACTGAGCCAGCAAACATCAGCACTAGATATGCCCAGAATTCAAAAGGACATTTGGCGGGGGGGGATATTTGGCTCAGAGTACTACATGTGAAAAAGACCTTGGAATAATTACTGATCATAACACAAGCCAGCAGTGTGATGCTGTAGCAAAGAAGGCAAATGCAATTTTACCTCGTATTAATAGAACCATAGTTTCCAAACTGGAGAAAATAATCATCCCACTAAGTTTTAAACTGGTCATCTGGAGCAGTTTACAGTTCCAGATGCCTCCTTTTAAAAAGGATATAGACAAGTTGGAGCAGGTTCAGAGAAGGGCAATAAGGATGATAAGTGGAATAGAGAACAAAACATTATGAGGAGTAGTTGAAGTTGGGCATGTTCAGCTTAATGGAGAGGTGACATGATGGTACTCTTTAAGCACCTCAAGGGCTGTCACAGAGAGGAAGGGATAGGACTGATCTTTGCTGTCACAGAACATAGAGCCATCTCCAATGGTTTGAAGTGACAGAAGAGTAGATTTCAATTCAACATTAGAAGGACCTTCTTGACATTGATGACAGTTTGACAGTAGAACCAATTGCCTAGGGAGGTGGTGTGCTTTTCTTTGCTATATCTTGAAAAAGAAGATTGACAATTACCTGTTGGGGATATTTTAGTTGGAGATACTGCATTGAGCAAGGAGTTGGACCTGATGACCTATACAGTGCCTTTCAAATCTGTGATATTGTGATCCAGAGCTTAGAACGAAAGTGTTACTTTGGAGGAATGGGGATGTGTTATGGCATCCTTTTGCAAAACAGTCCATTGACTGGGTAACTTACCTATTCTTCCTGCATAACAACTATTGTTAATTCATTCACTATGTGTATTTTTTTCTCCTCTTTGGAAAGGATTTTTCTTTCATCATGGGGAATATTGTTCTTTTTTAAAATCCTTTTTATATGAAGTAAAAGAAGAACTAAAAAGCAAGAAAAGTGACAAGTAATGCAATGAGTAATGAAAAAACTGAGGCATGAATAATCCTTGCTTTCTTCCTAGGCGGTGCCTCGTTGTCCGAGTATAATGGCCTTCCAAGTATCCTGGCAGTGGTCAACAGTGATACTGTTGAGTGGTCAACTACCATAAATAAAGTAAAGCAGAGAGCAGAGGGAAAAATGCCTGTCCTAAACCCTAGGGACTTAATATTGTGCATTATTTAGTCTCATTCAGATAGATTATTCCATATATAATAGTTGCTTTGCAACCGCTAATCTCCCCTCGCAACTCCCCAAAGAGTCATATGCAGTAGGCTGGATCAACTAGAATTTTAATGGATGTTGATATCATAAGCAGGGTTTTAGAGGGCAGAGTGATTCTTGCTAACACCTCCTTATCACTCACAGAGTATTTTGTCTCACCCCGTTTTCATCATAAGTGTGAGCAAATTGAACGGTGAGATGAATTTCATAAAGATAAAGGATGTCATAGTCGTTGATTTGATAATTGGAGATGAGGATGAAATTGCTTAAAGCTTTCAACTGAAATCCTGGAAGGGATGTGTGTGTGTGTGTTTCAAAGGAACAGCTTTCATGTTGGCAGAGAAATGCAGAGTTAATTGTCGTGCACCAGAAACGACCCTGAAACCACCTGTGCCCATTCTCTAATTATAATAGCCCCGGGGCTGGTCAGAGAATGAATGTTGGAAGACAAGGGACAATTTTGCCTAATCACTCTTTTTGAATGAAATCAGTGTGTCGTTAATCTACTATTATAAATTCTGGCAGAATGCCTTCCTCAACAAGGTTTGTTTAATCGCTTGGGCTGGGATCCAAGTCACCGGAGGGCAGGCGGCGCACATACTGCTGCCATTCACTTGGGTGAAAAACGCCTTTTTCATGTCGGAGGAAATAGCTGTGGCTGGCACAAAAATAAATCTCTGCCGTACCCAGATGTTTACTGACTTTCATCATGGCAATTTCTCAAATGTTTTTGCTAACGCGGACATTCCAGCATAACAGGACTTTATATATATTCCACAGAAGAGCCAGTGTGGAGTAGTGGGTCTGAGCATTGGACTAGGACTCTGGGGACCAGTGTTTGAATCCCACTTGGCCATGAAAACCCAGTGGATGTCTTTGGGCAAATCACATTCTCACTCTCAAAGGTAGGCCAGAACAAAGCTCCTCTGAACAAATCTTGCCAAGAAAGCCCCACAGCAGAGCTTTCCAAACTGTGTGTCGTGGCACGTTAGTGTGTCAACTGTAGTGTGTAGCTGTGTCATGCAAAAGTGACTCTAGGTCTAGATGAAATAAGCAATAAATCGCATTTTTTAAGAAATGCAAACGAAAGGTTTTCATGAGATATGTTGTGTATCCCATACATTTCATTATTACAGGTTACGTATGTGTCCCTATCTGATATGACAGATTGAGTTAACACCCAGTTTGGTAGTAAAACCAAATTACTGTGGCGCAGGCTGGTAAGCAGCTGCTGCAATAAATCACTCTGACCATGAGGTCATGAGTTCGAGGCCAGCCCGTGGCAGGGTGACCACCCGTCAATTAAAAATAAAATATAGCCCCTGCTCGTTGCTGACCTAGCAACCCGAAAGATAGTTGCATCTATCAAGTAGGAAATAAGGTACCACTTATGAAAGTGGGGAGGCAAGTTTAACTAATTTACAACGTTGGAATGAGGAAGTGAGGAAGTGCCGTCAGAGTGGATGATGAAGCAGCTGCTCCCCCCTATGGCCAGAATCGAACATTTCCTCAGGAGAAGGTTAAATTGCTTCTGCGTCTGTCTGTCTGTCTCTGTCCCGGTTCGATGTGTTTATGGGCATTGAATGTTTGCCCTATATGTACATGATGTGATCCGCCCTGAGTCCCCTTCAGGGTGAGAAGGGCGGAATATAAATACTGCAAATAAATAAATAAATAAATACTAGGTCACAAACTGATGTCTAAAAAGTGTCACCAATGAGAAATGTTTGGAAGGCGCTGCCCTTCGGTAAGTCAGACATCAAGAACAACTACAGATGCATTCCCTAGTTGTGTTAGGGAGAAATGGAGCATTTTCACTAACCAGAGGTGTGAAGAACCCATTTTATTTATTTATTTATTTGCAGTATTTATATTCCACCCTTCTCACCCCGAAAGGGACTCAGGGTGGATCACAATGTACGCATACATGGCAAACATTCAATGCCATTAGACATACAGACAGAGAGAGACAAAGACACAGAGGCTATTTAACTTTCTCCAGCTTCCAGGCTTCTTGAGGGTATGTTCGATTCCGGCCACAGGGGGAGCTGCTGCTTCATCATCCACTGTGACACCGAGGCCTTTGATGGATTGCTTCCTCATTCCTTTCCGCATGCTGCTGGATGATTTTTATGGTGTTATAAATTAATTAAATTAGCCTCCCCGCATAAGCGGTACCTAAATTTTCCTACTTGATAGATGCAACTATCTTTCGGGTTGTTTAGGTCAACAATGAGCTGGGCTATTTATTTTTTTAATGGTCGGGTGCTCACTCTGGCATCAAATTCATGACCTCTCGGTCAGTAGTGATTTATTGCAGCTGGCTACTAACCAGCTGCACTATTGTGTATTTCCTGCGGTACAAGATAGTGCAGCACTGGGGTTGGTTTGAGTGGTGATGTGGGTGTGGTCTCATGTACAAACCCACAACATATTTTCATCTACTTTTACCTTCGATCTCCTCCCTCATATACAAACACACTCACAGACACTCGAGTTTCATAAACCTATTCCCAATATAAATGCTGTTTTAAAAGTTACATGAGTATCTACCAAGGTTTTTTATGTAGTGTTCTTAGAAATGCCATTTATTACCCATCTAACTGATAACTTTTCAGCACAAAACACCCTACCAGCTCTTGAAGAGTAATAGCATTTAATGTATTGTATTGCTCACTCTAGTTTAGGGTTTAGGTTTGCTTTTATATCTGCAGTTGTTATGTAACCATGGTCCTTCAACTTTCCTTGTGCTTTTTATCTGACATTTCAGGTTTTATCATCACTTGGATATCACAATGCATTATTAAGGTGCTTCAAATGCTTTTTATAGCACTGTCACATCATCTATTATACAGTCTTATTGAATATGTTCCTGGTCTTTTGCTTGGATATGTGAAACCAAAAGAAATGAATGAACCCCATTCTATTGAATAGGATGAATGACAGAAATACCAAGAAGAGGGTATAACGTGTATGATAGGCCCTGGTGAATAACTGAATATGTGAAACTATGGATGACTTAAAACACATATAACAGTTTCGCAAACATGGGTGTTGTACTGTGTAGTCAATGAATCATCTTTCTTCTCACTTGGGTTCTGCAATTCCATTCACCATCATGGTTCAACATTGCCCACTATGGCCCCATCTACATTGCCATATAATGCAGTTTAATGCAGTTATAGTGTAAAAATATTTTCTTTCTCACAAAGGCTCTGTAATTATGGACCCAAGTGCCGTCAGCCCTTCTGTACTCAATATAAGCCTTTTCCCCTTTTAACTTGTTGTGTGGCAAACTATTTGACTATTGCACAATGGGTAAACTCAAGATGGTGGTATTCATGGCACAAACCACTTGCAACTGTGGGATCCAGCATAACAATGCTATTGTATACAGTGTAACCCCCATATCTGTGGGACTGGTTCCCATGGTTTCATCTACCCACATTCAACAAAATATGGCCTTTCTAGGAATTGTCTTGGTCCTCTAGGCCAGTGGTTTTCAATCTGGGTTCCCCAGATGTTTTGGCCTAGAACTCCCAGAAATCCTAACAGCTGGTAAACTTGCTGGGATTTCTGGGAGTTGTAGTTCAAAAACATCTGGGGTCCCCAGGTTGAGAATTGCTGCTCTAGACAATCAATTCTGGAAGTTACCATAGATTCTCCATGAAGAACTCCTAGGATACCTCTTTAGGAATTTGCTGAGTTCTCCAGGGCAATTCTATGGTAATTTTTGGTGGCAGTTTTCATTTCAATAGAGTTCACTATTATCCAAGGTTCAGGAGTGTAATCCCCATAGACACTGTACTGAAAGTGTATAGGTTCTTGGCCCCAGGTCTTCTTCATCAGTAATGTAATAAAAGAAATCCTTATCCTCTATATAATCCCAAACACCTGTGACTGCCCACTAGGCAAGGGCATGCATTGGGCTTTGGAATCAAAATCTGGAGATAAACAGAGTCATAGTCTTCTTGGTCTTAAATACTAGATTGGTGTACATTCCTTGATGCATTGGATTTGACTGTGGTGGTACATGATGTTTGGACTACAGTCTTGTGCTTTTCTTGGCACTGCGTTTGAAGAGTGTACAGAAACTTCAGCTGGTCCAAAGATCTGCTATCAGACTGCTGTTTTGGACAAATTACAGTGAGTGACCATACTATGCTCCTGTTAAAATAGCTCCATTGACTGCTAGTTAAAAGAGGTGGTTACAAATTAAAACATCTTCTATGGCTCTGGTTCAGGCTATCTGATAAATAGTATCATCCTGTATGAGGCAGTCCAGGCCTTGAGATCATCAGGAGACATCCTTCTCTCAGTCCCACCATCATTGCAAGGACATTTGATGGGGATATGAGAGAGGACCTTGTGACTGGCTTCTTCTAGACTCTGGTACTCATTCCAAGAGAGGCCAGAATGGTCCCATCCATGATATTCTTCTGTCATCATACAAACATATTTTTTATTCAGACAAGCTTTTAAAACAAAACAGTTTTAAATTAAGGAGTGTTGCATTGTTTTTAAAATTGAAGCTCTGAATTGTTTTTGTGCCGTGAATAGTTGTATTCTGTTGTAATCTTCACCTTTTCTGTTTCTTTCATTGTATTGCTGTTTTAATTGCAAGCCACTTTGAGCCCCATTTTTGAGGGAAGTGACAGGATACGAATAAATAATATTTATTTAATTGAATCACATTTATACTAGATGGTCATCTGGTGAGAGTCCTAGCCAAATATATGGGGTAAACTGATAAGCTGTTCCCAAGCTATGCATAGGCCGGGATGTGGCACAGGCTGGTTAGCAGCCAGCTGCAACAAATCACTCTGACCTCTTGGTCATGAGTTCAAGGCCAGCCCTTGCCTGCGTCTGTCTCTGTCTCTTTTCTATGTTATAGCATTGAATGTTTGCCTTATATGTGCAATGTGATCCACCCTGAGTCCCCATCGAGGTGAGAAGGGCAGAATATAAATACTGTAAATAAATAAATAATAAATTACTATATATACTTTGGGCGGGGGGGAGGTTGGAGGGGATTATGGATTTTTTTACAACCTGTGAATTATGCTGCAGAAGCACCAATGCCAACTCAGTAATTTCCCTGCTTAGACATTCAAAAAGTCTAGAGACAGCACCACGGCAAAGAGAAAGGAGAGGATTGATGCTTCTTTAAAGTTCTCCCAGGATAAACTACGCTCTTGCCTTTCCCATTCTACTCACAGAAGGGGATGGTTCCTTTTTTATGAGAGTACTCACATTGACCTATGGAAAATTCGATTGGGTTTTTTTTTTTTTACTAAAATGTCTAGACTTAGAATCATAGAATCATAGAGTTGGAAGAGACCTCACAGGCCACCCAGTCCAAACCCCTGCCAAGAAGCAGGAAATCGCATTCAAAGCACCCCCGACAGATGGCCATCCAGCCTCTGCTTAATACATGAGTATTTAGAGTAGGTGCTGTCGATTGTAGACTCCAACAAGGGGATGAGCAGCTGCAGTCTATACTGGCTGTAGTTTTCAAACCCAACTCAAAATTATCCTCAAATAGAACTCATTGCAATAATCCAGTGTCCACTTTGATTTTGTGTTCTCTATCAAGCTTATTTCAAGGTAATCTGATGACCTTCCCTCCTCTATAATTCCGGTGGTCCACTGAGATAATCTGGAAATGGTCTGTTATGTCTCCTAAACCCAGGTGAAGTTCAATTAGCAGAACAGCAGAGGAGAGACTTTTCACTTGCTCTAACTAGCTTTTGAAGTGCTAACTCAAAAATTCCATTTGACCCCTGTGTCAGTATTCTGTCATTGCTTAAGAGGCTTTTTTTGTCAGTGTGTAGCCAGGTGATTTTAATTCTGCTGACATTCTGCGATGCCCCAGGTGTGATGCTTAACCATAGCATCCCTCTTTAGTAATCTGGGACCTACACCAGGCTCCTGCGCTTCTTTCTATTGAAAGCCTGAGAGGGCTTTCAAGTGAAATGAGTTCTGCTTTGTAGCTCTGGAAACCTTTGAGTGGATCAGGAGCTCTTAGCATGCAAGCTGGAAAACATTTGTATAAAATAGGTATTTGGTATGCTGACTAGCAATGCTGTGTTTAAAATGGGAGCTCAGGTATCCAAACTAGCCAAGGTTTGCATGGCACAGGAGCTTTTGCTGCTTTAAGGATAGTGATTAACATAGACATAAAGGTAATGATTAAATATTTTCATTGCTAGCAACAAATAAATGTGTGGAATTCAGTAATAATCAACAAAATCACCAAATTCTGCCTCTGCTTTTAGGTGTAGTGCAGAATTCCCTGATTTAGAATACCACACATCACCCAAAGTTGCTCTAGATGAGGTTTTGTAGATAATAATAAATGCAATCACTGTACATGATGTTTTACAAGTGAAAGGCTTACAATCTAATTAAGACATGGCACAAAGAGAAAAACAGAGAGCGGTGTGAGTCCAGCAGATACTATCGCTTCTTATCCTCTGAGGCTACAAACAGAAGTTCCTTTCATCTTCTCCTGGGTCTAGACATGATGGGTCTGTACCGGCTTCTTCTTCTTCCCCACAGTGTCAATCATAATAGGATTTCTAGTTATGAAAGAAGTGCCAAGTCAACCAACAGCCTTCAGATGGTTTTAGGACCCTAACACCTCTTGTACTTTCACAGGAAAATCTAATCGCTTTTTCCTTATTCATGAATCAGTACTGGAGGTTTTATTTGGCACTAGAAATGGATGAGACTTCCAAAATAGGATTTGGGAGGGGTTTTTTTTCTTTGCTCTTTCTCCCTCTCTCTTTCTGTCAAGTTCATCATAACCAGTCATCTTCCCACTGTTCGCTTCATCCTCTGATTCATTCCAATGTTTTCTCTTTCAGATACCTTGTGTGTTTGACGCAATTTGCCCAACGCTTCCTCCCCAACGTGAACATTGCCGGCAGGCACAGGTTTTTCTGGAGACGGCATCCATTCATGTGCTTAGAAGGTAAATGTGGTATTCATTACACTGTCTCCTTTCCCTTAATTTGTCCCAGCTTGGATGCTACAGCTGGTGTCATGCACTCAGCCTCCTCTTCCTGTTTTTGTTGGAAAGATCAAAAGAGGTGGTGTATATGTGTGTGCGTGTGTGTGCACACATGCGTTTTAATTTCAAATCAGCTTTCATGCCCTCCTGAAATTTTATCTGTGTTGCTCTCGGAGAGCATTTGCTCTCAATTGAAATCCTACCTGCTGTGTGTAGAAAAGAAAGAGTGCCTCCTGACTCAGCATCAGCATGAACAAACCCCAGGCATTCATGTCTTCTTGTATGCCTTCAGGTTGTTTTCACCGTATGGTAAACCCATTATAGGGCTTTCTTGGTAAAATGTGTTGCCTGTGTGCAAAAACATGGCAAGCCCAATTAAGGCAAGTGATGGAACATTACTTGTGTCCATAACCATAGAGTGACTGCCTACATACTTGTGATTTAAAGGATGTATCCAGAAGAAGGCAGGAGGTATGTAGTCATGATCAGTCTAGTGAAGACAAGATGGAAGTATGGCATTATTTATTTATTTATTTATTTATTTATTGACAGTATTTATATTCCACCCTTCTCACCCCGAAGGGGACTCAGGATGGATCACAATGTACATATACATGGAAATCATTCAATGCCATTAAACGTACAGACAGAGACAAAGACACAGAGGCTATTTAACATTTTCCAGCTTCATGGGGGTATGCTCAATTCCGCCACAGGGGGAGCTGCTGCTTCATCATCCACTGTGACACCAAGTCCTTGATTGTCCTCTTTCAATATATCTCAAGGGTTGTCTCAGAGAGAAGGCTTGTTCTCTGCTGACTCTGAGATCTAATGACTTTAAATCACAGGAGGGTAGATGGTAAAAGTGTCTCCACAATGGAACAAATTCCTTAAAGAGGTGGTAGAGTCTTTTTTATGGACATCTTCAAAAAGACGTTAGAGAGCTACTTGCTAAGGGTGTTCTAGTTAGATTTCTTCCACTGAGCACTGGGTTGGGCTCAGTGGCCTATTGGCTCTCCTCCAACTTTGTGATACTATAATGATGATCACCTCCACCACCATCATTATGTGTGTGCTTCCTTATGTAAACCTTTGTGCAAGGATGCCTGTTGTACATATTGGAATCAAGTTATTTGGTCTGTATTAATTTATAGCATAGATTCCATACCACTGTACCATATTGTTCCACCAGGCCATTCTCAGCACACCTGATTTTGAAAGCTAAGGTTGGACCTGGTTGGGACTTAGATGGGAAACCATCAAACAATATCAAGAATCTCCAGACAAAAACAGGAGGAAATCTTGCCTGAAATCTTGGAAAACTGATTCTAGTTGGGAGTTGTCAATATTGTAATACGGATCAATGATCTGACTCTATAAAGCACCTTCTTGTGTTCCTATATTGCTTTTGAATAGGAAACATAATGCACTGTTAAGTCAATTTAGACCAGTTTTATTTGCATTGCTATGAGTGGGAAACATGATGCACGAACAAGGTCAGTGTCAATTATATTTCCTTTATAAGAAAACATTTAGATATAAAGAAGACTGTAAAAGGCATAAGGCAATATTAGGGAAACTGTGACCTGCCAGATCTTGTTGGATCCAAGTTCACATTATCTCCATCTGCTCCCTGGGGAGATTGTGAAAGGTAGGAGATCATCAATATCTAGAAGGCCAAGTTCCTCATCCCTTGTATCTATATATATAAAAGAGTGATGGCATCACGGCGATGGACAAAACAACAAATCTACAGCCCCCCCAAACTCGAAAATTGGCAACGCAATCCATCATCCCCGCCTCCAGTAAGATACAACAAATTTACACATAAAACACTATCACAACACCAAAAAATGCCAAAACTAAGTACGCATGCGCAAAAACACCATGCTTCAACCCTTTATGGCGCTCGCGCGGCTCCAGTAAGATTTATATGACAAACACAATCACAGGGCCACAAACGGCCAAAAACTGCAACAGGCGATGTGCGCCTGCGCGCACCCCCCCATCCCTTCCCGCGCGCGCACACACACACCTCGCCTCAGAGCTGAAGGAAGGAAGGCAGGAAGGCCGATTCCTTGCTGGGCGCGGGATGGAGGAGGCCGCGCTGGGAGGCGTGCGGGCCTCACGTCGCTCTCTGCCCTCTCCCCCTCAATGTCCTCCCCCCTCAGGGCCCATGGAGGGCCCCGGTTGCCGTTCAGGCCCCCTCCTCCCGCCCCTCTCCCCTCCCCCCAATGCGAGGAAGGCCCCGCGGAGCCCCCCCCCGCCTCACCCTCTCTCCTCCTCCTCCCTTCTCGGTTCTTCTCGGAGGTCTTCAAGCTCTTCAAGGTGAGGGGGGAAGAGGAGGGCACGGCCCTCGAGCAGGCCTGGACCTCCCCTCGAGTTGTTTAGGGCGCCAACCCCCGCCCTTCCCGGCCTCAGGGCCCTTCCTTTTCCCCCTCACCCGGTTAAACGGCTGATGGGGAAAAGGAAAGAGCCTCAGGCCAGGAAGGGTGGAAGTTGGCGCCCAAAACAAGTCAAGGGAAGGCCCAAGTTGGCCCAGGCTGAGCTTCCCCCTTTTCTGTTGTTGTTATTGTTGTTGTTGTTCTCACCCACAAATTACAACCCCTCCAATGCCTCAGAAGCCCCCCTTTTTCCCCTCTCAAACCCTATCGCCCTCACCTTTCCCTTCCCTGTAATAATTATTAATATAATAACTGATCATCAGTTAAGAATGTAATAATCACCAATAATAATACTAATTTATTATTAGTATAATACTGATAATCATTCGAGAACATAATAATTCATAATAATAGTCAGTTCTTATTATTATAACACTGACAATCATTCAACAATGTATTAACAAATCGTAATAATAGAAAATTATTATTATTATTATAGTAATAATCATTCACAAATTAATAATTATTATTATAACATTGATAATCATTCAACAATATAATAACAACTAATAATAAGTAGTTATTATTTTTATCACAATGATAATCATTCAAGACTATAATAATTATTATTGTTATAACAGAAGGCGCCTCATATAATCCACTTCTAAACAAATAATATCACATTATAAATATACACTAGAATCTCACTTATCCAACATAAACAAGCCGGCAGAACGTTGCATAAATAAATATGTTGGATAATAAGAAGGGATTCAGGAAAACCAATTACACATCGAATTAGGTCATCATTATACAAATTAAACACCAAAACATCATGTTATACAACAAATTTGACACAAAAAGTAGTTCCATGCGCAGTAATGCTATGTAGTAATTACTGTATTTGCAAATTTACCACCAAAATATCACAATACATTAAAAACACTCACTCCAAAAACATTGACTATTAAAAGGCAGACTCCATTGCATAATCCAGAACATTGCATAAACGAATGTTGGGTGAGATTCTACTGTAATATGAAATAATTACTGTGGTACAATAATACACAACAATATCATCTCAGGACAGTAAATAAAGATCAACACTCTAAAAACACAGCTATTCCATCCAGGAAACAATCAGGGCCATCTAACACCTCCCACCAAAGGATTCCCCCCTTCACACAGGAAACCACCCACACTTTGAACCTACAAGGCCATTCCGTACTCATCACTCTCTCATCTCAGCACAGTAAATAAACAACAACAGTCTGAAAACACACAAATTCCATCCAGGAAACAATCAGGACCACCTAGCACCTCCCAACAAAGCATTCCCCCCCTCTAACACACGGAACCACCCAAGCTTTGAAACTACAAGGCCATTCCGTACTCTGGGGCCAATTTGCAATATATTAATATATATAATAATACAATACATATATAATACAATACATTGTATATACATATAATACTACTAATAATATTATAATACACTACAATATAATACTAATAACAAAACAAAACAATATATATATATATATATTACTACTAATATTGTGAAATAGTCGTATATGTTATAGCGTAATATCCTATCATATGTCTTTAATGTAATAAATGAATAAATAATACTGTATAATTTTTGTTGACGGTCACAACAAAAATAAAACCCAATGTAGATTGACCAACATCACTAAAAAAAAGCCACAGCAACGCGTGGCCGGGCACAGCTAGTATAGATATAAGAAGGTGCTGGATGAGAAGCAAAGGTTCATTAGGCTGTTTTCTGTTGATGTATCTTATTTATTAATTAAAATATTCATGAACAATTTTTCTTCTAGCAAGCACCCACAATGCAATACATGGCTGCTTGTACTTTGTGTCACATCATTTTCCACTTGTAGTGACCCTATGAATAGGAAACCTCCCAGATCCCATCTCAATATATATATCATATACGAGTATAATTGTAGAAAAGGTCTTAGTAAAACAAACAAAATTCAGAAAAGCACAACCTATTTCAGGCATCTAGAGACCAAAACAAAACGATTCAGTCCTCATATAGAAGCATGGGATATTTCCGACCCAACTTGTAGAATCCTCATAAAAGTAGATCTATAAGATTGACTCTTATGACACTATCCCGAAGAGTTGTGAACAACCTTTCCAATTTCAACCACTTGCCATGTCCAAGATATATTTTTTTACATAAAAGAGCTGAGACAAACATTGTTTCAACAAATTTAGAGCACTTTCTCATTGAATACTTTTTTGTCCCAGTCACTGTAACCAAACAAAGAAACAAAATCAATTATGCCATTAGGTAAACAATGATGCCAACAGTTAGATATGACTTGAACCACTGAAATTCTCAGACAATATTAGAAGCATACATTAAGCCCTTCAGCTGGTTCGAACATTACTCCTTCGCTATCATTACAGCTAACCTTCAATACATTTCAGAGGAGCCAAAAATACTCTTAAAACTTTTACTGAAAGCTCGGGGTTTTTGTTTAGAATAACAATAAAATCCCAATGGATGATATCGAAAAACCCATTAGACTCAAGCTAAAAGAAAAAAAGGTTTTATGACCTGCCTTAATTTTTTTCTAGCCAAAGATGTGGCCAATCGGATATCTTTGGATTGTGTTTTCCATAATTAGGTTGCTACAATATTTTTCTTGTCCCCATCAACATAGGCTGCCTTTGTGGGGAACCACGCTAACAAGGATTCTAAGGAAGATAATAAATTATGGACATGTTCATATGGCAGGAGGCAGTTCTTTCTAGGTTTCTTGGGTGGGGATATAAACTAGGCAAAGCTAAAAGAACTCAGTCAGAAGTTTTTTTCCCCACCCAGCAATGTGACTTCCTTTTTAATGAGAAGATACCAGGAATGGAAGCTAGAACTGCCAATGTATAAATCTGTCATTCATTGCATTGCTGAAAATTTGACATACATTTTCATCCTGTTCCTGCTTCCATATTTGGCTGTGAGGCAGTATTTTCTTTGCACGTGGAAACTGTGCATATTTTTCCCACAGTACATACACCTTTAATTTTCCATGATATATGCATTTTTCTATTTATTTATTTACAGCATTTATATGGTATGGGCTTTTGCTATTGACATAAGTTTATCTTTACACATTAGGCCTTTCCTAAAATGCATTTTCAAGCCTTGGAAAGGTTTATATTTCCACAGTAAGTTTACTTTGTTCTATTACCAGTCTTAGGACTTGTCTATACTATCCTTATACCCTGCATCAGACCAAAAGACACTGCTGGATATACAGATGACATCCAGGGACTAGCACTGGGTAAAACCAATTAACTCAGTTTTACTCCATATTAAGAAAAGTCAAGGAATGCTTCAGAGTTTTTGGTGCAACTCTGGTACCAGTCCAGAGTATTATTACTCTGAATCGGCCTCAATTAAGTGGTTTGTATAGATGAGCCCCTAGAACGTATAAGACACTCAAATTTAGTTAGGCTTGCTAGAAATTTCTCACAGTTTCACTGGCAGAAAAATAAGATAGCACATAAACAACTCATCTGCAAAAGGAGAACTGGTTCCTTTGTTCAGTCAAACATCCTTTATTGCCTTGCTTTCCATTGCTATGGCTACTTGTAGGCATTGACAATATTTGTATGCAAAGTCCATGCGAGAGCCATTTGGAAAAATTGTTATTGAAAAAAAAAGAAATGTTTTATTATGAAGCAGCCATTAGAATCCAAATGGAAAAAGTGCTAAAAGAAATAAAAAGCATCTCTAAACAGAACTATTTGTTTTGTCTATACAAGGCTATGTGAAATCTGCACACTATTAAGCTGTAAAATTGCAGATTGGAATTTATCCCTGTGATTGATAGAGAGAGTGTATTATATTTGTGCTAACATCTTCTTCCAAACCTGCTTACTGGTCCTTTCAAGGATCTTCAGTCCCAGGCTGGTTGTGTAGGAAGATTTGTTGTTCTTCTATTAATTGCCATCGAGTTCAATTCGACTTATGGCGACTCTATGAATGAGAGACCTGCAAGGCACAAGGTTACTAAGAGTCTTGCTGTGGTCTTGCAAATTCGGGGCTGTGGCTTTCCTCATGGAGTCTCTTTACTTATAATGTGGTTCTTCCTCTTTTTCTACTGTCTTCAGTTTTATCAAAGCATTGTTGTCTCTTTGAATAAGTCATGTCATTTCAGTCTTTCAAATAATGTGGCAGGGCACACAGAGTTAACAAGGGAAGGTGAACACAGCAAATCTAAAAGACTCCTTAGTGTGAACATTTTTAGTATCTCGCTTTCTGCAATGCTACAAATTTGGAGACTGAAGGAAAACTTCATTTGGGAAGGCAGGCATTTTATTAAGGGAGTCAGCGACCTCAAGTAAAGGTAAAGGTTTCCCCTGACGTCAAGTCCAGTTGTGTCCGACTCTGGGGGTTGGTGCTCATCTCCATTTCTAAGCCAAAGATCTGGCATTGTCCGTAGACACCTCCAAGGTCATGTGGCTGGAATCACTGCCTGGAGTGCCATTACCTTCCTGCCCGAGCGGTACCTATTGATCTACTCACATTTGCATGTTTTTGAACTGCTAGGTTGACAGAAGTCAGGGCTAATAGAAGCTGGGACTCCCCGGATCCGAACTGCCAACCTTTTGGTTAGCAAGTTCAGCAGTTTAACCCACTGCGCCATCGGGGGTTTCCTACAACTATGTATACTGGTGCAAAAATTTTAAAAGATATATGTAATTTGAATATAATTACAATATATGCAGTCAGGTGAACTGTATGCTTGCTAAGGTTGCTTTCTAGGGGCTATGTGAAAGCGTCCTCCCAGTGATTCTTAAGTTTTAAATCAATCTTGCCCTTAGCTGCCAAAATATATAGAGGTAATATAGAAAAGATGCTTCTGGGTGTATTCAGAATAACCACAGAGTAGCTACAGTTAGCCTACAACAGTTTAGCTTGCAAATGGTACAAGAGAGAGTGCTATCTTGCAATAGTATAGTACAAGGAAGAGTTTCAAGGAAGACCTCACTCTGTAGAGAATTACATTTAAAATTTCAAAATCTTAGAGTCATAGAATCACAGCGTTGGAAGAGTCCACAAGGGCCATCCAGTCTAACCCCATTCTGCCATTCAAAGAAATACAATCAAAGCATTCCTGACAGATGGCCATCCAGCTTCTTGTTTAAAAATTTCCAAAGAAACTCTAGTACACACCAAGGCAGCATCTTTATTTTTCCCCCCATTCAGTTCCCTCATTATAGCTGCTTGTATGCATACCACATTTTCTGCTCCTGAAGCAATTAATTTCTTCATGCCAGTGTCTTGCACCAAAGCACACACCAAGTTACAACAGTTTGTGTTTTCTGGACATGATGCAAGTCAGAAATGACTTTTTTCTAAGCTTCTTGCATTTCCACAGCCCCTGTTTTGTCCAAGAGTTCCCGCTGCCTCCACTCGCAGCACCCTCCTGAGCGAATAGGATCATCTTGTGGCTGACCCTCACTGTACAACATCACAGTTGCTTCATCCCTTCTCTGTCTCTCCCTCTAGTTCTGAGATCTGGAATTTTAATTCTCCTGTTGATTGACAGCCAGTTGTAAAGAAATCATGATGTGCCTTGAAGCCATTTTTTATCTTTCAGACACATGAATGGGCAGCTGTGCTCTCACTCCAGCTTCTTGGTACTTTATTTCTGCACAGCACTTTTCAGGAGATGCTTAGATATTTAGGCACCACTGCTTTTTGCGGATGGCATTATTTATTTTTGCTTTCTGCCAGTTTTCCCCCTCCTCCCATTTCTATGTGGAGTTAGAGAGCAATTTTAATCCATTTCAGCTCAAATCTGGTTATCTGCCATGTATCTGGTTCTCTGTTCTTTCTCTTTAATGGCATCAAATACGATCTGTCCTGCCACCTTTGTGCCACAGAATTTTCCCCGAACATGCAATTGATGCAAGTGGGTGGGGAATGTTCTGATTTCATCAGCATAGAAGCTGATTTATTGTGACATTCATTGCCGCAGTCTCCACTTTTCCCCTCCAGCCAGAGCCCTTGTCTTTTTAATGTGGGCCACATCAACACAAGCTGATTCTTAAGGGTTGTATCCCCTTACCACAACTGCTCTAGATAGTGGCCCATCATGGGGTGCAGTCTTCATTTGTTCAGTTTCAGGTTTTTCTCCTTAAAAAGTTAGTGCCACATTTCAACCAGTATTAATGTCCTCCCCATGGAAGCAATCATCCTCCATTGGAAGGAAATTGTCGCTTTCTGTGTCATCAGGGGTCCAGAGCTATCGCAAGTTATTTTGCTACTTCTCTTCTACAAGTCAAGGTCCATAGCATGCAAGCATGCTCATATTATTTTTGTTTCTGCCTGGGGCAGAAAATCCTATACAATCTTTCTTTTTCCTGTTGTTGGGAAAAAAACGAACAACAGCAAATTAAAACACTAACACTATCTTGCTATTCCATGACACCCCAGCCTAAGGGAACTATTTTACCCTGCCTTATGGAAGATAATGTTGATGTCTCATCTAACTGAGGACAGTTCCTCTGTTGTACATTGCTTTGTTTGTGCAGCAACTGGTTGCACTCTAAGGAAACACACAGATAGCAACAGTGGTTTTAAGTCAGTTCCTATGGACATTTGAAATGTTTCAGAGTCAGGTTAATTTAGAGAATAATCTGCATCTACCAAAGCTTTCCCTTACAGTGTACTAACTTACAGGGGGGAAAGGGGGTGCTTGCCAGGCGTCCTGGATTTTAAGGGACAGTCCCATATTTGAATGAAATTTCCTGCATCCCATTACATTATTTCCCGGGATGTAAACTGTCCCATATTTCCACCAGTCTCTCCCCTTTCCCTTCCCAGAGTGACCCAAATGGTGCAAAAGGTAGTAGGATATGCTGCGGCGGCAGCAGAGTATTTGGGGGTCCCTTTAAGGGATGAAGTCCCTTAGAAGAGGCCACAGCCCAGACTTGGCTCTCACCCTCTGAATGAGCTCTGTCCCCTAAACCTTGCCTCACCTTGGACTTCTGATGTTTGCAGTTCCAACTTCCGGTCCCATTCTGCACCTGTCTTTTATTTTCATCTTCTGCACCTGCCAACCCTGAGCCCCACTGTTGAACCATCAGGAAAGGTCCAGATCTTCTGGTTGTTTCCCAATGTGTTGTCAAAGGCTTTCATGGCCAAGATCACAGGGTTGTTGTATGTTTTTCGGGCTGTCTGGCCATGTTCCAGAACTATTATCTCCTGATGTGTCGCCCATATCTATGTCAGGCATCCTCAGAGGTTGTGAGGTGTTTCCCGGTGTTTTTTGTAATTAGCTTACTCTGGGTTCAGTCGCATTAGCCTATGTGCATCATGTGGATGCACCAGCTAATGCAGTTCACAAACTAGATTATTGGGAAGAGCCAAGGGCATACCCAGGAACTGTTCTCCAGAAATCCTGGCTAGGAATTTGCTAGGTCCTCCAATGCAACTCCATGGTAATATCCAAGGGAAAGCGTATCATGGAATTACCAGGAAGACCTAGTAAATTCCACTTTTTACCTTTGTCAACTTGATATAGATACAGGGTCTATTCCCATCCCAATTTGCACTTCCAAGAATTTGCAGTACTTTATCAGTGACCTCGTGTTTACAATATTTATATGGTGCACCTTACCCAGTCTACTTTTACAACCTCTCCATTTTAATCCATGTTTTTATTAGTTCTTGTCATTTGTTTTTATTGGCTAATGTTTAAATTTTTATAATTGTGCATGTCTTTTGTCTATTGTTGTGTTTTATATTGCTATTGTTTTTATTCGGGCTTGGCCCCATGTAAGCTGCCCTGAGTCCCCTTTGGGGAGATAAAAAATAAAATATATAAAAAATAAAGTTATTATTAGTATTATTATTATTAATATACTGTTTTCCCCCAAGTGTGTGTAAATGAAGCAGTGAATAAGGGTTCTATGGTTGTGGGAGTCTTATTCCACAAATAATAAGATAATAAAATGAAATGTTTATTTTGAAGCAAACTCTACTGACTTTAAGGGGATTTATGTAGAGTGTTTCCATAGGGCTGCTACCTCAGTTATTCAGCTTGCATGACAGTGGAGACCCAAGTTCCAGATTAAGAGGGAGGTGGATATAGAAATGTTCAGTCCTGTTGATATGCTCCACAGAGTCAGCAGTGATGAGCTGGGTGCATATTATTAACACTGCAAAGATCACAGTAGGCGTGGCAGCAAGTATTCTTTCTACTGAAAACAGTTTGCAATTGGAATGGAAATGGAATAATTTTACAAATGCAGGGTGTTGCTTGGGAGACTAAAGGCATTGACTGGCTTGTGGGGGTGAGGTGAGGAGAGATGAGAAGAAAATGTAGTGTGTGGCTGTCAGTAACAATTTGACTATGGGTACACAAGAGCGTCTGTTGTTTTGGTGATGACGGAGGGACATCTTGAGGCTTTCAGGGATGAAGGCGGTGGTTGTGTTGCCATCTGGGGTCTGGATTCCTGCTGTTCAATGATAACTGGGAGATTTCAGTGCATTCCTGGCAAGATTCCCAATTTGAAGTCAGAAGGAAAAATTCTGTCTCTTGGTTCTACCTTGTTTCCCTAAATCAAAAAAGGAAGTTGAGTTTATTTGTGAAAAGGGAAGTTGTGGTGCTAGCAAAGGAAGAAAAAAGTGAAAGCAAAAGGATAAAGAAACTGGGACCACTGCTCTGAGAAGAAAAGCTACTGCGTTTGAGGCTCTTTAGAAGAAAAGTAAGGTGAGACTTGACAGAAATATATAAAATTGTGCACGGTGAATGAAGTTAATAAGAAGTTTTTTGCCTTCTCTCATAATATTAAAAGTTGGGCTCATCCTCTGAATAAAAATCATAGATTATTTTGAATAGATAAAAGGGCAGTAATCAATAAAACTGGGGTTGGTCACAAAGTGAAGGCCACCAACTTGTTTGATTTTTAGTAATTGGACATGTTCATGGAATATGATTCAGATGCAGAAGGCCTTTGGAGATCAGTGCTGGATAGGACAAGATAAGGAAATTGCATTCACACTCTTCTGGTGGGATTCTCATAGGCAGTTGCAGGTTGCAGGACTATTGGTATTTGATCCAAGAATGGCTGAGGGAGCTGGGCATATTTAGCATGACGAAGAGGAGATATGATAACCATGTTTCAATATCTGAAAAGACATCACATTGAGGAGGGGGCAAGCTTGTTTCCTGCTGCTCTGGAAACTAGGACATGAAGCAATGAATTCAACTTGAAGGAAATACATTCCACTGAAACATTAGGAAGAACTTCCTGATAGTAAGAGCGGTTTGGCAGTGGAATTTGCTGCTTTGGAGTGTGATGGAGTCTCCATTGGAGGCTTCGAAGTAGAGGGTGGATAGCCATCTGTTGGGAGTGGTTTGATTGTGTGTTCCTGCATGGGATGTGGTTGGACTGGATGGCCCTTGTGGTTTTCTTCCAACTTCATGATTCTAACTTCTAATGACTTCTTGCTGCAACTAGACCAATTGAAATGTATATGCCTATTGGCATAGGTATTAGGATGGCCATGCCCTACATCAGTGGTTCTCAACTTGGGGTCTGCAACACCCGAGAACAAAAATCTGGTCCTTCCTCTTTATTTGTTTATTTTATTTTATTTCTGCTCCTTGGATAGACCACTTCTAGATTATTAAATATGGTTTTCTGTGGGCGAGTAGATGGCGACTACCTGATGGCATATGTTCCGTATCAGAAACTAGAGCTGATGAGGTCTATCCAATTCAATTTTCTTAATCAGCATCCCAAATAACCAAACCGAATCTAAAGTTGACAAAACACGGATTCGTAATCCTTTTGGTACTAATGTTGAAGAGTGTTCCCTGGTCAAGTGGTCCCTGGACAAAAAACGGTTGGGACTCACTGTCCTACATTAAAGAGGGTGGTCCTCTGAACCAAAACTTGGAAAAGCTCAAAACAGCCTAGATCACTACAGTTCAAAACCTGCACTGTAACCAGGCATCCTTAAGGTTATTCATACAGCATTATCCATACTGAAGCAAAATCAATAGAAAACTGGTTAAAATCATTAATTATGAAAATAATGAAACCAACTTAAGTCTTTTCACAACATTCCATGTTATGGTCTTTCGAACCGTTTTAATTCAAACGGAGCTGTTTTGTGTACTTTTTCACTGAAGACAAGTGTTTGCCTAGTCCTTTGTTTCCTACGGGCACTTTTCAGTTCTGTAACTTCAATAAACTGTGTTGTACTCTATTTGGTGGCGTTCTGTCTATGACATTCCAATAAATGAGTACAGCAAGATTGCCTTATCAATATTCTTGGTCGGACTGCAGTTACCTGAAACAGCAGATATATCTGAACAACATTAAATTATCTGGGTTCTGGTCCCAGCATACTATGGAGTTACATTGGAGGCCCTAGAGATTCCTAAATAAGTATCCTTTCTAGGAGTTTGCTAGGGCCTCCTATGCAATTCTTGGTAATGTCACATGGAAGACCAAGAAAATGTCTAGAGCAGGCATGGGCAAACTTAGACCCTCCAAGTGTTTTGGACTTCAACTCCCATAATTCCCAACAGCCTATCAGCCATTAGGAATGGTAGGAGTTGAAGTCCAGAACACCTGGAGAGCCAAATTTTGCCTAAGCCTGATCTAGGGAGACCATTTCCCCCTGGGCTCATATAAATAAAACCATACTATAGATATGAGTTCTGCAGTTATGGGAGTCTTACTGTATGTTACTTGAATATTTGCAGCATGACGGAGGTGATGAACACATGTGAGCCTGTTATGGAGGAATTTACCTTGAGCCAGCCTGAAGAAGAAGGAGGCACTTCCAGCCAGGTAAATTAGACAATGCTATCCATTGATAAATACTGTCTCTTTGTATGTGTCAACATGATTGATTCCTTGTCTTAGAGAAAATAAGAGTTAGTGTATGTAGAGTTAGTTTATATAGGCAGCTTGGTAGCATAAGAAACTGGGAGGAAGGGTTAATCTGGGTGTTCTTTTACTGTAAATTCCACAGATTGTGGGTTTGGTGTGTATATGTTTTCTTATTCTTCTTGTGAAGCCTGGGGTTGAATTCCTTTCAACTCCAGAAGAAGCTAACAATGTTTTATGCAACAAAGCACTGGCAGAGCAGTCATGTGCACAAATGTGAGGTTTTTGGTATCAAACATGTGGTAAGTTAAATTTTATATTCAAGACCTAAACATGAAACAGAAAACATTTGAGACGGCAACCCATTATGCTCATTTGGGTATCCATTACAAAGCGATGCTTGATATGTTTGTAGTGTTGTTGTTCTTTTTTTACTGTGCTCTTTCAAGTTGTTTCTGACTTATGACAACCCTAAGGTGAATATATCACAGTGGTTTCTTTGCTTTCTTCTAAGGTTGAGAGAGTTTAACTTGCCCACAGTTATCCAGTGATTTGAACCCTGGTCTGTACAGTTGCTTAATGCTTAAGCCATTACTCCTTGCTGGCTATCTTACAGCATTGATGGATCTTCTGAAATTACCTTTTAAATATGTAATTCAGAGTGGCGGTTCCTGACAATTTGGAATTGAAAGATAGGTATTTATCTGGGGAAAGTACTCTCTTAAGGATTTCCCTACAAGTATATTTGCTATAGCTAGCCTTATTTCACTCATTAATATCTGAGGCCTAGAATGCAAATAGCAAGTCTCAGAGCAACAATTTGTGCATATTTTTGAATATTCTTTCTATCACTAGGTAACAGTGATACTTTTAGAGATAATGAAAATGTTCCCCAAACAGACTTTCTCGGGACAAAATGACAAATTATACTTTTTAAAATATTTATATCCTGCCTTTTTCCCACTGACTCAAGTTCATCTGATGACTTTTTGTGGCTGAATCTCCCAGACCCAACCTCAGAACACTTATTGTACCTTGTTAAATCATAAAATACATATCATAGGAATGAAAGGATGATATTTACATTTCTCAGCCCAGCTCTGATAGATTATTTTACAATTCTGATAGACTAAGCCCATACCCTTCAGAAAGAGGTTTCATTGGTGGAAAGGTTTAGGAAAGCTGATTGAATTTTTTTCCTATTCAGTATCATGGTATTTCTTTTGATGACCTTCATTTGAAGGAGATTTTATATAAATCCAGTCTAATTTGGACTTCAGTACTGTAGTCATCCATTAGGAGAATAAATCTCATTGAGAATCTGAGAATATCCTGACAGCACAATTGCCTACTGAAACTTCTATTGAATCAAATGATCATTACGCCCTGATACATTTTTGTAGGATTGCAGAGGTCTAAATTGTTAAATCACTGTATTTTAGGGGTCTTTTTGTCAAGGAACAAAAGTGGATGGTAAGAAGCAAAAGGAGTTAAGGTTTTGTTAAATCAGTCATTTCAGGAAAACTGGATATCCTCCTTTGGACAGTTACTTCTTTTGTGGGGTTTCACATATTTATTGGTGCCTATTTTATGAATGATAATAATTCCATCTTTTTTTGTTTGTTATTGGAGGATTTTTTCCACATGGTAGTATACAGTCAACCTCCACATTTGCTGGAATCTGTGAATGTGAAAACTGTGAATGAAAAAAATGTGTTTTTTAAAATCTTGAGATAACACATCTCTGGGAATCTCTAGGTCCTCTAGCATGGCTCTAGCAGTGGAAGTTGACCCTAAAAGTCTCACTAAAGGAACTAGAGATTCCTAGAGAAATTTGAACCAAATTTGCAAATAATCAAATCCACAAAAGTCAAACTGACAAATGTAGAGGGGCAACTGCACTAAGACATTACTTTCATTAACATTTAATTATAATTATTTTAGAAGACATGTTAGAAAATGTCATGCAGCTTGTTTTTAACATCCATACCAGAAAAGTGTGATAAGGAATATGTGATGAATTAAGGCCCCTATCTCTTTTTTGTTACCTTGTGATTCATAGTTTTTCCACACTTCTCCTTGCAAACCTCACAGCCTCGGTCTATGAGATGAGAGCTGTTAAATACGCCCACAAAAATCAATAATTTATCCTGGAATTTACTGATATTTGATGCTGAGCTTGCTTTGACTTATGGCCACCTTATAAATGTAAGACCTCCAAGATCTCATCAACTGCCTCTGAGGTCTTGTAAGCTCATAGCTGAAGCTTCCTTTATTGACTTTGTTTACTTTTAGTATGGTACAACTCTTTCCCAGTGCCTTCCACTTTGCAAAGCATTATCATATTTTCTATTGAGTCATGATATTCCCAAAGTATGGCAATCATTTTGGATTCTGGTAAGAATCCAGAGTTGATTTACTAAGTCACATTTATGTCTCTGTTTAGCAGCCTGTGGTATCCTCAGAACTGTACTCCATCATCATATTTCAAATGAATTGATTCTTTCTCTCAGCTTTGTTAGCTGTCTAGCTTTACACAGAAATCAGAAATACTGAGACATAAATTTATTTATTTTATTTATTTACAGCATTTATATTCCGCCCTTCTCACCCCGAAGGGGACTCAGGGCGAATCACATTACACATATAGGCAAACATTCAATGCCCTTTAACATAGAACAAAGACAAACAAACATAGGCTCTGAGCGGGCCTCGAACTCATGACCTCCTGGTCAGAGTGATTCATTGCAGTGATTCATTGCAGCTGCTCTCCAGCCTACGCCACAGCCGGAGCCCTGACTTGATGCGTCTGACTTGAGTATTAAGTAATTTAGCTTAATAATTTAGAATCTGTAGCCCACTTGAAAACACCCCAAATCTTCATACTGGTTGAAATCAGCTAAAGAAATCTATAAGTCAAAACTATTTTCTGGGTGCTATTTTTGAATGAAAATGGGGAAGTATGCCCTGCTATGAGCTCGTGAAGATGGAAAATTGCCCTACACACCAATCATAGCCTCTTATTTGCACCCATGGCATGATAAATATCTTCTAAAAGCAAATTTTTTAAAAAAAGTAATGTCGATGTTTGCTAAAAGCAATCTAGGGACTTTGAGATTTACCCTAAAGTTTTCTAACATTTCCTTGGTAGAGATGGGCTTAAATACCCAAGAACCACCATGAAGAAAAAATTTCTACAAAAATTATGAAACTGTGGCCATAGCTACAGGGCCAAACTAATGTGGACTTATTGCTCAGCTGCTGCAGGGAGTCCACGTGACACATGCCTGGATGTACAGCACAAGCATTGCTTCCAGCCATTAATCAGCATCAAGGAAACACAGGATTTCCTCTGGAGCGTCTTTGAAGTTCTGGAGTGATTCCACAGTTTCAAAGGTGTGGATAGCTAGATCAGGCTGAATCTGGCCCAATCTGTTGTCCACACTAGTAATACATCCGCCACTGCGGCATTACTAGCAAACAACACTCTTCCAGAAGCTTTCTGACAATGTCACATTTCTGGTGATGTATTTCTAGTACTGAGCCATATGACCAGAATTTTTTTCTAGTAGGTGTAGATACATTCTTATGGGAATGATAAAAGCATTCACAACAGTTATGTACGTATTAACATTTCAGCTTTTGAAGTGCTCTCGCTGAGTGCCACTCAAGTGTGGAAGATTCACATCATAACTATTCAAACAGGGAAAGGATTTATCATTTTGTGTGTTAAGAAGTTTTTAAAGTATGGTTCTGTTCGTATTCTTAGGTCCTGAGGCTGAGAATTACTATCATTGCTGCTTAACAGGTGGTGAGATAGACTATACACAGTTGTTTAGATTGGGCTAAGGCCAAGAATGCATTTGATGCTTTTGAGACATATTGAATGAGGCATCCTGTCTCTATCAGAGCTGGGTACATTTTCCAATTTAACATGATCCGACAAGTGAGAGTGAAAGCAAAAAGTGGAACATAGAGATACACAGTAGTGCTTACTGGTGTGACGACTTGGTCTCTCTGCTCTTGAATAGGAATGAGTGCAAAAGCCATTCCATCCAATTTTTAGGTCATTTAACAAATTGGCCTCTTGCAAGGCAGTGAGAAAGTCAGAACAGAACTGATCACTGAAATATGCACTTTCTCTACTCCTAAAAAAAAAACCCCCACAACATTGTGTGAGTTCTTCTGGGATTTTTTTGTGCATTTTCTCCACATCAGGAGAAAATGCACAAAAAGTCCCAAAGGAGCTTGCACAATAGCAAAAACAACACTCTAGAGTTACATCATTGGTTCAGTCTGCTTTTATTTATTTATTTGTTTGTTTACCCTATTTATATCCTGCCTTTCTCTACTCCGAAGGGGACTCAAGGTGGCTTACATACAGCAATTATTCAATGCCTTAAACACATACAAAACATTAAGCTTAAAATATTAAAATTAATACATATTAAACATTTAAAAACATTACATTCAATTTCAAAATCATGCCATCCAGAAATCATAGTCTAAGGCTGTTCCGTAGTCATTGCACATACACTAGTCTCACTTATCCAAGCTAAACGGGCCGGCAGAACCTTGGATAAGCGAATATCTTGGATAATAAGGAGGGATTAAGGAAAAGCCTATTAAACATCAAATTAGGTTATGATTTTACAAATTAAGCACCAAAACATCATGTTATACAACAAATTTGACAGAAAAAGTAGTTCAATACGCAGTAATGTTATGTTGTAATTACTGTATTTACGAACTTAGCACCAAAATATCATGATATATTGAAAACATTGACTACAAAAATGCCTTGGATAATCCAGAACCTTGGATAAGCGAGTCTTGGATAAGTGAGACTCTATTGTATTCCAAATCTATTATTGCACTGCGCTATTCTTCGAAAGCCTAATCTCGCAGCCTAGTTTTTACTTTCCTTCTGAAGGCTAGGAACTCCACATAGACCACGTTGCAGTAATCTTTATCATTAGTAGTTGTAGTAATAGTACAGTATAAACCCCATGTCAATGGGGGATATGTTCCATGGGAAATTGTGAATGATAGTGAGCCCTACTGAAATCATATATCCATAGAGTTGGAAGAAACTATGTGGCCCATCTAGTCCAACTCCCTGCCATGCAGGAAAAGCACAATAAAAGTACCCCTGAGCTTCCACCATATTCTGAGGGAGAGAGTTCCACTACTGAACAGCTCGTATGAATAAATAGCTTCCACCAGAAGATCCCATAGAATAATGCTGGAGAAACTAGAAAATGTGTGGAGAAATATCCTTTCAAGGAATTTGCAAGATTTTCCAGTGTGACTCTATGGGAATGTCTGGTGGAAGCATACCATAGAATTGCAAAGAGAACCCAGAAAATTCCTAGAGAATATATGTTTTGCAAGATGGGCATCAATCCCATGGTGTGAGGTGGGGGGGGGGGGGGGTAACCGTAGTCATTTTTGTTGTATCTTTATTTTTCTCCTGTCACTCTTCCAAAATTGGAAATCAGATTTTAAAAGAAACTACAAAGCTAGAAACATTAAAAGTGAATATTATAATGCAATTTAACTGTTCACGGTATTAAAATAGTTTAATATATAAAAAGGTAAAGAGCAATTAAAAATTCAGGTTCAGGAAAGAGTAGCTTCAGGTGTACAAACCTGAGTTTATACCGATATTATGTAGAATCTTTGATTTGCCAGTCACTTGAAATCAAGTTCTTTACCTGTGAATGGAAGCCCTACTCACAAGAGCTCAATTGCTTCCGTAGCTGGCTATTCAAAACAGGTTCTAGTTCTGTCCATTAATTTATCCTGGGCTTCTGCCAGGTATTATTCAACTGACAACCCTTTATATGTGCAGTCTTTCTCCTCTTGGATCAAGTTGAACACAAGCCAGCAGTGTGAAGCTGCAACAAAGGTGGTGAATATCATTTTAATCTGTTTTAATAGAAGTATAGTTTCCAAGTCACAGGAAGTAATGGTCCCACTTTATTCTGCACTCATCAGACCTTATCTGGAGCACTGCATTCAGTTTTGGGTACCTCAATTTAGAAAGGATATAAACAAGTTGGTTTGTTTTTTTTGGTTGCATACTGCCAGTCGCTTCTAGTGTGAGAGAATTGGCCATCTATAAAGATATTGCCCAGGGGACGCCCGGATGTGTTACCATCCTGCGGGGAGGCTTCTCAATTCACTTTTGACATGATAAATAAATAACAAGTTGGCGTGGTTTCAGAAAAGAGCAACAAGGATAAAAGATAAAAAGAACAAAACATGAGAAAAGGTTGAAGGAGCTGGGCAATTTCCGCTTGATGGGAAAAAGACTGAGGAGTGACATACTTAACGCTCTTTAAGAATCTCAAGGCCTGTCACCGAGGAAAGGAGACTAGTCTGTTCTCTGCTGCCTTGGAGAATAAGATGAGGTCTAATGGTTTTAAGTCACAGAGGATAGATTTTGATTTAACATTAGAAGGAACCTCTTGACAGTGAGAGCAGCTCAGCAATGAAACAGTCCCTAGAGAAGTGACGGGGTCTTCGCTTCTGAACATCTTCAAAAAGAGGCTGGACAGTTACCTGCCAGGAATTCTTGCTCTCAAACAAGATCTATAGGTAGAGAGAGATGTCTCCATCATCCCATTGCTGGGAACTTATAAATGAGAAAGTCATGTATTTTCATGCATTAGAGTTTCTCTGTGTCTGAAAGCAATTAAAGAGACAGAGTAGCAAAGTGTGGATATACTGTAGTTGGCCCTCCATTCCACAGATTCTGTATCTATGAATTCAACCAGCTATGATTTAACATCAACATGAAGCCACTGGGAGAGATCATCCTGAGTTTTGGAGTTTGATGTCATCTATACACAGATGACGTCCAGCACTATTACTCCTTTCCACCTGCTACTAAGGAGATAGTTAGGTCCTGAACTGGATTTGGCAGCTGTGATGGTCTGGATGAGAGTGAACAAATTGAAACGGAATCCAGACAAGACAAAGGTACTCTTGGTCAGTCATTAGGCCGAACGGGGTATAGGGTTACAGTCTGTGCTGGATAGGGTTACACTCCCTCTGAAAACGCAGGTTTGAAGCTTGGGAGTTCTGGATTCATCACTGAACCTGGAGCCCCAGGTCTTGGAAGTGGCCAGGAGAGCTTTTGCACAATTAAAACTTGTGCGCCAATTGTGCCCATACCTTGAGAAGCCAGATTTGGCCACAGTGGTCTATGTTCTTGTTACATCCTGAATAGGCTACTGCAACATGCTCTACGTGGGGTTGCCTTTAAAGACTGGAAGCTTCATGTAGTCCAAAGGGCGGCAGCCAGATTTGTCACCGGAGTGATGTACAAGAAGCACATAACCCCCATTACACCAGCTCCGCTGGCTGCCATTCTGCTACAGAGCACAATTCAAAGTGCTGGCTTTAGCCTATAAAGCCCTAAATGGTTCTGGCCCAACTTACCTGTCCGAACGTATCTCCCTCTATGAACCACCTTGGATGCTAAGATCTTCTGGGGAGGCCCTGCTCTCGGTTCTACCTCCTTTGCAGGTACAGTTGGTGGGGATGAGAGACAGGGCCTTCTCAGTGTTGGCCCCTCGACTGTAGAACTCCCTCTCAAATCGGATCAGCTCCCTCCCTCCAGACCTTTAGGAAGAATGTTAAAACCTGGCTGTGGGATCAAGCCTTCAGAGAGTAACTCAGTTCAATAAGTGGATATGAAATAAGCACAACACAATTGGAATGGCACCTGAACTATGACTATGGATTTGTGTGGTTTTAATAATTTATTTTTAATGTATTGATTTTATGGTTTTAAAAAATTTCTACTGTTTTTAAGGTATATGCTTATTGTATTTATAGGTTGTTTTATGGCATTGAATTGTTGCCAATTTGGAAGCCGCTCTGAGTCCCCATTGGGGTAAGAGAGGGCAGGGTAAAAATATAGTAAACAAATAAATGATTTGAAAATTTGGGGGGGGGGGATTCCAAATGGCAAACCTTGATCTTGCTGTTTTATATAAGGGACGCCATTTTACTATGGCATTGTATACAATGGGATTTGAGGATTTATGGAGTTACGTATCCATGGCTAATCTGGGAACAGCCCATTGTATGAAGTCATATAACATGGGGTTTTTTTTTCCATTCTAGTGTGGAGTTATTAACCATAGGTCTTTCACACAATAATATTTGGGGACCTAGTGTTTATTGAGGGATACATTTCTTTGAATATAACCTGTCAAGGGCTGTTTCCGGCATCAGGCAGATTTTAAAGAGAATAAGGAAGCACACACGCACTCCTCCTCCTCTGCCTCCTCCTCCTTCTCTGTATTTTCTCTCTTTCTTTTCTCCTTTTCTCTTTCTCTCTTTTTCCCCTTCTCCCCCCCCCCCCCCCCCCCCCGCCCAGCAATCTACTATGAAATGGACAGACTGCTCTTTCCAGTTCAGATTGATTAAAGTCAGACCGATGGCTTTTGTATTTTCAAAGCCTAGCCCTTCTGGAAGTCTTCCTGTTTTCTTAAAGTCTCACCCCACTTTGGACTATGCATTGAACTCACCTTGAACAGTATCATTAACTGAAATTGGCAGTGCCTTTCCAGAGCTTAAGGTTTTCTATAGTTTGGTCTTGTCCATTCTCTGTCCTCTAAATGGAGACATTCAACCCTGAACCTGAAAGCACTTCTGTCAGTCTTGACATATTTTCCGCTCAAAACCCACACAATTTACAGTTTTAAGCTCACTGCATTCTGCAGAATATTTTTTTGTCAATTGAACACAATAGTCTGACACTGTGCTGTGGGTTGGGATTGTATCCCATTTTCACAGTAGGTTATTAAATATTGGATTTTTGCATTGCACAATATTATTCATCAGAATGATGAGGCGTAAATAACAACATGTCATGGAAAATCACTGTCTTCCGAAGACATCCTGAACAAACCTCAGCCCAGCAGTGCCAGGGAAACATGAAGATTTGAAGATGAAGTTTTTGATTTAGTCCCATAAATGTTGTCTTTTGTTTTCAGAAATCGACCGTGTTAAACCATTTTTCTTTTTTCACTTGCCACCATAGCAACCACATCTGATCGGCAACTTCTTTAACCAGCAGGCCATGTTAAGGAGGCAGTGAATAAAGAGGAACCAAGTTCCCACTATATCTGTTTACCTCCACTTTTGCAGGTTTCACACTCAGGAATAGACACACTCAGGAAGAAAAGGAGCAAGCAACAGGTGCCACTTCATTTGCCTGTGGATCTGCCTCCTTTTTTCTGTGTGCCATGAGTGTCTGTTTCATCCAAGCAAAGAAAGGAAAGTAGCCAGCAGAACAGAAATATCTGGCACAGGGGAATAGTAACAGGAGCCAGGATCTTTAGGGTAAATGTTTTTATAGGTACGTACAGGCCCATTTCCTACCGCTCTTCCTGTGTGCCATGTGTTTCTATTTTCCCTGCTACCTTCTTTCCTTTCTTGAGTAAAACAGACACTCGTGGCAAAAAGGAAAAGGAGCTCGGATCTGTAGGCAAGTGAAGTGACCTTGGGCCTGCTCCTCCTCCTTCCCTGGGACCATAGCAGGGCGAACCCTATTCATCCCCAGATATATTATTGGTTTTCCCACTTTTAACTGCCCCAAAAGTGGAGGGACAGCTGAATCATGTTGTCAATCCAAGAAATGTTCATTTTAAAACCATGGTTTCTCTAAGGGCCCTTTTATACATGCAGTGAAACCTGGAAGTAACCAAGATTAAAAAGGGAAGTGGCTAAATGACATTTGGGGAATGTTAACAGCTGAAAAGCACGTGTATAAAGGGTAAAGGTAAAGGTTTTCCCCAATGTTAATTCCAGTCGTGACCGACTCTGGGGGTTGGTGCTCATCTCCATTTCTAAGGCGAAGAGCCGGCGTTGTCTGTAGACACCTCCAAGGTCATGTGGCTGGCATGACTGCATGGAGCGCTATTACCTTCCCGCCGGAGCGGTACCTATTGATCTACTCACATTTGCATGTTTTCGAACTGCTAGGTTGGCAGGAGCTGGGGCTAACAGCGGGCGCTCATTCCGCTCCCGGGATTTGAACCTGGGACCTTTTGGTCCGCAAGTTCAGCAGCTCAGCGCTTTAACACACTGTGTCACCAGGGGCCCCACGTGTATAAAAGGTGCACTTAAAACTCGATTCCACCCAAAAATGCACACCTTCAAACAACTGTATATCCCTGCAGTCATGCAAAACATGTAACTTCCTTTCCATCCCCCTGTGTGGATTGCTCCATTGCACACATCCTAAAAGCCTGAAATAGCTTTTAGAAGCTGACAACCATGTCAGTCTTAATGCCACTTCTTTCACTGTCACCAATGGTGTCACTACATCAGTAAACCCAACCAGATTCCTGACTTTAGTTTCTAGGTATTATCTTGAATGCTGAGTTTTCAAAGCAACATTACATTTTTTTTTGCTTCTTTTTAAAGATACTTTTCTTGTATTGTTGACTGAGAAACATTGAAAGTAATAACTCAATGTCCCCTTAGGCTTTTCCAGAAGCGCATGAAAAGTACCCAAAGCTGTCAAAAAGATTGCCATCTATTGTGGTGGAGCCATCCGAGACGGGAGATGTTGAAAGTGGAGAGCTTCGTTGGCCACCTGACGATATAAAATCGCTGGAGGATAAGAAGGCTCTGGCTGCTCAGAGAGCTTGTGCTCAACAGCAGCAAATGGATCTTGAAAGTATGTATTCTTACCATTAACTTCTGCATGGGGAAGGGAACTGCATGTTCAGAAAAAGTGTTAAGAATTATTGGAAGAAGATGCGTAACACAATAAATAGTATCTTACAATTAGAACTAGAATTTGCAGTGTAGCTGTGTCTTCTCAACATGATAGATTAATGAATTAATAAGCCTACAAAGAGAATAATCATGTATATGATTACAATAGCAAGGACAATACTAGCAAAAAAGTGAAAAACAGCTTTTTCCATCCATAACTGGCAACTGAAATTAAGAGACGCAATGTTGACAAGCTGGAATGTGTCCATAGGAGGGCGACTGAAGTGATCAAGGGTCTAGAGAACAAACCCCATGAGGAGCGGCTTAAAGAGATGGGCATGTTTAACCTGCAGAAGAGAAGGCTGAGAGGAGACATGATGAGAGCCATGTATAAATATATGAGAGGAAGTCTAGGGAGAAGGGAGCAAGCTTGTTTTCTGCTACCCTGGAGACTGCAACGTGGAACAATGCCTTCAAACTACATGAAAGGAGATTCCACCGGAACATTAGGAAGAACTTCCTCACTGTGAGAGCTGTTCAGCAGTGGAACTCTCTGCCCTGGAGTGTGGTGGAGGTTCCTTCTTTGGAGGCTCTTAAACAGAGGCTGGATGGCCATCTGTCGGGGGTGCTTTGAATGCAATTTTCCTTCATCTTGGCAGGGGATTGGATTGGATGGCCCATGAGGTCTCTTCCAACTCTATGATTCTATGATTCAATGGAAGTGGACAAAATGACTAGGATAATGAAGGAGAGCTATCTAAACAAGGTGTAGCAAGAGTGGGAGAAAGTGGAGAAATATTTTAAGGAATATGTCTTGCAACAGGAAGGGTAGAACATTTCTACCGATAAATAAAATACGATTGGGGAATTTATGGGAACAATGAGTAACTATATAAAAAGAATGACTTGAAAAGTCTTAAAAGCTTCAAAGTTAGAGGTAATAAGGAAGTAGTAATAGTCTCTTAAACATTAGGTCTTTAAGTTTTCTTTTCACCAAATGGAATGCAAGAAGATTAAGGGAGAGCCTCTCTTTCAAAGGGAGGGAAGGAAGTCTAGATAAGACACTGAAGTAGAAAGGGCGAAGGGATGAAGGGATGAAGTTATGAAAGCTTTAATTGATTTTTTGATATTGGATTCAGTGTTGACCAGAGTCAGAAGGAGGAGTGGGTGGGTTTTGAATCAGGCAGCACAATGACACTGATAAGGCTCTATGAAAGTAAACATGCGGAAAATTCTTTCTCTCCAGGTGCCCCACCACACAAAGACATAGGAGGAAGCACAGAGCCCACCGAAACCAGAATCGAGGATGACTAAAGGATTGCTTTCAACAGACCAGAAGTCAATGTCTCGGCAAGAGGCTGCCTGGAAAGCTAGAACATTCCGAAGACGTGTCAAAACGATCTATTTTAAAACCTGAAGAGGTTTTAGTTTTATTTTCCTGATTACGTTAGCAAGGACGAGGAGTTCGTGGGCTTTAGAACTGTTCCTTTCAAGCGTTTACCTTTTTCAGGCTGGGGTTCATATCATTTAAATTTCCTTTTGGGGGGAAAGTGGAAGATATTAGGAAGCACACTCCCATTTCAGGGAAAACAAACCAGTACTCAAGATCACATTAAATTGGTCTCAATTAGTACTTCTAAATGAAATTGCCATAGTCACAATAAGGATGCCACCAGGTATCGGCAACAATGTCAAGGGTTTGCTTTGCTATAGAACACCTTAAATCAATAACCTCTCTCGTTTTAGCCATTTTAAAAACTAGCACTGTGATACTCTCGATAATAGATGTAATATAACGTCACCATCTGACTTTGTACCTTTTTTTGTATAGAGACGCAAGTTTAACTTTTGAATCCGGGCTATTCGGAAATTTAAGATTGCCTTTTAGTGGTGCAGAACAGAACCTCTTTGCCCTCTCTCCCTCTCTCTCTTTTTGTGCAAATTTAAATGAACCAGCCTTTTATTAACGCAATGTCTTCTAAAGACAGTGAGTTAAAGTCTAAGGAGCTCTTGTACTGATGTATATTTCTCGAACAGAAGTAACAATTATTGTTAGTGAATCAAGTCAGTTTTGTGTAACTTTGGCCAGGCTTTGCTTATATTTGTACACACAAATCTGTGGTCCAGATCCCACCCTGGTATAATCAAGCGCATGTCTCAAAATAGGAGACACTCTTTATATCAGGGCTGAATTTGCTCCAAAGTGTTAATATTGTCGCTATTTTTATGACATTCAAAGATATAGATATATGCCCTGCTGTATTTTTTACATATAGTTTTGGGTCTGAAGTCTGGGCAAAACTGGCTGGAACAGATATGGGGTGCCTTCTTTTTGCTTAATTAATATTGCTTCCCATACATAATACTTGCTTTGATCATTCATTATCTAAGGCAGAAGCAAAGATGCCAAAAAAGCGCTACAAATGTTGGTGGCATTGTCTACGTTATAAGCTTTAACTAGAAAAACAAATACTTATCTGTCCAGGGGACACTAGCAGTTCTGTGTAGTTTTTTGAGTTGAATTTATGGATAGATCATGCTCTTAAGTATCATCCTGCAAACTGAATTACCATTCCCAGAATTTTGTGGAAGAAGCCATTGTGGTTCAAGTGATGGGAAGCCAAAAGAGGTTTGTATAGTATATATTTCAACAGCTGGCTCTAGTCAACCTGATTCAAGCACTAGTTTTCATGTCACAGGGTGACTTCCCCCTGCTGTTTTGGTACAAAGAATACTATATATTCTTCTGAATGTTATTTTATTGCTGTAGTATCTCAAAACCCACTGAAAATTAGCATTCTTCAGGTCATAGTTGGAACCAATGGACTCCATCTGCGTATTTTGATAATGAAAAGTTTATCCCACACAAACGATGTGGAGAAGGAGACAACTATACACTATGTCAGGAATAATAACATTAGTTTAGAATCAGGCTGCATTCTCCTTAGACAGAAATATAGTAAATTATTTAAATGTACTGGGGTTTTTAAAAAGCTTATTTTCTTATTGAAATTTCTGTGCTGACTTGAATATTTCTAGATTCTTAAGCTAAGACATTCAAGTCCTTGTGAGGGCAGAGGCCGTAGTAATTTTGACATTGATTCAAACTTTGTGCCATACACTCACGCCCTTAATAACTGAGACTAGGAAAACCACAAGTATCAACATACTGAACAGAGCTTAGAAAGTGTACTTTAAGACAGTAACTCCTTGAATCTTGCAGCTACGCTGCTGGCCATGGCATTTAAGGAGCTTTAGTCCAAAATGCACCTTTACCAAACTTTGATGCTAAGCTTAATCTGGTTGTCCAAGTCGAGCATCCAGATGAAGCTGAATTCATAGGCCATTTATCTCAATCTTACCATGGAAGTGTTCTGGAGTTTTAAATGCAACTGTTCTGTTGACCAAGCGTATAAATTCTTAATTTGATCAGAATGCAAGAGGTTAATATAATACCCTCATATTCTTCCTAAAATTGTCCCAAGGTAAGGGACATGCATAGGAAGCTGCCTTATACTGAGTCACACCATTGGCCCATCTATCCCAGTTTTAGCTACAGTGATTAGCAACAGGTCTTCAAAGTTTCAAACAAAAGTTTTTTCCCCAGAGTTACTTGGATCTGATAAGGAATAATAACAACAACAATAATAATGAATTTATTACCTGCCACTCCCTGTGGCTCGAGGTGCAATTAAACTGGGACCCAGTACATTGATACAACAATGGCTCAAAGCCAGTGTAGACAATGTTGGAAAACAATGATGATCCCAGGGGCTAATGGGTCTCCACCAAAGATATTCCCTTCCTCTATAAGGCATCCTTGCACAAGTGTACAGAAAAGTGTGAGTACTACTGACCCAGAGTTTGTTTTTACTGTCACTGAATGGAGGATCTATTTATTCCAGTGGGAAAGAGTTGACAGACAGCCTTCCTGTGTTTTTCCATGGGGCAATATGGGTTATGAAGGAGGGTCTGAAGCCAAGCCTTACATGAAGCACTTAGGGAGAAAAGAGACCGCACAGCTTCTAGTTAGCATCATGCATTTCCATGCTGAGGCTTGGAGCTGCCTGGTTTTCTTGAAAGCGATATCCCTAAAACTTTCCAACTCTCCCTGTGCCTTTCTCCCTTCTAACCTCCCTGTGACACTTGAGTATCCAAGAAGGCCTAAGCATTGCTTTTGGGAAGGAAGCCTTTATCAGATTAATCACTTCTGTCTCTGATCCCCCTAAAATGAGTTGTGACTAACATGCATGTTTATCTAGAGCGAGGCTCCATTTGTTCAGGTCAGCATGTGTAGGATTGCAGTCCAGTTCTTATTGAAACCAGTAAGAATTCATTTAGCTGAATGTAAGACATTCACATGTAGACAGCTGAATCTGACAATACCTTTTCATATAGTTCCCTGTGTATAGTAGGGAATACCTTACATCCCTCCCTGTCAGGCACCTTGAAGGACGAGTGAGAACTACATTTCAGTTATTTTTAATGAGAATTTAATGAGATGTGAAAAATTCAAACCAAATCAGACAGAATCAACTATCCAGACCTAGGGCTTTGAATGGTTAACTCTTAAATACTTGGGATTGAATCTCAGTCTGTTCAAGCATATTAGAATTGCACCTCTTCTGTTATGAGATTGTCCTAAATAAGAGACAAGCAATTATAGCCTACTCAATTTGGGGAAGAGCCATCTCTATTGGCATTAGCCAGAGTAGTTGCCAGATAAATGTGTTAGATTTTGCAGAATTCAAAAAAATTTGCCAGTTCCGTCATGTTTGGGACAGAAAGAACTTGAGATCTTAGAAATCCGAAGGTGGTATAGAGGGGAAATGAGAAATCTCACCATCCATTCTCACCTCCAATCCCGCTAGATGTTCATCTAAGTATATAACATTTGAATGGAGCCCAGGCTTGTACTATCCATCGCAAATAAGCTCAGTTTGCTTGGTTGATTTGCCAAAATCAATCTTGAGTCATTGCTAGGCTCTAGATCAGTTGACTTTAATGTGTGTGCATGTGTTTCTCTTGACAGTGCATGAATATTGGAACCATTTTTACACACTTTTCTATGTTCAAGATGGCGCAGTTTATATTTTATCCCTCTAGCACCACAGTTTATATAACGATGCTGGATTAGTTAAACGTTTTATAACTAAACTACTTTTTTGCTCCCTCTCAGTGGCAAACAGTTTTGAGTTTGCAAAGCGGCAAATAGCATGCACAAGTGAGGAAGAAATGAGGGAACACTATTTTTTTAGGAAAACAACTGCATATTTACGTAGATCATCCTATTCTATATGTGTAAAGCGGTGTTGTTTTGTCCAATAAACCCTATGGTGATTTGTGTATTTCTTTTGTTCTGGGTTAAAAGCTTTTGTAAAAAAAATGGGAAGGATGTTGGGTGAGTATATCCCCAAGGTGGCTGATCATATTTCTGTTGTATATTACATGCTGTGAGTAGCAAGAGGGCAGTGGGCAGAATTTATGGAATAATATATTGTTCGATGGATTCTTCTCCTTTGTAGTTCTTTCATTTTGGGGGTAAATACCTTCTGTATATAACCTTTAATTACTGTATGTCCTGTAGATGTATCTGGTCAATTAAAAGCCTATGATGGACCTGATTGGATCAGATGGTATATTTAATATTTCTTTTTGAAATGTCTTTCCTGTTCTCAACATGCAAGATATTAATTCTGGGTGTTCAAAGTGCTGTCGTATGTTAAAGTGTTATACACCTAAACCAGAAGCGCCAACTGTGGGAAGCTGGAGGGGGAGTATTTCCTGCAAAAAAAGTGGGGGAAATTGGTCTCCAAATGCTTCCAAAACACCTTCTGAGAGTGTGGAGGGGAATTTCATTGTGCTTTTGTCACCCAGTACATTTTAGGTCTAGGAGAGGCATTTTTTCTGCTCACTACTTATTTTAGAAAATGGGGTCTCATGGGTATAAAATGGCCCCAGAATGACTTTTATTTTGTTTTTTTTACCTTTGGGAGCCTTGGTGGTCATAAAATGGCCCAAGAGGCTGTATGTAGCTCATAGGCTGAACTTTGGCCAGCTCTTTCCTAAATGTATTCACTTAAAGCAGGCAGAAAGCAAAGCAAGGCATCTCCTGTCTACTGCATCCCTCTGTAACTTAGCACATCTTGTTTCAGAGGATCTCCTAACACTTAAGAGCAGCTTTGAGGAGGACACTCTCCTGCTAGAAATTTTTAGCCTTTGAAATGGGAAAATTTTAATAATATAATAATAAATCTTTATTTATACCCTGCCACCATTTCCCCAAGGGGACACACAGAAGCACTCCAAGTGCCGCATAGAAACAATACGTAAGTATATACACAGTGACAGAAGTATAAAAACAACAGCACATGTAAAATTCCAGCTAATAAAATTGTAAGAACTGTAAAAATTATAAAATTTCCTAAAACGCCGTAGAACTTGCGAATTAAGCTGGCTGTCTGCAGTAGCAAATCAAATCAAAGTATGGAGTGACACAATGGTGGCTCATCGAGCTGACCATAGATCACACAGGGTCAAATACATGTCTGAAGAGCCATGTTTTAGCCTTTCAAATGTTGCTGGCAACTCCCACAATCTGCTTATGATTCAAGATGAAATGCAGGCTACCTGGAGGCCAAAAATTCTCCACTCCTCCAGTAGTGTGTTGCAAATGGGGAAATGGGTTTTTGCCATAGAACCCTGGATGGCCTCAGATCAGTCACACTCTTTCAGCCTTAGCAAGCCTTTTCAGATTCAGCCTCCTCAAGAAAATGCCAGGGCATGATTTTTATAATTTAGAATTGACTTGAAAACATAACAACACCAACAGTTTTTAAAGGCATAGACATTTGTATCAGTATAATGTGTCCTTGATATCTGCTGGAGTTTGGTTCCAGCCTTCTCACCCCTCAAATGGATACGATACTCTACAAATACTCAAGTCCCATTGTCTAAAATTGTATAGTAAAATGGTGTCCCTCGTGTAAAGTCAACATCTGATTTTTTAAAAATCTTTTCAAAGATTTGTAGAAGTGCAAAAAATATTTAGGAGGAAAACAATCCTTAGGAAAGGAAAGATTAAAGCAGTCTGGTGAGAACTGATCCTATCCATGGGCCAGAGAATCCTATCCATTGAGGTAAATGAAGAAAAGAAAGAAACCGAAGTGGGAGTTTCACAGTACGACCTGAATCTTGAACGTAACACCCACACTGCAATATCACCCTGTCAACAAGTGAAAACACAATTGCTGGTTTTATCTGCTACACTTGCCATAATGGTACCTCTAGAAGGGAATTTTGGCTGGCATTCAGAATTTCAGTTATGAATTCAAAACCTAGAGTTACGGATCTATAACTAACTATTCTGTCTTTCAAAAGATTATGTCGTATTGCTGTAAATCTTCATACATACCTTCCCCAGTTCACCGTAACAACCAGCACCTGGATCTGGAAAATGAAGTCTGTTCAGCTGGCCAGTACCATTACATTACACCTCATTGCAATTCACTATCAAGGTTTCCTAGCCACTCTGCTAGGTATATATAACATTACTCAACATAAACAAATTTCAGCCTATGTTCCAAGAAAAAGCCAATGCCTAGAATTACATTCAATTTTTGGGACACCACATCACACTGTTTACCTTGTCTACTAAGACCCTTAGATCAGTTTCTTTTGTACTATTGTAAGTCAGATGCTGTCCAACTTATAGTAGTGTATTTCCTTTTTGGTGCCTAAATACAGTGCCTTACATTCATTCAGGGTGACATTCATTTTATAAGCTCTGACCTAGCAATCCAGTCCTGGTCCTGTTCGCTTTAGGTGTGTCTAGACCAGGAATGGGCAAACTTGGGCCCTCCAAGTGTTTTGGACTTCAATTCCCACAATTCCTAACAGCCTGTAGGCTGTTAGGAATTGTGGGAGTTGAAGTCCAAAACACCTGGAGGGCCAAAGTTTGCCCATGCCTGGTCTAGACACAGACACACAATAACCCATACTCACTCTAACCCTAGAAGACACACTCAGACTTCCGGTATCTGAAATTTTTAGCCTTTAAGCCGATAAAATTACATTTTCCCCTTTTCCCCAATATGGAGGCTTGAGATGGCTTGCAAAATATTAAGACCAATGCCAACTGAAATGCAAAAAGAAGGAAAAAGAGGACAGGGAAAGAGGAATGAATTTTTAGACTCATATGCCTCTGAGAGACTGCGAGAGCATGTCCCTTCCATCATAAAGGACATGTGCCTATTTTTAAACCATTCAAAATTAGCACACTATATGAGGTTGTGCCAGTGTATCAGGAAGTCTATTAAATTCTGACAGCCCATGAAAGGAAGCCAAATCTTGGCTTTCCGTCTTTTTTTAAAATATCAAATTGGAACAGGCTTGGCTCCCCTTTTTTTAATGAATGAACTGGCAATTTAATTTATGATTCATGTAAAATATCAACCAGTTGCCTCCATATTGTTAGACATATGTACTGCATTTGGATGTTGCTTATGAATATGTCAAATTTTTAATATAAATTGTAGATATGTGCAGGGGGTATTGTGCTCAGCTCAAGCAATTATTTTGAGTCCAGATTTTTATTTCCTGATCCTCTCAAATTAATTCCAATAGATCTGTCTTGTGGATAGGTAGCATTTTCTAGACTTTGAACCTTTTTATTGTCAAGGAGGGAAAATAGATAAACAGTGGTATTATGGTAAATTTTATACTACATCATGACAATTCGGGTAGCTATTGGCCTTCAATAGCCTCAAAAAATCCAGATGACTGCATTGATTTATACCAGTGGTTCTCAACCTTCCTAATGCAGTGACCCCTTAATACAGTTCCTCATGTTGTTGTGACCCACAACCAATCACAACATCAGGAGGGCTTTTGGTGGGAGGATTCACCTTCTGTTTCCAAAAAGGAAGAGAAGGACAGACAGAGAGATCTTCAGCCTTCTCTGCCAAAGGGGTTCCTAAGACCATCAGAAATATGTGCTTTCTGATGGTCTTTGGCAACCCCTCTGACACCCTCCTCACAACTCCCTGACTCCCAGGTTGAGAAACTGATCTATACAGGATTTTTAAAAATAAACTCGATCAAGAAAGCTATTTTGCAAAAAGTAATGGATCTTGCTCACTCAAGACGCAGTGTCCTCCCAAAATACTTTGGATTGCAATAAGGATACCTCATGACTATATACCCGTATATACTCAAGTATAAGCCAACCTGAATATAAGCCGAGGCACCTAATTTTACCACAAAAACTGGGAAAACTTATTGACTCGAGTATACACCCAACAGGGGACTCAGGGAGGCTTACAAAAACACATATATAAAAATTATACAGTGCAATATAAATCAGTTAAAAAAATTATTATTAACTTACATCAGCATTCATAAAACACATTATAAAATACAGATAGGCGTGTTCAGTTCAAAAGACTGGGTCTGTTGATTGAGTTCCAGCGTACATAATAATAATTAACACTGCCAATTGTTATTCGAAAGCCTGGCCCCACAACCAAGTTTTAACCTTCTTACGGAAGGATAGGAGGGTAGAAATAGGATAGAAATGCAGCAGCTATAGGTCAATTTCAAAAATAAAAATAGATATTAATAAAATTACATTATTTGAGGCATCAGTAGGTTAAATGTTTTTGAATATTTATATAAAACTGTAATTTAAGATAATAATAAGACTTTAATAAGATAAGACTGTCCAACTCTGAATGCCTACATACTCAAGTATAAGCCGACCCGAATATAAGCCGAGGCACCTAATTTTACCACAAAAACTGGGAAAACTTATTGACTTGAGTATAAGACGAGGGTGGGAAATGCAGCAGCTACAGGTCAATTTCAAAAATAAAAATAGATACTAATAAAATTGCATTATTTGAGGCATCAGTAGGTTAAATGTTTTTGAATATTTATATAAAACTGTAATTTAAGATAATAATAAGACTTTAATAAGATAAGACTGTCCAACTCTGAATACCTATATACTCAAGTATAAGCCAGCCTGAATAGAAACTGGCCAGGACCCTCACTCGAGTATAAGCCGAGGGGAGCTTTTTCAGCCATAAAAAAGGGCTGAAAAACTAGGCTTATACTCGAGTATATACAGTATTATAACCCAGAAACCACATTTTAGATTGCAGCTAATCTCAGAGGAAAGGGAAAGTCAAAGGACTCAGAGGAAAGGGAAAGTCAAAGGACTTTGGGCTCAGGCTGTGGCGCAGGCTGGAGAGCAGCTGCAATGAATCACTGCAATGAATCACTCTGACCAGGAGGTCATGAGATCGAGGCCCGCTCGGAGCCTATGTTTGTTTGTCTTTGTTTTATGTTAAAAGGCATTGAATGTTTGCCTATATGTGTAATGTGATCCGCCCTGAGTCCCCTTCGGGGTGAGAAGGGCGGAATATAAATGCTGTAAATAAATAAATAATAAAGGAGCTTGCTGCTGCTCCCATTGCCCTTGATAATCCCCAAACCCTGGGACCTTGGACCTTGTGGATCTTAGTGTCATGACACCACTGTAGAAGAAGATTGGAAACTGCTATGTACTAATAGGAATCACCTAAAAAAAACATATGGATGTATAAGGGGCTTGCAAAGGGTCTGAAATTTAAAAGAGGTATATTTACAAAAGGGTGGAAAATGGCAAATCAACAGGAAAGAGCATGAACAAATTTTTGGAGAGAAGATGACAAGAGCTCAAGATCAAAATGAACTTAGACTTGCAAGAGAGGCTAAAAATGATAAAAAAGAAGCCCAAATTCTGTTAGTTGAGAACCCACGTGATGTAATGGTTTGAGTGTTGGGATATGGCGCTGGAGACCAGGCTTCAATCCTTGTTCTGCCATGGAAACCTACTGAGAAATATTGAGCAAGTCACACACTCTCAGCCTCAGAAGAAGGCAAAGGCTCCGCCTTAATGTCACCACAAGTCAGAAATGACTTGAAGGCACACAACAATGAAGCAAAAGCTGTTACTGAAAGTGATACTGAGCCTTCAACTCTTCCACTAACTTCTCCAGCTGTATTCATGGACTACAGCTAAAAACCTTTGATTTTCTCAGTGGTGCCAATCACAGGAGTACTATATCTTTGGGTTCACGGAATCCTATTTTGATTATTTCCTCCTTCTTTTATTCCCCAAACGTCATAATCATGCAGACTCCAGCCAACAACCTCTTCGTGCTGATACAGCAGATTGCGCCCTAGATTTCCTTTTGAATCACTTTGGGAACAAAACGGGGAGGCTTTGCTCTGCGGCAGCAAAGGAGGGGGAGCAGCTTGAGACACATACCTCTTTGTCCTCTCTGGAACTCATGCAGAATCTCAACGAAGAATAAGTCACTTCATTTAACTGACTAAAAATAGGCACATGTTTCTTAGACATTATTCAATTTACAGGGCCCTCCTGACACATTTCTCAGTTTTACTGCCTTCCTTTCTCATATTAGAATTAAAATAGGAGCACATGTAAAGAGACTGGGGGCTCTTTGAAGAATTGTTTAATAATTGTTAGACATTCTTCTCCTCTATGTAGGCCTCCCATGTTGTGATGGGTTCAGAAATGCCCCAAGATATAATGCTGCTTGAAGTGAAGAGGCAAGATATCATCTCACTTTCTATGTACAAAAGGCTAAGTGCTAAGGACACTGGCCCACCCTTCCTAATGGGAGAGCCAGACCTCATTTTGGGTTGAAGAGACTTCATGGACATGTCCATTTATTTGCAACTGATGCATAAAAAGAAGAATAAAGCAGGGGTACCAAATGACTAACATCACGCCATTGCACTTTGAGATGATAGGACCCACTGAAAAAGACAACAATTTTTGGTAAAGTAGAAGGCAAGAGAAAAAGGAGCAGACCACATTTCAAACACATTGAGTCCATCAAGAAATCCAGTGTCCTCATTTTAAGTGATGATGATGATGATGATGATGATGATGATGATGATGATGATTGTTTATATTGCCAGGACTCTGTGAGGTCTCTCATTCATCATTATAGTTATGAATTCTCATCAATCTAGTTTTGATTTAGGGCAGTGGCAAAAGAAGAAATAGGTCTTCATATGCTTATTGATATTTGTATTTTATTCTTTAAGCAATTTTTTGTTTCACTGTTTTATTAAAAGTCTTATATTAATTACCTCTTTTATCATCTAGTATATGGAGAGGGATTTTCAGCAGATCCAGAAATTTCTGCCGTTAGACTGAATTTGCAGTCCCTGAGGAAGACCAATCAATGAAATAAAGGCCAAAAGACATTGGGAATTTTATAAAACATGATAACAAAATGTGTTTTAAACAGTGGTTCCCAACATGTGTTCCGTGGACCACCAATGGTCTCAAAGAACTAAAATATGGTCTGTGGCCTCACCGTTACTACACCATTACAATGAGAGTGACTGGTTCGCAAAACCCTCTTATGGTGCCAAGGCAACGGGGATGTCGGCAAGGGAGAGGCTGACTACTCATGAAAGATGTGAAAACAACCCTCCTGACTACTGCTTCTCCTCCTTCTCCCTCCCCCTGTGCGACGCTGTTCCATGTGGTGCCTGGAAGCAGGGGCGCCTTGGTGTCTTCGTTTTTAGGCCTGTTCCTGGGGTTATTTGGGATGCTGACTCAGAAAATTGCATTAACTAGACCACATCATCTCGAGATTGCTGTGGTGCTGGCTGGTGAGCAAAAAATCACTCTGACCATGAGGTCATGAGTTCGAGACCAGCCCGTGGCGGGGTGAGCATCCGTCAATTAAAAAATAAAAAATAGCCCCTGCTCGTTGCTGACCTAGCAACCCAAAAGATAGTTGCATCTATCAAGTAGGAAATAAGGTACCACTTATAAAGTGGGGAGGCAAATGTAACTAATTTACGACGTTGGAATGAGGAAGTGCCGTCACAATGGATGATGAAGCAGCTGCTCCCCCCTGTGGCCAGAATCAAACATCCCCTCAGGTGAAGGGTTTTTTTTTCCTGTCAGGAGCAACTGGAGTTGCTTCTGGAGTGAGAGAATTGGCCGTCTGCAAGGGCATTGCCCAGGGGATGCCCAGATGTTTTGATGTTTTACCATCCTTGTCTCATGTCCCCGCATGGAGCTGGAGCTAATAGAGGGAGCTCATCCGCGCTGTCCCCGGGTGGGATTCGAACCTGGCAGCCTTCAGGTCAGCAACCCAACCTTCAAGTCACAAGGCTTTTATCCCCTAGGCCACCAGAGGCTCCATAGGAGAAGGTTAAATTGCCTCTGCGTCTGTCTCTGACTCGGTTCTATGTGTATATGGGCATTGAATGTTTGCCCTATATGTATATAATGTGATCCGCTCTTCGGGGTGAGAAGGGCGGAATATAAATATTGTAAATAAATAAATAAATAAATAAGAATTTCTATGGGTGAGCAGATGGTGACTACTAGATGGCATATGTTCTGTATCAGAAACTAGAGCTGATGTGATCTATCCAATGCAGTTTTCTGAATCAGCACCACAAATAACCAAACTGAATCTAAAGTTGTCCAAAAACTGATTTGTAACCCTTTTGGTTCTAATGTTGGAGAGTGGTTCCTGGTTAAAGTGGTCCCTGGTCAAGTGGCCCCTGGTCAAAAAAAGATCAAGAACCACTGGTTTAAAGGATAAAATTCAGCTATCAGTAAGCATATGGAGACCTGCTTCTTCTTTTGCCTGCAGATCTTTTCCAGTGCCAGTCCGTGATTTAGGGCAACCCTATGAATGAGAGCTCTCCAAGACATCTTGTTATTAAAACTGCAATATAATTCCAGACTAAGCCCCTGTGTGGGTATGTTATGGGGCCTGAAGTCTTATGCTGGGCAATTCCACATGTAATCATTTTATATACATCTATTTATTTGAATACATAGCTTTAGGACAAGTTAAGAGGCAGGGTTGTGTAAGGTTACGTTATTTTAAAAAAGAAATCTAGTAAATAGTTTTTGCTTTGCTTTCACCATCAAAGTTCTAGAAATAATCTGAAACTTTAGCAATGAAACAATGTAGGAGTGAGAGCATATTCAGGGGTAGCTTTTTTGACCATACAGCAGAAATTGGCCAACACACCTACAAAAAAGTGGCAACTTTATTTTTGGCCTATCAAAATGCAAAAATCACTTCATGCAGGTTTCTGAAGTTTCACTGGCCTCACCAGACAGAAAGCATTAAAAATAATACAAAAGAAAGTAAAAGTGAAGATGCTATGAGTGGTAGCCCTGTACATCAGATATTGTAGGAGAATTTTATGAGAAATATTCATCCCCACAAAGAGCCATTCAGGGAGCATATCTGGCAGTGTGGACTCATATAATCCAATTTAAAGCAGAAAACCTGGGATCAGATCCTGGGATAAAGGGCCTGTCTAGATGGGCCCTAAAAGAGTAAATTCCCTTTCCATTATTTCTACAAAAGTCAGTAATTATATGCTCTCCCCCTCCTCGAATCAGGCTATTTGAATTTTTCAGACTTGAAAATTGAACATGTCAAGACTCAGGAACGTAAGAACACGTGACTGAGTTGAATCCATCAGAATTTGAGACACAGCTGTGTACAAATGATGAACATTTGATGGGTAAGATGTATAAACTTTCGTTAAAATTAAATTGGAAAAGGATGAAGCTAAAGACTGTGTGATAAAACATGCTCAGAGTTTTAGGCATATTACACAGATGGAACAATGGGGGAAATGTCATAGGGATTGGAATTAACGATGCTGTGTTCTTAAGGAGAATTTTTATAAGATGAAGTATTGATGGTATTTGACACCAGAAGAATTTGCCAAAATACATAGAGATGTTTCCAATCTCTGCTGGAAGTGTGAGAAACAGATTGGCAGATCTTTTTTGTCCTGTGTGGTGGACTTGTAGGATTGCCAAAAATAAAATAAAATCTGGACTCAAATGCGTTGAATGATACAAAAAACTGTTAAAAGTCTATGTTCAATTGAAACCTGAACTGTTTTTGCTGAGTTTTGTGGATGATCAGATGGAGAAGATAGGAAATTAATATGAAATAGGACCACTGCTGCAAGATTATTGTATAACCAGAAGTGGAAAGATGCAGCAACATCAATGAAACCACATATACTGCAGATATGGGAGCCATATCTATATGAATGGTAATAATTGGAGAAATTATTTAATATAGTTACAAATAATCATTGTTAGGAAAGTTGCAAGTCAAATGTAAATTTTTTCTTTCTGCTTTTTTGTTTACTCTTGTGTTTTTAATCTTTTAATGTACTAGAACATGTTTAATCAAAATTATCAATTTAAAAACCTTACATGAAGTTGGATGCAAGACTAGCTCAAGACATTTGGAAAAATAGTGACCCTCTGTAACAGTTCCAAGGCCCTGATCCATTCTGATCCAGGTCAACCGAGTCTGAAGATTAGACAAAATGAAATGAAGTTACAGTGCAACAGTATAGTGGTTTCTTGGCTATATTTTCAAAGGGATGCTGCAATAAGATCTCAGGGCAGGATAACTCACGTGTCCTTCATCTCAGCTGCTCTCCATCAGGCTCTGCAAAATAGACCAAATGATGACCCATGGACCACATTTCTGGGTTTGATTATGCCAAAGTAGCCCTCAGGGCCAGACCATTTACTTTTATTTTCCCCTCTGATCTTTCAATATCTTTAATATCAATTGTTAAATGAGATATAAGAACCATGACAAGCTAGAACATGTCCAAAGAAGAAACACCAAAATTGTCAAAGGTTTGTGATCCAAGCCCTATGAAGAGTGGTTGAGGGAGCTTGGTATGTTTAACTTGGAGAAAAGAAGATTGAGATACAGCTGTTACTGAGATATGGTTCTTCTTCATAATGTTTAGGTGGAATCTGTTTTCAACATAATGTTTAAATATTTAAAAGGCTGCCACATTGAGGAGGGGGTAACTTGTTTTCTTCTGATCTGGAGTCTAGGACATGGAGAAATGGATTCAAATTTCAGGAAAAAGGAATTCCACCTAAACATTAAGAAGAACTACCTGATGGCACAGTGAGGTAAAGCGCTGAGCTGCTGAACTTGCGGACCAAAAGGTGCCAGGTTCAAATCCCGGGAGTGGAATGAGTGCCCGCTGTTGGCCCCAGCTCCTGCCAACCTAGCAGTTCAAAAACATGCAAATGTGAGTAGATCAATAGGTACCTCTCTGGCGAGAAGGCAACGGCACTCCATGCAGTCATGCCAGCCACATGACCTTGGAGGTGTCTACGGACAACGCCGGCTCTTCGGCTTAGAAATAGAGATGAGCACCAACCCACTCATCTCACAACTGAACTTAACGTCAGGGGAAAACCTTTACTACCTGATGGTAAGAGCTGTTTGGCAGTGGAATATGCTGCCTCAAAGTGTGGCAGAGACTCTTTTTTTTAAAAGGTTTTCAAGAAAAGACTGGATGGTCATCTGTCAGGGATGCTTTGATTGTTCCTGCATGGCAAGTGGTTGGACTGGTTGGTCTCTACCAACTCTATGATTCTTTGACTCAATTTATAAGAAAAGAGATTTCATTTTAGAATGAACTTCTTTACTGAAAGAACTGTTAGGCAATGGGGGGTGGTCATTCTCTTTGGTGGTCTTTAAGGAGAGTTTGGTGGACGTCTTTCAGGAGTAGCTGTGCATTTCGCCATTGTAGGACTTTGGACCAGATGGTCTTTGTGGCCCTTACCAACTCAGGATTCTATGTTTCAGTTTTGGCAGTATTCACCATTCAGTATTCCTTACCATTGGCCATCTTGGCTAGGCTATGGGGAATTGCTGTTTGAGGACATCAGGAAGATTTCATGTTCCTACCACTGAGATAAAGAAATGCTACATCCAAGTAGCATCTGATGGACCTTTTCAGCCAAGGTAATAAAGCTAACAGGTTAACAGATACTATGACTTTTTCACTTGGAGTGAGAATTGTGGCTCTGAAGTGCTAAATCCACTTTCAATTTTAGGAGTTTTTTCAGTTGCATAACCCTACCCCCCAGATGGGCTCAGCACTGCAGGTGTCTCCTTTAAAGTCTGGACTAAAGTCCAAAGCAGATTTCCCTTGCCAATGACACCAAAGGCTTTGACCTCCCTAGCTCCCTGACTAATGAAGCTCTTTTCAAATATTTATGGTCTTCTCCTTACAATTTACAAAGTTCACACAGAATCAGACCGGCAAAGAAAATGCCAGCAAAATTTCTATGCTCCCCAGGACCTCAACTTCCTTGCAAGTCTTAATAAAAATAGCAGGCTCATGCTGTGCAAGATGTCTTTTAGAAAGCAGAGTCATCTAAGACCTTTCTTTGTGAAACTTTAATATGAGTACCTTCAACACCGGTTGTGTTAAAATAAAGTATGAGCCAAGAGAGGTGTTTGCTACAAATTAGTCTTCTGGAAAGCTTGGAAAAAATGCTCTTAAGCTGCAACTTCCTATTTAGTAACATAAAAATGCCAAACTGGGAAAATATTGACTAGAATAATGTAGCAACTACTTAGTTAAATATACAAAAGTACTTAGTATACATTGAACAAGGGTTGTGTGCTTATGATTGTGGTAGTAGTGTCACAATAATGATTAAGTAACAATCATGAATAAGGAACAATTACCTAGATTTGCACATCAATAACCGTTTTGTATTTGCTATCACTACTTAGTTACAATTTATACTTTTATCACGGTCGTAATTCTTGTGCCCCTTTTTCTGCAGGGTAGGAGGAAGACTATTCTGTTGGCAACTGGAGCACAACTGAATGACATTATTATGAAGTTTGGAGTTAGGAGAAGTTACTTAGTTGAGTATGCTTATTTAAGTAGCTGGTACAGGATTCAGGCCAATACCTGCATTTTGCACATTGCCTGTACGAAATGAAAGAAGGAAGCAACAGAATCGTGTGCTAATAATATTTTCCAAAGCCTGGAAAAGTTCCTCTTTTAAACTACAACTCCACAAAGTGTGATCTTAAAGAGTACCTTTTTCAGCTTGTGGGTTTCTGGGAATTGTAGACCTATTTATTTATTTATTTATTTCAATTATTTATACCCCGCCCTTCTCACCCGAGGGGACTCAAGAAAAGGTTACTCTTTTATGATCTGCCATTGGGTTTCCAGTCCTTTGGCCACTAACTATTGAGGATTGTATCACATGAGGCTGCCAAAGCACAAATCTGACATGAAAAAAGTGCCTGTTGATGACGCTTACTGCACAGTGTCACAAATGTCACATAGTCTAATTGTGCTTGATTCATAATTGGACAGTCTCTTTCATTAACTTAAAAACCCATTAATAAATCAAATATTGCTGTTATTCCTTTGTTCTTCTCTGTATGATAATCTCCTTCTGCTACAGTCCTATTATTGTGAAGCTTAGGAAGGCCAACTGCACACAAAAAACAAAGAAAAATTAAATTGATCTTGAGAATTGGTATCAATAAAGTGCAAGCATTGTGCAAATGTGCCAAGAAATGAAAGAGATCTTTCCAATAATAGAATGTTTCTGTTTGCTTAAACAATGCAATTTTGTGACAAGGCAACAGGCTGGTGAGTGGGAGCTTGACAGGTGCTATCCTTTTTCAATCTCCTACTGAGATATGACCTGGCTCTTGTTTATAAGGACCATGGAAAAGCAAACAATAGTTAAAAATCACTATCAGGAAGAAATGGAAGAAAACACTATATTTAATTGCATTACTTTTCCCTTTTCAACCTAAAGCTAAGCAGCAAAGAGTTTTGTGCAACAGTTTAAAAAAATTAATAGACCTACAGAGCAATCCCTGTAATGACTAGATAATGTGACATGGAAACTTTGCAAATTAGGAAGAGTCATTAAAGGTGATGTAGGAATAAGTTCACAATGGGAGCATTATTACCTGTGATTCTCACAAAAGACAAAAAGGCAATTTTAAAGAACAAGACGTACTTGGCAGACCAATTAATATGACTAATGTTTTCTAAACCATACCACTAGTGTTTGTAGATCTTCACTTCAAAACATTTGTTGTGGTTGTGCTCGCTAGTAGATAATCATAAATGGGTGTCTGTTCAAATGAAAATCAATTTCTTTAAAAAAGAGGACTGAATTATTTCAAATAAATTCTATTCAAATCAGTATGGACAGAATCCAACAGAATAAAAAATCATAGAATTACTGATCTGAAAGAGATTGGAAGGGTGATATAATCCAGCCCCTGCCACACAAGAGCCTGCAAACTCCAGTGCGCACAACTTCATGAACATTTGCAACCCTATGGTTTGCAAAATATATTGAGGTTTGGTTTGGAGAGGATTGGGGGAACCAATAGGATCTTTGAAGATTATTTTGATGGATGTAGCAGAGTGGTAAATGGGGTAGAAGTAGAGGAATCCTTAGGTGGGGATGGCCATGTGCTCCTGGAGTTTTGATACAGAGAAAAGGGGAATCTAAAAGAAGTTGGACATGTATTCTAGATTTTAGGAGAGCTGACTTCAGGAAATGTAAGGAAATACTGAGTGTGATCTCATGGATAGGAATGTTTTAATGAAAAGGGATTTAATGATGGATGGGAGTTTCTTAAAAGTGAAATACTGAAGACACAAATGCAAACAGTGCCAACAAGGAGAAAAATTAAGAGAAATCTAAAGAAACCAGAATGGATGTCCAAAGAACTTTCAAGTGAGCTAAGACTTAAAAGGGACATGTTCAAGAAATGGAAAGGAAGGGAAACCACCAAAGAGGAACTCAAACAAATTAACACAAGCTTGCCAGAGAGCTTAAAAACAATAAAAGGGAATTTGTTGGTTATGTCAGTAGAAAGGGAAAGAAAAACGAAATGGTAGGGCCTCTGTGTGGAGAAGATGGTGAAATGCTAACAGAGGATCGGGAAAAGGCAGAACTGTTTAGCACCTTCTTTGACTCAGTCTTCTTCCAAAAGGAGATTGGTATTCAACCTGACTAAAATGGAGTGGATGAGGTAATAGGTGAAATGCAATCCAAAATAGTTAAAGAAGTAGTCCAGGAATTCCTGGCTAGTCTAAATAAATTCAAGTCTCCAGGGCCAATATGAACTACATCCAAAGTATTGAAGGGACTAGTAGAAGTTATTTCAGAACCACTGGTAAATAATGTTTGAGGATTCTTGGAGGCTTTTTAACAGAAGCTGGATGACAATCTGTCAAGGGTACTTTGTGCTTTTCCTGCATGGCAGGGGGTTGGACTAGATGGCCCATGTGGCCTCTTCTAACTCCATGATTCCAACTCTATTTGAGGAAATAGTATGATGTGAGTTAAATAAATAGATAAATATAAATACATCTATTCCTAATCTCTACTGCCTGGTAGGTTTTCTTTGGAGTTTTTGGTGAAAAGCTTCATCAAAAGCCAGTGGGAGAAAATCATTATTGATCCAGTGCTCAAGTAAGAAGAAACCATTGCTCTTTGTATGCCTGGCAATACCTGCTTTTTCAAGCGGAGTTTATAAATATCATCTCACATTTAGTCATGGGCATTTTCATAGGTGCCTAGGTAGCCGTTTTTCCTGCTTTTTCACAGTTTGGATAATTATACACTGCACTGAGCAAAGTCATTTGAAATGTGTTGATGGCACAGAAATAGCAGTTTGTTTCTAATAGGGTGCTTGCAACAGGGAGAGGGAGAAGAAGAGAAGGGGGAAAGCCAGTAATAGCTGTAAGACGGCTGGGCCTCAAGTGGTGCTGACCTTTCAGTCAGACGTAGTGGAAATTGTTAGCACAAAGACATTTCCACGGAAGGTGCCTGCACCTTGCTTCCTGCAATTCCCACATTGAGGTCCAAAGAGCGGGTAATAGCGGGGGATTTACCAGGCAGCATGGTAAATCCGGTGGGCAGCGGAGAAAATTGCTTGGCTTCCCTGCACGCTCGCCCCATTCTTGTCTATGGGAACACGGGAAGCCTCCTGCATTTTCTGGGCAGTGTCCTAGGATGCTTCCAGGATGCTGGAAACATGGAGCCCCACCAGAAGTAGCTCAGTGTCATCTGACAGGTTGACACATCGATGTCATGAGGTTCTAAGTCACCTGTGCAAATAACCGTCAGCACTCAACTCTTCTGCTATAAATCCCAGAAACTACAACTCCCAAATGTCAAGGTCTATTTTCCCCAAATTCCCCAGTGTTCACATTTGGGCATATTGAGTATTCATGCCAAGATTGATTAGTCCAGATCCATCATTGTTTCAGTCCACATTGCTCTCAGGATGTAGGTGAACTACAACTCCAAAACTCAAGGTCAATGCCCACCAAACCCTTTCAATATTTTCTGTTGCCAATACTATATGCCAAGATTGGTTCAATTCCATCGTTGGTGAATTTCAGAATGCTCCTTGATTGTAGGCGAACTATAAAACCCAGCAAATAGAACTCCCAAATTACAAAATCAATTCACCTCCACCAACCACACTACGATAGTATTCAAATTTGGGCGTATTAGGTATTAGTGCCAAATTTGGTCCTGTGAATGAAAATACATCCTACATATCAGATATTTACATTACGATTCATAACAGTAGCAAAAATACAGCTATGAAGTAGCAACAAGAATCATTTTACAGTTGGGGATCACCACAACATGAGGAACTGTATTAAGGAATCGTGGCATTACGAAGGTTGAGAACCACTGTTCTAGCATATTTCTTCAGTTAGCATCTGCTTTGTGAAAGTGGATTGTGGCTTCCATGCCAGTGAATTGATTAATCCGCTCCAAATTTTGAAGGAGCCATATGAACGCTATCCCTAAAATAGCTCTTTTCAAGTTAAGACTAAACTCCTGAGTAGATGTAGCACTCCATTGACATAGGAGTCCCTGACTGGTTATTTAGTTGTTGAAGCCTGTAAACAAGAAACCCAGAGCAAAAGAGACATCACTTCTACCTTCAGGTTTGAAAACCTTGAAAAAGGTTTGTTCTGAGGCAACAAAAGGGTAAGTAAGCAGCATACACAAACATGCAAAAATGAGACAAAGAGACAATGAACAAGAAATAATAAGGTCAGGCTGTTTTGAAGAAACATAATTCATAATGCTATTATGTTTTGCTTTCGCTCAACCTTGAAACTGCTAATAGGTTAATATGTGTTGTTGTGTGTCTTCAAGTCGTTTCCAACATAATGATAACCTTATAATAAACCTGTCTCAGGGTTTTCTTGGCTTGCTGATATTAACTTTCCTCTGAGGCTGAGAGGGCGTGACTTATCTAAGGTCACCAGTGGGTTTCCATAACCGAACAAGGATTTTAACCCTGGTCTCCAGAAATATAGGGTGCATCAATACTGCATAATTAATGCAGTTTGACACCACTTTAACTGTTATGGGAGCCCCCGGTGGCGCAGTGGATTAAACTACTGAGCTGCTGAACTTGCTCACCAAAAGGTCAGCGGTCTGAATCTGAGGAGCGGGGTGAGCTCCCACTGTTAGCCCCGGCTTCTGCCAACCTAGCAGTTCAAAAACATGCAAATGTTAGAAGATCAATAGGTATCGTTCCTGCAGGAAGGTAATGGTGCTGCATGCAGTCATGCCGGCCACACAACCTAGGAGGTGTCTATGGACAATGCTGGCTCTTTGGCTTAGAAATGGAGATGAGCACCAATACCCAGAGTCGGACACTACTAGACTTAATGTCAAGGGACCTAACTGCCATGGTTCAGTGCCATGGAATCATGGAACCTGTCATTTTACAAGCTCTTTTGCCTTCTCTGCCAAATAGTGGTAGTGCCTCATTAAACTACATCTCCCATGATTCCATAGCATTGAGTCCCGCAGTTAAAGTGGAGTCAAACTGCATTAATTCTACCATATAGAGCCATCCATAGTTCTGTGTTCAAATCACTAACACCGTAGTGGTAATAATAACAATTATTACATATCTGTGAGTCTTTTCATTTTATGAAAAACCGTGATCTCTGTCGAGTCTTTATGTGGATTGCATCCAAACATTTCAGTCTTTCTTGTCTTATTTGCTGTATAGCAAGATAATTTTGAAGCGAGATTGCAAGAGCTCAAGAGCTAAGCCTTTTGGGAACACACATGTGCAAACGGCAACCGAAACCAGGTTGATATTTAAACAAAAAGCACTCAGGAGATGAATTAAGACTGACAGGGTTGTGTCACTGTGGCAACAACTTATGATTAGCAGGATCAAATGCAGAGAGTGCATCATGAAAATAATGAGTTTCTAATCAAGATACATGTGCGCCATTTCCCCCAACGTTATCTCTCGCGCTGAAGAAGGGCATGGATTTCCGCAAACCCACAGATTTCAAAGAAAAGTACAGAACGGACATATAAAATCAGCAGTGGGTATGTACAATCTTATCTTATACATCTCATTTTCAGATGGGTTAGTAAAATTTTCAGTAAGGGCTGTTACATCTACACTATATATATGCAGTTTCAAACATTTCCTGTTTGACACAACATCCCAAACCCAGGAAGTCAGATGGGTTTTTCAAGTGATTAGAAGCATAGGGTTGCAAATCCATTCACAATACACTATTATAGTACTACGATTCCGCTTTAACTGGCATGGTTCTGTCCTATGGCATTCTGGTATCTGCAGTACATGGAAGAGCATTTAGAATTCTCAACAGGGAGCTCCAGTTCATCACCAAACTACAAAACCCAGGATTCCATAGAACATAGTACAGTAGAGTCTCGCTTATCCAACGTAAATGGGCCGGCAGAACGTTGGATAAGCGAATATGTTGGATAATAAGGAGAGATTAAGGAAAAGCCTATTAAACATCAAATTAGGTTATGATTTTACAAATTCAGCACCAAAGCATCATGTTATACAACAAATTTGACAGAAAAAGTAGTTCAATACACAGTAATGCTATGTAGTAATTACTGTATTTACAAATTTAGCACCAAAATATCATGATGTATTGTAAACATTGACTAAAAAAATGCGTTGGATAATCCAGAACGTTGGATAAGCCAGTGTTGGATAAGTGAGACTCTACTGTAGTTAAAATGGAATCAAAGCCTCATACTTATGTAGTATGAAAGGGCCCTTGTAATGAAGTACGAATTTTTGGTTTACAGATGTTATGTTTAATTGTGTGTTTGTGTTTTAAAAGGGTAAGTATTACAGTAATTTCATCTCAGCACTCAGAGGCTGGTTGCCATGGAGAAGTAAGCGGAGCCAACTGCCGTTTAGTTGAAGAAGTAAAGAGTTTAAAAAAGAGAGTCAGTCTGTGCTCTGATGAGGCACAGGGAAGATTGATCCTAGGTTGATGGGATCAAGGAGACTCAATTGTTCATTTTGAGTCAGTTTAAAATAAGTTTGGTGACTTATTTAATGTAGTCTGTGTCCTGGTAAGGCACAGAGAATCTGTGATAGTATATCACAGGGGTGACTGCGGTTTAAAAGTAGCAGAGAAAGAAGTTTTAACTACTTTAAGTAAAAGAAGTGACACTTTAGAGAGTTTGACTCATCTCATTCTATTATTGTAACTGTTAATAAAAATACCTCTAAGTGAGAAACAACATTGTAACCACTAAGCTCTGTGCCTGAATAAACTTGTTATTGTTCTTCCAACATCTAAGCCTCTGTCGCATATATTCTAAACCAAGTTACACTACCATCTAAAGTGAATAAGAAGAAGAAAGAAAAAAAATAAAAGGTCTCCTCCCTGAATCTTTGGTGGTTGCATCTTTACAAATTGGTGGCAGTCATTATTAGCTCTTTACAAATTGGTGGCAGGGGTGGGATAAAAGATTCCCCCTGCCTGAAAGAACCTTAGTCATTCATAGACCCCTTGACAGCCCTTAACCACATATGCAGATCTTGGGTGCATCTATACTGTAAAATTAATGCAGCTTGAGACCACTTTACCTTTCATGGCTCAATGCTATAGAATCATAGGTGTTGCATGTTTACAAGTTTCTGGCCCATTATTTTAATTAAGTATTAATTACTCAAAAGTAGGGTAAAGGTTTCCCCTGACGTTAAGTCCAGTCGTGTCCGACTCTGGGGGTTTGTTGCTCATCTCCATTTCTAAGCCGAAGAGCCGGCGTTGTCTGTAGACACCATCAAGGTCATGTGGACGGCATGACTGCATGGAACACCATTAAGATCTAACAACTGAAAGGTGGCCAGTTTGAAGCCTGCTCGGGGTGAGCACTCAACTGTCAAGCCCAGCTCACTGTTTACCTAAGCAGTTTGAAAAAATCTTGCAGCTGTAAGTAGAGAAATTAGGTACTGCTAATTAGCAGGAGCCTCCGGTGGCCTAGGGGATAAAAGCCTCATGACTTGAAGGTTGGGTTGCTGACCTGAAAGCTGCCAGGTTCGAATCCCACCTGGGGAGAGCGCAGATGAGCTCCCTCTATCAGCTCCAGCTCCATGCGGGGACATGGGAGAAGCCTCCCACAAGGATGGTAAAAATATCAAAACATCAGGGCGTCCCCTGGGCAACGTCCTTGCAGACGGCCAATTCTCTCACTCCAGAAACAACTCTGGTTGCTCCTGACACAAAAATTTTTTAGCAGGGTAGGTATTCTGTGACACCATAAAGAACAAGACCAGAAATGCGATGACCAAAAAGAAGGTGGAAGGAGGAAGTCCTGATAGCTCTTTGTCATAAAGAATGGATCAACAGCACCCCCTGTGACTGAACTCAACCTCCGAGGCATCGAAACTGGACTTTGAGACAACATACCTCCTTTCTGTCTGTTCTGTTCTTTCCTGCCTATCCAAATGGCATTGAATGTTTGCCGTGTATGTGTACTGTGATCCATCCTGAGTCCCCTTGGGGAGATAGGGCGGAATATAAATAAAGTGTTATATTATATTATAACTATTCTTAAACTTTACCTATAGAAGGCCATCTGTTTTCACTGGATTTAGGGGCCCAAGTCCCATGCAAAAACTGTGAATTAAAAAACAAATGTTTTCTTTACCTAGGAGAACACTTCTCTAGGAATTTTTAGGTCTTCCAGTACAAACTGCTAGAAATTGGTCATGGAATCACATTGGAAAATCTCAAGATTCCTTGAGAGAACATATCAATCAAACCGACTAATAATCAAATCTGCAAAGGCTAAACCTACAAATATGGAGAGTTGATTGTATATGTTTTTAGAAGAAAAACAATGTTAAGGAGCAGGACTCTCCTCCTCTCCCCGCTCCTCCCAAAAGCTGAAATTGTGAAATTGCTCTAATTTTTTTAAAAAATTAAAGCATTATGGTAATATAAGAAGGCAGGGTTATGATCGTATGTGGAAGTACTAATGCAAGTTTACAAATTGATGCAATTGCACTACTGAAAAAATATCAAATAAACAACTCTATATATCTATCATCAATGATAGTGCAACTGTAGCGGAATAGCAGGTCTGTGCAATAAAGTCCTTAAAAACAAGTTTTATTATACAAGCTTTTCAGCATCAGATTAGAACCTCGCACTGTTTGGTTTTATGGGTGCATAAAGCAGCTCTATGAAACCCATCCTTTGGTGAAAAGAAAAGACAAAATGTAATACTTTAATCATAGAGCAGGAACAGCCTTCAAACAAGCCCTTTCAACATTTGCTAACTACTGATGTAACTGTAAATAATCATTTTGCCTTTACACACTATTGACACAGCTGCTGTCCTTTATGTTTTGGCCTTTGCGATTGCAATTTAAATATGAAAAGAATGTTCTTTAGCTCTTTCTTTCGGAAAAAAAACCTTCATAACCTCAAAACACTGAAACAATTTCTACTTAGATCACAAAATGATAGTGTTGAGCAGTGTGCCAGTTTTCCAGCTCCTCTTCACCAAGTTGCTCAGTCCTCAAAAGAAGATAAAGGAAAAGCAGAAAACTTTGGCTGCATTTACACATGTCTTCTTGATGACTTTGGTACTGAATTTAGAGCAGGAAGTACTCCTTCTGCTTCCAAGTATGCAGACGCCTTCTTCTAAGGACTTTCCTGTATCAAACTGGTATTATATGGCATTTTCGTGAACTTAACGGTATGCACCATTGCTGGTCTTGCTCGACTGCAACATGTTGGCAAAGCAGTACCCTGCAGCTTCTTTTCTAGGTGGGCTGTGTGTGTAATTTTGCCCTCCAACTATCCTGATTCTGCCTTTAATATTTTTTAATTACATGAAGTGTAATTTTTTAAACAAATTCTTCCTTTTCAATGAGAAGAGATTGGAGGTGAGGAGGACTATCCTTTGACACAGAATCATAGGATCCTAGAGTTGGAAGAGACTACAGAAGGAGAACTTAAAAGTCTCCATAGAAAGAGACTCCAGCATACCCCAAAACATCATATTCCACTGCTGAATATCCATAAAGAGGTTCTTCCTAATGTTTGGATGGAATCTCTTTTCCTGCAATTTGAATCCATTGCTCCATCTCTCTAGAGCAGCAGAAGACAAGCTTGTCTCCTCCTCAATGTGACATCCTTTCAAATACTTAAGCATTGCTATCATGCCCCCTCTCAGCCTTCATTTCTCCAAACTAAATATACCCAACTCCCTAGGCATCACCAGTATGTTGTCACTGAAGTGTCTAGACCCCTTGCACACATTAAGTCCCAGGACCATGGTGTGATCAGTGGCTAGTGATGGATTTTGTCCATCAATAGCAAAGAACAGCTTCATTGCAGCAGACCAGAAATAAATATCACCAAGTGCCATGCTTCTGCGCTGATCTGCCACCTCCATACAATATAGTCTAGGACAGTGGTTCTCAACCTGTGGGTCCCCAGATGTTTTGGCCTTCAACTCCCAGAAATCCTAACAGCTGGTAAATTGACTGGGGCTTCTGGGAGTTGTAGACCAAAACACCTGGGGACCCACAAGTTGGAACCACTGGTCTGGGATATCCAAAATACCTATCTTTTCAAGGCTTACAAACTCCTTGTTTTTCCTCTCTCCGTCTGGTGCTCCATTTCCCTCTGCTCTTCAACTTCATTTCCCCTTGGTTTTATTTCTTGCCCTCTTTCTCTGCTTCCACTACATGTAAATTCTCCTTTTCTTCACTTTCCTCCACACCTCTTATAAGCAACAAAGTGCTCTTTTCGCTTTTTTGGGTTCTTTAAACTAAAGCCATATCCACATTTATACAGGTACAGCAGTTTGACAACACATTAACTGCCATAGCTCAATGCTATGGAATTCAGGGAACTCTTGATCAACCCCTAGAAAATTATATAAATTGCATGAAATTTCATCTGGCACCTGGAAATCAGTTACAGTGGACCTTCATTATCCATTGTCGTTTGGTTCAGGAACCCTCTAAGGCAGGGGTCCTCAAACTTTTTAAGCCGAGGGCCGGTCCACAATCCTTCAGACTGTTGAGGGGCCGGATTATCATTTGAAAGAAAATACAAAGAAATTCCGATGCACACTGCATATTTGTCTTATTTGTAGTGCAAAAACAACAACAACAACAACAACAACAACAACAACAACAACAACAACAACAACGAAAGAACAATACAATATTTAAAAATAAAAACAATTTTAACCAACATACATTTATCAGGATTTCAATGGGAAGTGTGGTCCTGCTTCTGGCCAATGAGATAGTTAAGTTAATTAGGGTTGTTGTTGTTGTTGTTGTTGTTGTTGTTGTGTGCCTTCAAGTCATTTCAGACTTTGGGTGAGCCTAAGTCTAAAATGTATTTATTTATTTATTTATTTATTATTTACTGCCTTTATTTACTACATTTGTATCACACCTTTCTCACCCCAAAGGGGACTCAGAGTGGCTTACAAATTATATGTACATACAATATATTATATTATTAGCATAGCACAATATTAGCATTATATATTACTATATTGAACTATACCACTATACTGTAATATTATTAGTAATATTATGTGTAATATAGAATATATAATTAATATTATTATATGGTATTATTATTAGTGTTATATTGTATTACATTATAATATTATTATCAATATTATATGTATATACAATATATTATATTATAAAACTGATGGCGGGGGCCAGGTAAATGACCTCGGAGGACCGCATCCGGCCCCCGGGCCTTAGTTTGGGGACCCCTGCTCTAAGGTATCAAAATCCAGAGATACTTAAATCCTATACAATGGCATCACAAAATGACTTCTTTCATATAAAATGGTGAACAGCACAAATGAGTGCTGGATGGTTGCCTTTTTCTGAATATTTTCTAGCTACGGTTGGTTGCATCTGTGAATACATGGATACAGAGAACTGAATGTACCTATAATGGCCATTGTTGAAACTAACTGGCAGTCATTCTCTAAGTTTCTGGTGAGATTATTTCCTACCTCTACCAGGAGAGGCTGGGGATTGAACACAGAACTTTCTGCATACAAAGCATGCTCCTGCCACAAGGCTAATTATAAACCGCCATATTAATTTTATTTATCTGTGCCAATGTTATTCCTAGAGGTAGGATCTGCTCACAGTCTGTGGCTCCGGCACTTTGTAGCTTGGTACTGAACTTGAAAGACTGTGTGCTCATGCAGACCTGTACCCACCTGCTCAGACGTACATCATTTACACTGCCACAATGACAGCCGAATCTCACCTAATCTGTCCTGCTAATGCAGTCCCTTTTCTTCATCAATTTGAGACTCAGAAGTAAAATGAAAAGTCTTCTCTCCAAGCGCCATGTGCTCCCCTGACCTCTTCCTTTGTTGTGCAGACCAAAAGGGATTGAAGATGAGTGTATAAATAGGAGTCCAACACAATAGAGAAGAGCATCTAAAATAAATGCTTAGTGACAGTAAAGAGAGATCTCATCCCATCAGAAAGCTGGTGGTGTTTTCTGCATCTATGCGACTCAGATGCCGGCTTTTTACCACTTCTCATGCCGTTCTCTGTACCTCACCAAGCCACACAAGGGGCTAAATTTAAAAAGCCAGCGGTCTAGCAACAGCAAAGGATCATACTGGATTAATATTAATTATTTGTAAAGGGCAAACATGAAGATTAAAAAAAACTGAATAGCAAGCATTTTCATAGTCATCACAAGATAAAGATGAGCAGAGCATGAGGGCACGGCCACGTCCTTAATTCCTAGCAAGACAACCAACAGGTTTAACTCTTTCCTCTCCTTCTATCATTCTGATGAACATCTTCCCTGAATCCTCTGGCAGAGTTATGATGCTAAATGTGTGGCTAACATCACTTTAAGCATCATACAAGTGTATTTATGTGTGTGAAACCAGGGAAAAGAAAGACTGTGGTGGGTAGGGAGAATTCCTCCACATGTGACACTGTTGGGAAATTTGAGAAATAGTAGTGTATCACACATCTAGAGTAGTTAAGATGCTAAGCAACAGCCGGTTGCATACTACCACCATCATCACTATACATCAGTGGTTCCCAACCTTTGGGCCTCCAGGTGTTTTGAACTTCAGCTCCCACAGTTCCTAACAACTGGTAAGCTTGCTGGGATTTTGGGAGTTGAAGTCCAAAACACCTGGAGGCCCAAAGATTGGGAACTGCTATACATGGTTTAGAAGAAAATAACACAGGGCTATACTTCTTTGCAAAAACATATGAAGTAATGTGTTGTCAAAGGCTTTCATGGCCAGAATCTCTGGGTTGCTATGAGTTTTCCGGGCTGTATGGTCATATTCCAGAAGCATTGTCTCCTAACGTTTCACCCACTTCTATGGCAGGCATCCTCAGAGGTTGTGAGGTCTGTTGAAAACTAGGCAAGTGGGGTTTATATATCTGTAGAGAGTCCAGGTTGGGAGAAAGAGCTCTTGTCTGTTTGAGGTAAGTGTGAATTGTGCAGTTGGCCAGCTTGATTAGTATTTAATAGCCTTGCAGATTCAAAGCCTAGCTGCTTCCAACTAGGGGGAATCCTTTGTTGGGAGGTGTTAGCTGGCCCTGATTGTTTCTTGTCTGAAACGCTCCTGTCTCTGAGTGTTGCTCTTTATTTACTGTCCTGATTTTAGAGTTGTTTTTTTAAAAAATATTGGTAGCCAGATTTTGTTCACTTTCATGGCTTCCTCCTTTCTGTTGAAATTGTCCACATGCTTGCGGATTTCAATGGTGAAACATCAGGAGAGAATGATTCTGGAACATGACCATACAGCCCAGAAAACTCACAGAAACCCACATATGAAGTAGGTTTACTTATAAATACAAATAGTATCACAACATTCATGCTGAAGATAGCTTCAAAGCACCATTTGTTGTCTCACTATTGTGAGACAACAAACTCTCACAATAGTGTGATTCTTAATGTGCACCTGTGATCTGTGTAACCATCATCCCATCCAGACCCCAAATTGGTTTCAAAATTTCCTTTGTACTCATCTATACAGTGAAACAATTTTCTTCAATACTGATATGAAAATGACTTAAGTGGTCAGTGTAGATGTGCCCTTAAAAAGCATGCAAACTTGCAGATATGGATGACTTCAAGTGTATTCTTTAATAAGCATATAGGCTTCATAATCAAATGTGGTTGGCAAGGAGTGTGATAGTGATGGAGGATGGAACTATTGCATGTGATCTTTTTGTGAGACTCCTTCACTTATGCTCTTGATATGTAAGGGGCCTTTCTATAGTAATTCCCTTGAATTTTATTGCAGAGTGATGACGTCAACTTTAATTCAACAGGGGCAAATATGCACACCTTTCCTGTTTTGGTAGCCAAAGATACATGCTTAATATCTCATTCCAGTCAGGTGACCATGAAAAAGAAAAGTTGGGACCTCTGTTTAGACTCAACAGAGATGACAGTCCTCCAAATCTGGACATCAAAAGCCTGACTTATGATGCCATAATAGGATGCCACTCTAAATAAATGAATTGCCTTATTCATTAATACTCCTCCTTTTGCACGCTTCTACCAGTCCAATTTTAAAGAGCCGAAATGAATGAATGCAACATTGCTACATCTCATTAGTTTCACAATACAACAGATAAGTATTGCAACCAGATACGTGGAGAGAGCAATGAGGTTGCTTGATGTAAGATGTTTTAGACTAAAGATGGCACAAATTGAATTTAAAATTCCTGGTTTCCATAAGCAGAACATTGTGCTCAATCTCAATCTTCGCAGGCCGTGCTTATTGATTGGGAGAGGGGGAGGCAGAAAAAAAATGCTCTGTCTGTGTTTCGAAGCTCTCAAACCAATTTTGACTAAGATTTCTACCTTCTTGATTCACCAAGCGATCTTTGCAGCTATCCATTCATTGCTGTACTTGTGGTGGATCAGTGTCCTCGAACTAAAATGAATCATTTCTTATTAACCTTTAACAAACAAGGCATTTGAAGCATGAGGAAATGCGCATGCTGATGGAGGTAGAAAGAATTTAGTTATACATTGATTTAAAGAGATTATAAAATGAGTCGCTTTGTCTTGTTGGGTTATCTAAGCTATCATGCATGCATTTTCAATGTGGGATGGTTTATGTAGTTTTGTTTGTTGCTTAGTAACCTGAATCCAAAGCTGCATTCCAGAGTTGATGGCACCATTTTAGGGGCTGCGCATGTGAAGTAGAAAAGGGGAGTATCCTTTCTGGGGACACACAGGAAGTGATGTACACCTTTAGAATTTGGGGCATAAAAAGGGGAGACTCTCTTCCTGTTCCCTCTCTTCCTGCTTCCTTGATCCAGCCATGCCATGCTGTTGTTACTTCTTTGTTAAGAGATATGTAGTATCCTGAACTGTATTCTTTTGGGAACTAAGATGTTTTTACCTGTATGACCATCATCATACAAGATTGTGACTAAATATATTTTTACTATTTTACTTTTGATGTCTCTGATGCTTATTTTATGCGCATGACTCTTTAAAGGGAAAGGGAGGCTGGCTATTTTTGCTTTTTTCTCACCTCTGCTCACATAAACCCCTAGACTTCTGCGTTTTTGCTACTTTGCACCAATATCTAACCATATTGGTATCATAATCCTAACAGGTTATGAATATATTCCTAATATGCCTTTTCCAACCCGACAGTTGTCAGACATGTTGGACTACCAGGCAACATTCATATGATTGGCTTTATAGTCCACCCAAGAAAAGAAAGTTCCAAGCTGGAGATTTTAAAAGGACCCCAAAAAGTTATTTTGAGCCCAAATGTACTTTGGTGTCATTCTGAGAGTCCATCTATACTGTAGAATGAATGCAGTTTGACACCACTTTAACTGCCATGGCTCAATGTTCTGGAATCATGGGTGTTTTAGTTTAGTGAAGCAACAACACTGTTTAGCAGAGAAGACTAAGGACCTTTATTATTCACTTATATATTTGTTTACATCATTTCTATCCCGCCTTTCTTACCCGAAGGGATTCAAGGCGGCTTACAGATATGGTAAAAATTCAATGTCAATAAAAACAAAAATATAATACAATAAAACATAAATCAGTTAAAAACAATTTGCTTTAGGCATTAAAACACATGAGACAATATACAAAACTTTTAGTTTTAGTTAAGCAAATGCTCCCCTGATCACCACCAAGACCTGGGATTCCAGGTTCAACGATGAATCCTGGAAAGCACCCAAACTGCAAACCTGTGTCTTCAGGGGGAGTGTAACCCCATCCAACACAGGCTGTAACCCTATGCCTTGTTCAGCCTTACGACTGACCAGGAGGACCCCTGTCTTGTCTGGATTCAATTTCAGTTTGATCACCCTCATCCAGACCGTCACAACTGCTAAGCACCGGTTCAGGACCTGAACAGCTTCCTTAGTAACAGGTGGGAAGGAGTGACAGAGTTGGACATCGTCTGCATACAGGTGACACCGTACTCTGAAACTCTGGATGATATCTCCCAGCAGTTTCATGTACATGTTAAATAACATGGGGACAGTACCGAGCCCTGCAGGACCCCACTAGACAATGTTTGTGGGGATGAGCAGGTGTCCCCCAGTGACACCTTCTGGGAACAACCCTCTAGGAAGGACCAGAGCCACTGCAGAACAGTACCTCAGAGTCCCATTCCAGCAAGCTGATCCAGAAGGATATCGTGGTCTACGGTATCGATGGCTGCTGATGGGTCCAGCAGAACCAACAGGGACTCACTCCCCCTGTCTTGTTCTTGGCGTAGATCATCTACTAAGATGACCTTATAAAACTACAACTCCCATGAGTCCATAGCATTGATCTATGGCTGGGTGCCATGCTGCATTTGCAGCAAACAATGTACAATGCACACCAGCAATTTGAAATAAGAACCACTGCTGTATGGGCCACTCTGTTATTAGAGTATATCCGATACGCTCTACATGCCAGCACAAACTATCTGTTTGTCACAACAGGATACTAGTCCATGATTCCACCATAACTACAACCTATTTAATCCTAAAGTTTGTACTTTGGTGAAACAGCAGAGCTTTCTGAATGAGATAGGAATGGAAAGGCTGTATGAATGTTTGAGGAAATGAAAAAACTGGCTTTTTGAAAGTTCAAAAAACTCCTACAAATACTCAAACATTATTTACCATCTCCTGGGACAATGCTTGTTGTTGTTGTTACATCCCTCAATTTGGTTCTGACTTAAGGCAAACCCTATCCTAAGGTTTTCAGGGCAAGATTTATTCTGAGGAGGGTTGCCATTGCCAGTGGATTTTCATGGCTGAGCAAGAATTCAAACCCCAGTCTCTTACAGTCATTCTCCAGCATTCAATCTGCTGTGCCAATTTTGCTCTCAAAGCATGTCAAGTGTATTCTCACTCACATTGAGGCCACTGTGACCAACCTGACTCAAGCACATCTATACTATTGGAATGAAGAAATGCTTCCTTAGGATTGACTGGTAACATCCAGGCAGAACGGAGCCACCACAGAACGCTCTCACCTCCGTTCCAGACAAATTAAATTCTGTTTTTTGTACTCTTCAAATGCCTCGTGAACTTGACAGCACAAAAGGTACAAAAGCTTCTACTCAAACAACTGGCACTGAGGAATAAGAGAGTAAGAAGGGTGACTGTTTTGAGGACTCCTACAGAGCTATATTCTGTGAGACATACAACTGCAAGCAAAATATCCATTTTTGGCACTTTGCTAAATGTCACCCTCATCAGTTTCCCCTATTAAACCAGCTCAGCAGAGCTCACCATGATTTTTTAATGCATCCAATTACCCATGGCCTAATCCTGGCAAGTCTCCATGCCTGCGGTCTTTCCTTTTTTAAGGTATGCCTCAGTTAATGAAATAAATGAGTTCCTGGGCTTAACTTCTTTAACAGAAAATGTGGTGCCAGAGGCAGAAATCATTTGGGAAGAATAGGACCAAAAAAAAAAAAAACAATTCAACATATTTCAGCAAAGTTTTTATTCAAAACTAACTATAGGTTTAGGTAAAGTGAAATAAGACAATTCTCATATATGTAAAGAAAATAATTTCAAATCTTCTAAAGGTCACTTGAAGGCTTCTTTCAAAAGGCCTCTCTCTCAATAGCTGTTTATCTTACCGGTTGTAGGCAGGCTATCACAGGTCCATGCCCTCCATGGGGAAAGACATCTCAAATGTCCCCACTTGCATGACCTCTTAAACATATTTTGAGCCCCCACCCACCCCAGTAGGAGGACAATGACTTTATTTAAGCTCAGCAGGTCCTTATCCAAGTTAAAAAAAGAACTCCAGCACATCTCTCAGTAAGTACTGTATATAATAGGTTTAGGTAAAAGTTTTCCCTTGATATTAAGTCTAGTCGTGTATAACTCGGGGGGTTGGTGCTCATCTCCATTTCTAAGATGAATAACCAGCATTGTCTGTAGACACTTCCAAGCTCATGTGGCTGGCATGACTGCATGGAGTGCCATTACCTTCCCGCTGGAGTGGTACCTATTGATCTACTCACTTTTGCAAGTTTTCTAACTGCTAGGTTGGCTGAAGCTGGGGCTAACACTGGGAGCTCACCCCTTTCCCCAGATTTGAACTGCCGACCTTTCAGTCAGCAATTTCAGCAGCTCAGCAGTTTAGCTCACTACGTCACCGGGGGCTCAAGAACCGTTTTTCCAAAACAGACATGGCACCCCTGATCTTCTAATGAACTTTCTCAATCAAGGTGCAAGGTAAACATAGATGAATAGGTGGAGCCAGGAATGGAACGGTACATGGGGCTTTCTTAAGAGTTTATCAACTGTCTTGATTGCATCCTATGGCATTATGGGATCTGTAGTTTGGTGCAATACTTAGAATTCTCCTTGTCAGATGGAGGGTGTAGTTGCATTTATGTACTGCTCTCATAGGCATCTCCTTAGCCACTGAATTTTGCATTGCTTAGGTTTTTGGTCCAATCCAACATGGCTCTTCCTTTGTTCCTATTCTGAACACATTCCATTCAGAAGTTACTTTTGGAAACATTACACAAACAGCACAAAAGCTATTCTTTCCTTTTACAGGTTCTTTTTCAAGGTTGACATCACTCTTTTCAATCTCCTTTGCTTGCCAGCTAACAACATTGACGTTGTGGTTATGTAAGTTGCCCTTGCTGACTCCCACCCCCATTCTAAAACTCTGAACACTTACCCAGCCTTTATGACTAAAATGTCAAATTCTAAAGAACGATATTGTACAGGTTCTTTTGCTGCCAGGGTCCTCTTGTGGATTTTATTCCATTCATCTTCCTAAAGTGGTATTTGCAGTTTTATAACACTCATATCCTTGGGGGAAAGACTCCATTTTGCACTCTACTTTGACCTCTTTGGTTAGATCTCCCCGAAGCACCAATGGAATAGAATAGGAAAAAAGGTTCCTCAATTCTATTAGTTCTTCACAAGCTGCCAACACCAACTGTTGCTGGGCTCACCAAGTTTCCATGAACTAGAATTAGCAGAAATTTCACTTCCTCACCCTTGGGAGACAAAAACTTCACAGCAGACCACACACATCCTCACTGAGCAGACAATGTTATAAGTGAGGGAAGTCATAGTATTCTGCTTTGGTCAGAACCTTACCTGGAATATTATGTCCAGTTCTGGGCATCACAATTCAAGAAGGATATTGACAAGATGGAACATGTCCAGAGAATGGCAACCAAAATAGTTAGTGGTCTGGAAGCCAAGCCCTATGAGGAGTGGCTCAGGGAGGTAGGTATGTTTAGCTTGGAGAAGAGAAGACATGATAGTTGTGTTTAAATATTTGAAAGGATATCACATTGAAGATGGAACCATCTTGTTTTCTGTTGCTCCTGAAACATGGTCACCAAATTCAACCTATAGGAGAAGAGATTTCATCTAAACATTAGAAAGAAGTTTCTGCTAAAAGTATTCAACTAGGAAATATGCTGCCTGGGAGTATGATGGAGTCTCCTTCACAGAGGTTTTTAAGCAGAGACTGGATGGCCATCTGTGTGGAGTACTTTGACTGTATGTTCCTGCATGGCAGAGGATTACATTGATTGGCCAGTTTTCCAACTCTATAATTCCAACTCATGATTCTATAATTCTAAGGATCATGACAGCAAAAAGTATCTTATACAGCAAGGGCAACATGGAAATCTGCAAAATTATTACAGTCTTAAATAATATTGTAACAAGGCTGGAAGAAGGGAAAACTCTAATGCAACAAGTTAAACTTTTCTTGTTTTACATTCACAGTGATGTTGACATTCAGACTCCAGATGTTTCTTAGGGGAATTTGGACTCTTATACTCTGTCCAACCTGTAATACCTTTGTCAAGGTACAGTAAAGTAAGCTACTCCCATAATTGGTCCCAGGAAGTCTAACTTTGTTTTTTAAGTGGAGTCCCATGTTTACATAACTCCACACCTTTAAAGCATACAGAAGTTTTACTATCTTCACATAAATGGGCTATTTTATAGGGTGACTATCTCTTGCAGATACTATGGGTGTTGTTCCTAAATCCAACGAAATGCTAATATTATTAACCTTTTGATTGCTTAGAAGGAAGCCCATTTTCTACAAGCTATGTTGCCCAAGATAATAGCAGGATTCTATTATCACAAAAAGTAGCCCAAGTGATACAATAAGAAAAGACAAGGGGTATCATTCAAACCAAAGTTAAGCCTGTTTAAGTGCTGTAATTTTCAATGTGTGAGTAGGTGAGTGATGGTTTCCCAGGTAATATAGATGATATAGATCATAGGTTGACAAATCTTAGTGTTTGCTTTAACAACAACCCCAAGAGGATAAAAAATAACTATACTTGGTAAGGCAAACACTACTCCAGCTTTGTGCTTGAATAGTGACTGTGTGGGTAGACAAAACATTTTCATGACATTCTATGGGTACTTCTTGTCCAACCTAAGAAATTGCTGTTTTTGTTTTTGTGTGTCTTCAAGTTATTTCCAACATATAACACCTCTATCATGGGGTTTTCTTGGCAAGATTTGTTCAGAGAGGTGTTGCCTATGGCCCAATCTACATTGCATTTACTGTATTTTATGAATCTACACTGACCATATAAGGCAGTTTCAAACTGTGGGATTCCATGGTTGAGTTGAAATTCAAACTTTGGTCTGTAGAACATTGGTTCAATGCTCAAATCACAACACTATGCTTTAAGTCAGTGGTTCTCAACCTGTGAGTCCCCAGATGTTTTGGGCTATAACTCCCAGAAATCCCAGCCTGTTTACCAGCTGTTAGGATTTCTGGGAATTGAAAGCCAAAACATCTGGGGACCCACAGGTTGAGAAGCACTACTTTAATCTCAAAATGCATATTACTGAAAGCCAGTCAAGTTATTTGGTCACATGAGGGAGAAAATCCCACAAGATCTCTCCATATCCTTGGTGGTAAAAAAAATGAGATAATGATAATTTAACAAACTATTTCATGTGCTCTCATAATAGCAAAACTCTGCTTCTTGAGGGCAGTCAGTTCATTCTACATGACGTCGCAATCAGCCTTGGTGCACCAAGATCTGATAAAACTATCTCCAAATTCTGGTCTCTTCATTACGATGGGTTACTCATAAACCACTTTTTTCATTTCTGCATGGAACTGCTTGTACCTTTTACAAAGCTGAGTTTTTATGTTTTTCAGAGAGTGAAAGGACTAGTGGGAATTCACCACCTTGAGCCCATTTGCTGCTAGATAGAGTAGATGAATAAACTCACTCACAAAGGTTGCAATATTGTAATGCCAACCAGAAACATTTCTGAATTGGCTGGGGTGCATGATTCACTTACACCACTCCTATAATGGGCTTCATTATCTGGAGCCTATATATGTGTTTTTAGGATTAAAATCAAATACCACCCTGAATGGCATTCTAAAAGGGTAAGAATTTATACTGAAAAAGTACAAATAAAAACATAAAAATAAATTAAAAGTGCAATTAAAAACAAATCAATGATGGAAGAAGAGGAGGGCATAGTTAAGATTCCTTTGAATAAATCTTGTCAAGAAAGGGCTAGGATGAGGTCTTTAGAGTTTGGAGTCAACTTGAAGGAAACAAAAGCAAAGGCAAGGAAAGTAACACCCTTTAGCTCTACTTTAATAGACCTTCAATTTTCTAAATACTTGAAACTGGATCTCTCCGAAATGCACTAAAATGTCCCAAATTGTATGCAAATGTAGTAATCTGCTTTCTATCTCCAGAATACCTCACTCTTTAGCGATACAGGCACACACAATGTGCCCAACTCTATAGGTGCAACCCATGGTGGGTTGGGAGGAAATAAAAGTTATTTTCCCTCCCTACCCCTATCCTACAGAGTAACAAGCATGTTGTGAGTTTTATTTATGGATTGATGTATTGTTCTGCATAATGTCATTTTATTGTGTTTTTACTCTTTGTAATGTTTTAATTGTTGTAATTTGGTTATTGTTTTCGGGCCTTTGTCCCGTGTTAGCCGCCCCGAGTCCCAGCCAGGAGCTGGTGGCGGGATAGAAAAATAAAGTTACTTACTTACTTACTTTTAACATCCACATTGTTTCATCAGATCTGGATATCCAAAGTCTTGCTCCAAATCCAGGATTTTGCTAGATTGAAGTGACAACTCCAGTATATTTTTGGCCAGGCGTGACCCATTTAGATCATCTCCACAGAGAAGCTGCTCTGTGCAGTACCCATCCTGAAATAGAAGCCTGGCTGTCAAATTGTGATAGATAAGCATGGGTTGGACAGAGTGCAAATAGTCTTCTCGGTTCTCTGTCCTTCAGCCAAATTAATGCCATCCGAGCCTCACACCAGCTGAGGTTAGAATCATAGAATCATAGAATAGTAGAGTTGGAAGAGACCTCATGGGCCATACAGTCCAACCCCCTGCTAAGAAGCAGGAAATCGCATTCAAAGCAGGTTGGAGAATAGGCACCAGGTTGTTTGTGAAAAATTATGATATTCTGCAGTACAGAAAACTTCCTGAGTTAGGGATGGACAGCTATAGAGGGAGTGGGGCTCGTCCTTTTGCCCTTGCTTTACTCTGGCAGGCTTTGCGTGGGTATTTGCACACCTTCAAGTTGCTTGTTGACTTATGGCAGGCAACTGCATGAATTCCATAGCATTTTCTTAGGCAATGCATACTCAGAGGTGATTCTTCCCTGAAACATAAGCTATAACATCTGGTATTTGTTGGTGGTCTCCCAGCTAAGTACTAATCACAATGCACAAAGTATTACCATGGAGTTGGGACTAACCAATAGAATTCTGGCCCATAGCTGCACACACAGGCAGACAAACGTAATTTGTATTATACCCTGATTTTATTTAATTTGGTGCAAAGTGGCTTGGCTTGCTTTGTTTTGTTTTGGCCTTACCTTCTTGAAACCCTTGTTTCCTTGTTTTTTGAAATGGAAGAATATTCAGCTCCAGTCTCATAGAATGGGGCATGGGGCAAAAGCTAGCCATAGTTGCCCACCTCTGACCCAGAGAGAAGATTTGCAGCAACTTAGGGGTGATAGGTCTGCAGCCTCAGGCACCACATTCTTCTCTCTTACCATCCAACCTGTTTTCCCCTCTGCTTGTTTGTTATGATGCAAACTGTTTTGTTTGCTCCAACAAGAGGGTTTCATTCTTGAAAAGGAAAGCACATTGAGATATTAACCACACAGTCCTTTATGTCAGCTATATTCACTTAGTGTGGTTAAAATAGTGCAATCATTATACAATGTATTGCACCATTTTAATCACATTAGGTGAATATATGGAATTAAAATGGTGCAATCCTTGTACAAGAGGAAAGTATTTCCAGGCTGTAAAAACTCCAAAGTTTACAAAAGTTAAACAAAACAAAACATTATGGTCTGGGAGAGGAGTTGCGGAGACCCAAACCCCATAGCTGTAGGAATATTCTAACTCTTAAAATGGAAAACTTGAAAGGCAAAAGAGAATGAAACAGAGTATCTCAGAGACGAGCATAGCAAACTGGATGGATGGCAGTCTGAACACAAGTAGTTGACAATATAACACTTTGTGTTACCTGTTTTTTCTAATATATTGCTAATGGGTTTGTTAATGTGATGTGTTAGACTAGGTAGACCAGAATTTAAATCCTTGCTCGGTTATGGAAAGGTGTTTTGCGTTATTATACGTCACACTGTCTTAGCTTTAGAAGAAAGTGATGATAAACTTCAAATGAATAGATCTTGCCGAGAAAACCCTTTTGTCTGTTTACCAAGGAGAGAAAGAAAATATGTCATAGTGCTTTAAATGTTGGACTAGAATTCTGAGTTACCAGAATTTGAATCCTTGCTCAGCTGTGGAAACCCATTGGGTTGCCTTGGGCAAGTCACTCAGCCTCAGAGGAAGGCAATGGCATATTTTTTCTTTATAAATATTTCCAAGAAAATCCTAGCATAGGGTTGCTATAATTCAGCATTGACTGGAAGATACATAATAATTTAGTTATTAAAAAAAACTCCTAACTGGTTCTCACTGAGAATGTTTTGAATTTGGATAGTATGCAGAACATGCCCATTTTTTCTTGCTCTTAATCCAAGAACCCTGATTCATTGAGCTGCTCCTATTTGAAGAGGCAACTGATGCTTCCTTAAATTTCCTCCTCCACCTTTCTTCTTGGAATAAGTATTATTAGCAGGTACCTTTTCTTATAACATTTCCCAGCTATAGTCTTGCAACTGGCATCTTTGGCAGCTAAGTGGATCAGGGTCTTTGCCACACCTAAGTCACTCCACAGGAGTCCTTGAAACCTTGCCGCTTCTGCTCCACATGGTGCCGTGGGAGGGTGGCCTTGCCCACCACGTTCTTAGCGGTCTAGTCCCTGGTGCTTTGAAATGAAATAATCACTGAAGTCGAGAGAAAGGCAAGTGGGCTTTTGTTTGCCTCCCACATGATCGCTTTGAATCACCATCTGGTTGGCGCATCATGCCTTTTAGTCCTCTAATGACACACCAAGTCCTGGGAGTTAAATAGGATTAAATGCACCCCATTCAGAACTGGCAGGAGGAGGCTCCATTAATCAGATGAATCACAAGGGGGAAAAGAAAAAGCACTCTCTTTCCTTGTATGGTTCACGCAAAAGAGAGAGAGAATGAAAAGAATAAACTGGCCTTTCGTTTATTACCCCCCACAAAGTTCCCTATAGTCATTTCTCCAAGGAGACAAAAGCCCACACAGGCTGCGGGTTCTCCATCTCCTCTTCAATCCAGCCCCATTTCCATATGTACATAATGAATTCGGAAAGCAATGCAGTTGAAAAGATTGGGCCGGGGTACAATTTCTTCATCTATTGGTTTGTATGTACAATGATGCCATTGATCTGCAATTCAAGGCCATTGCCTCCTGCAATTCCTTTGTTGTCGTGCTGGAAGTAAAAGCGGCAGCATCCTTCACAACCACATAATTTATGATGTTGACGCAGCAGCTGAAAGTAAGACTTGACAAGCTTGCTCAGAAAACTTTAAGTGGAAATAATTTGTTAAGTACACATACACACACACAGTCTAGGTTAGCCAAATTCTGCACCTAAACAGGTGGATTCTGCAACCTGCATGCAAATGAAACACATAATCCAGTTGCTCTTGGGACAGAAAACATGGGAGGTCCTATATCTCTTTCGACTTGCTTGAATTTTGAGCAAAGTTCCAGTATCATCAAGACCTATAGGAGGGATTTCAATGTACATGAGCAGCATGTGTCTGTATTTTGCTTAAGTTCAAAGGTTCAGTTGCTAGCCAGCACTGTTATAACCAAGGATTAGGTCAAAATTCACTATCTAAAACTCAGGCAGTCTCATTTATGCATGAGGAGCCCCCGGTGGTGCAGTGGTTTAACCCCTTGTGCCTGGAGGACTGCTGACTGACAGGCCGTCAGTTCGAATCCAGGGATAGCAGATGAGCTCCCTCTGTCAGCTCCAGCTCCTCATGTGAGGACATGAGAGAAGTCTCCCACAAGGATGGTAAAACATTGAACATCTGGGTATTCCCTGGGCAAAGTTCTTGCAGACAGCCAGTTTTCTCACACCAGAAGCGACTTGCAATTTCTCAAGTTGCTCCTGACAACAACAAAAAATTATGCTTGAACGCCACTAAACCTACCTGTGAGTTTGCACACATAGTTCAATTGATCCCACCTGCTGGCCAAAGTTTACAGTCAGTGGTCACACTTGTTTTCAAGTCATATCTACAGACAATTTCACGGTATCATCTGCCTGTCCTAGACATATAAGAGTCCAAAGTCTAACCATCTTGAATTATATAAACAAAGCAAAACAAGAAATCACAAGGGTTTTACCTGCCCAAAATGCATAGTGACTTGGACAAATAAGGAAAATGAGCATGTTATCCTAACTCCTTGTTACAATGGTCTGAATCTTGTTGGTATCTTCTACATAGTTCTATTATGAAGTGGTTGGGTGTGACTAATGCATATGGCCCCATGGTGCATGAATGACCATGTATATTGTGTATGGATAACAAAGTGTCTCTCCCCTTTCTTCCCAGGTAACCCACATCTGGAGATGACCCATTCGTTCTTTCAATTTCATGATGCCTCCTATCTATGCATTTTCATCAACAGTTTTCTCAAGCTTACATTTTTTAATGTCAGCTTACTTTCCTCCCATTTAAAGATTTTGATATATATATATATATATATATATATATATATATATATATATATTACAGTCGATGACCAGCACCAAAAATGTATAAGCACCAGAATAGATTAGAAACATATACATTTGGGTATTAGGAAACACTGTCATATATATATATATATATATATATATATATATATATATATATATATAATGAACAAAATAATAGTTTTAGACCTCTTCTCTAAGAAAACTCAGAACGATACCTGTTACAAGTAGAGGCATACTTCAGTTAACAAAGCACGTATGTTCCTCGGTATTATTCCTTTAAGTACCAGAGGCAAAACCCGGTTGTACCTGTTTCAATAAAGTTTTTATTCACAACTAAATAATATGCACATATGAAATGAGGCAACCATTATGAGCCTTCTAGAGGCAACTTGAAGCACTGAAGCATTCTTTCAAAATGCATCCAGGGATTATTTCTTTTTCCTTTTCCAACCCCCATCCTTTCTTATGATTTCCATTTCGTTGGACAAATCTGTAGATCTATGTTTTTTTAATGTTCTGGCTGTGTGGGGGTAATTTGCTTTCCCATTTTCTCTATTTTGCTGTTATACATGTTCAATAAGGGGTTCTGGAGGCAGGTGTTATTGGTTGAAGTAGATCATTAAATTGCATTTAATTCCATTTTCACAGTAATATGTTTCCGTAATCCAACATCAGTGTGTCCCTTAGCTCTTGTTCATCATCTTCCCATTGTTGATGTTGCCAATACCTCCAGCTAGGCAAAGGAGATGGAGAAAAACAAGGGACTATGTGATTGTTAAGAGATTTTGTAGAAAGGGTCTCCTTTGACAGAGGTTTTGTGAACTGAGATATATGGCTGTACAGTGAGGATTATACCTGCTTGCTATGTAGCACTTAAAAGGAGGACCAGTGAGCCTGATTTGGTACAATGTGGTTAAGTAGGTAGGAACTGAAAGGTCATCTTGAAGGAGTTCAAGCACTCTAGCTGTCGGTAAAGTTATCTTGGGGGAGGGAGACCATGCCCTTCAACTACCACATACGATTCAAAGGTTTTGTGTTACACTATACTTAAAGAGTTGCTGTCCCACTTTAAATCCTGTGCCTGCCTCCTGCAGAATTCTGGGGTTTGTAGTTCAACGAGGTCCAGCTCCTCTATGGCTGAGCAGTTGAAAGGCCCCTCTTGAAACTACAAACCCCTGAATTCTACAAGAGGCAACCATAGGATTTCAAGTGCATAGACCAGGGGTCCCCAAACTAAGGCCTGTGGGCCAGATGCGGCCCTCCAAGGTCATTTGCCTGGCCCCTGTCCTAAACTTCAGACTTAGGGTTGACCTAAGTCTACCTGGTCTTTGGAGGTCTCTTTGGTTACCTATGGTCTTATGAGATCGTCTAGATGACCTTTGAGGGTCCCTTTCCTTACCTATGGTCTTATGAAACCATTTAGATAGTCTTTGAGGGTCCCTTTCCTTATCTATGGTCTTCTGATGGCCTGAAGAGATAATCTAGATGGCCCTTGAGGGTCCCTTTCCTTACCGATGGTCTTATGAGACCATTTAGATGGTCTTTGGAGGTCTCTTTGCTTATCTATGGTCTTATGAGATTGTCTAGATCAGGGCTCCCCAAACTAAAGCCCTCCAAGGTCATTGACCTGGCCTCTGTCCTAAACTTTAGACTTAGAATTGACCTAAGTCTGAAATGGCTTGAAGGCACACAACAACAACAACAATCCTAATTTTGGACTATTTCATCATAGTCCGGCCCCCCAACAGTCTGAGGGACCGTAAAGCGGCCCTCCACTTAAAAAGTTTGAGGACCCCTGGCATAGACACTCTGGTGCAGTGGTTCTCAACCTTCCTAATGCCGCAACCCCTTAATACAGTTCCTCATGTTGCAGTGACCCCCAACCATAAAATTATTTTGCTGCTGCTTCATAATTGTCATTGTGTTATTGTTATGAATCATAATGTATATATCTGTTATGCAGGATGGTTTTTCATTCACTGGACCAAAATTGGTACAAATACCCGATACACCCAAATTTGAATACTGGTGGGGTCTTGGGGGGATTGATTTTGTCATTTGGGAGTTGTAGTAGCTGGGGTTTATAGTTCACCTATAATCAAAGAGCATTCTGAATGCCACCAATGAAAGAATTGAACCAAACTTGGCACACAGAACTCCCATGACCAACAGAAATTATTGGAAAGGTTCAGTGGGTATTAACCTTGAGTTTTGGAGTTGTATTTCATCTACATCCAGCCATCTCTGCCAAAGGGGTTCCTAAGACCATCAGAAATATGTGTTTTCTGATGGTCTTTGGCAACCCCTCTGAAGCCCCCTTGCAAACCCCTCCCAGAGGTCCCAACCCCGAGGTTGAGGAACACTGTTCTAGTGTGATGTGGTGGGGATTGGCTGCTTGGAACCAGTTTGGGGCATTCTGCTCTGGACTAACACTGGATTGTTGGCAGTCATATGCATTGGAACAAAGTCTCTTTGGCACTATTTGGTGTCCAGATGGTGTTGCTGCTGGTGGTCCTCGCTGGCCACAAAGCTCTCTCCAAGTGCCAAGGTCATCATGGTTGCTGCTGAGATTATAACAGGATACCCATGTGAACAGCAAGGAGATGGTACAACTACTCTCTCTTTCTTGCTGATTGCATATCCACCCCATTCTGATCTCAATCAATACGTTCTCAATGGCCAAGAACTTGCAGGAAGCTCTGTGGCCAGTGAGAAGCAGTGATGACATGGAGACGACCATCCCCTTCCCTACACAGATCAGTGTGGAGGAAGGATGATGGTGGTAGTGTCTGTGTAGACAATGGAACAGGCTGAAATGGAGCAAAGTTGGGTTATGGGCTAAAACCTCCAGATAATTACTAGAAGCCCCTGTGCATCATGAAAATGGCTAGCACCTTATTTGGGGTGAGTGGTTTGTGTATGTGTGTGTGTGTGTAGACATAGCCTTCTACCATCAGCACGGAAAGTCCCGTAGATGGTGTCTCACTCCACATGTTCATTTTGTCAAAATGTAAAGAACATTTCAAAACCAACCATTTACACACATTTTGACATAATAATTGCTGATCAGGACCTTCATTCTATGCACCAGCAGCAACTTAGCAATAGTAAGTTACCATGCCAACTCACCGGCTACCTCTGAGAGAGTGTGTGCGCATCAGTGTGTACATACAAAAGCTGGCAGTATTCCCTTGAGATTTTGAGGAAAGGTAAAGGACTAGAACAGCCCTGCCAATTCTCAGTGCATTTCTTCTTTTGCAAGCAACAAGGGGGAAGTGCCCATTTTTGTGGGCAAACATGGGCACTCACCATTCATCCTTACCACAAGCTAAAGCAACTGCTCCTTTTAGTATTTTTTCAATGATTTGACATCAAAAACTGCATCATTCTGTAAATTGCACTGTGGGTGGACTATGAGCAATGTTTGGACAGAGCATGACATATAGATCCATGCATGGGCGAAAGAGACAGAGAGAATGATAGCAGAAAAATAAGGAAATGCAAGTGAAGGAGTGTGTGTAAATGACAGAGTGGGGAAGGTATTTCTGACCTTGAACATGCCTGCCTCTATCCCAGAACTTTAAACCAATATGGCATACATTGCACAGATTAAAACATAAATCAGAGTTGGTTAAAAGGTTGCAGCTAGGCAACATTTATTGATGAGGAAAAATATCCAAAACTACTATTTTAAGCAGAGAAACTCTGGAGTTTGTGTAGTGACTTTAGGAAAGACGTGGCTCCAGATCTCCCCTCCCCTCCCTCCAGCAAAATTAAATGTAAACTATTTCATGCTTTGAACTCAATAGGCAACAATTGAAATAAGTTGAGAATCAAGGGGGAAAGTAGGAGAAGAAGAAAGAAAGAAAATCATCTCAAATACTGTGGGGAAAGTGGGACTGCAGAGGATTAATGGGGGGTGCCCCTGTCCCATGGAGAGTATGCCACAGTGGCTGTGGAGCAGTAAATAAATTCCAGCCTCTAAGAAAAATGGGATGAGCTTCTTTTCTGCTGTTCTAGAGACTAGAACACAGAGCAATGTATTCAAATTGCAGGAAGACCTTTCTGATGGTAAGTTTTGTTTGGCAGTGTAATGTACTGACTTGAAGTGGAGATTTTTAAGCAGAGCTGGATGGCCATCTGTTGGGGATGCTTTGGTTGTGTATTCCTGCATGGCAGGGGTTTGGACTCAATGGTCCTTGTAGTCTCCACCAATTCTGTGATCCTATATAAGGCAATATTGCCCAACCTAAGTTTTAAAGCATATCTCACAGACCACATATCATCTTATGAATGTGCCCGGACTCCCTTCTCAGGGAGTCTAGGGCTGGATCTACACTGCCATATGATCCAGTTTCTGAATCCAAATTATCTGCTTTGAACTAGATTATATGGCAGTGTAGGTGGGACTTTAAATGGATCTGACCTTGTCCTTCTGTTAGCTGCTTAACATTTTTTTATTCAGAGAGTCTTTTAAACTGGAGGCATTTAAGGAAAGGGCTTGGAAAATATGCTGTATTGTTCTAAACTGTCCTCTTTTAAACTCCTTTTTGTCCCCTTTTAGTGTAGCTTAAATGGTATAAAAAGGTAAAGGTTTCCCCTGACGTTAAGTCCAGTCATGTCTGACTCTGGGGGTTGGTGCTCATTTCCATTTCTAAGCCGAAGAGACGGCATGACTGCATGGAGCGCCGTTACCTTCCCGCCAGAGCGGTACCTATTGATCTACTCACATTGGCACGTTTTCAAACTGCTAGGTTGGCAGGAGCTGGGGCTAACAGCGGCCGCTCATGCCTCTCCCGGGGTTTGAACCTGGGACCTTTCGGTCTCCAGCTCAGTGCTTTAATGCACTTCGCCACCAGGGCTCCTTAAATTGTATAGTTTAGATTTAACTATTACAAATAACATTTTAATAGTTAGATCCTAATTTAATGTTTACTCTGTGTACATCTTTGAAAAAAACGTTCTAATCATTTTAATTTTTTACCAGTCTTGAGCCAGGTGATGATGAAGACAACAATAACAACAACATCCTCCACACATGTTGGACTATAATCCCCAGTATCTCCAACCAGCGGAGCCAATTGAGGGCACTGCCTGCTTTCTAGCATCATCACAAATTTGTATTCCATGCTGGTTCACCCTTAGAAATAATTTTGCAAAGTGGTGGAATTTGGCCACTGGGGAATTTCCACCATCATTATAGATCAAAACTCTGCTTGTGTGCTGAGCCCATCTCTCCCCACAGCTAGCCGTTAATAAGCAGCAAAACAGTCGCTCCGTTCAATCTTATGAAATGCTTTTTGGCAGCAACCCTTGAGGTTTTGGCGCTGCACGGAGCTTGGAAGCTGCAGAGGTGGCTTATGCCTCCAAGTTAGACAGTAAATGGTGTCAATAGTTCTATTTATATTCATAAGGTGTACCTTTAAATGGAAAAGCGAGTTCTGTTCTGTCACTCATAAGTAGAAGAGTGATTTTTGGTTAAAAGTATGGGGTGGGATTGCAAACAAGATGGTAGACTGTGCCCTGCTGTGAAAGGTTTTAATAGATGTAGATAACACCTGGTGAATTTCCCAAACTCAGATGTGGCAAAATAGCAAGATTATGAAGGAAAATACTTCAGCTACATTGCTAGTTGTTATCATAAGCTTTCAAGTCATTTCCAGTTTATGGAGGCACCTAAGACAAACCTACGATAGTTTTCTTAGCAAACTTTATTCAGAGTAAGTTTGCAGTTGCCTTTCCCTGAGGCTGAGTGCCCTATGCCCAAGAGCACCCTGATCTCCAGAAGCTCAACCACTGTGCCACATTGCCTATCATATATACACCAACACTGGCATCTCTGTATATTTTCTTAAGCAGATTTGCCTTGAACCTTGGACTAAAAGTGAAGTTATTTTTAAAGCTACTAAGCAGTGTACACTGAGAGCAAAAAGCATCACCAGTGACAGGCAATTTAAAGACCATGAAACTAGAAGATAAATATCATTCTCCACTCTGTCTCTCCATTGCTTGAAATAGCTCAGTGAGTGCTAAAATTACTAGATTACCCACCTTGAATGTGAAGTGTCTTAGAAAGCACTTCCTCCTACCGAGTGAATTCTGACTGAGAAAATTCACATAGCTGTACCTGGTCTCCAGATCTGTTGGAAATGTTGCAATCGTGAAATGGGTTGAAAATCAGATCAAACTCCAGAGAATAAGGACCTTATCACACAGTCTTATACCCCATTTCTGACACTCTTTTTCTGCTGTCTGTGGGTTCTATCACATGACGCAAGGTCTTTTTTGTTGGAACTTGTAGTAAAAAAAATCTGCCATGAATACTTTTTATAAAATGGGAATCAATCGACTTCATTCATCATTAATTTCTCCATGTATGCCAGAAGCATTTTTTTCTGTATGATGGGTCGATCAATCTGCAGTTCATCCTGTGTCAGTGACGTGTCTTTTGGGGCATGTTTTGGGGGTGGTCTTTTCATCCTGTTCAATTTTCCATTGCTGAAATGGTCAGTTGTACACTTCTGGTGGCAGTCAGAGAAAGACCATTTTCCATTTTTCTACTGTTGGTTTGCTTTTTTTTTTTAAAAAAAAAAAAATGGAACTGTGCAGCTCTAGAGGAACAAAATGTCTCCATTACATTTCTCTATTGGAACGAAATTCACAGACCTGCATGGTTACATAAGGTTTGCCAAAAGAAAATTCCAAAAAAGGAAATAGTAACATAGGGGCATGGATTGGGCAGAGCCATCTCTTGGCAGTGTGATAAATCTGATTTATAATATACGACCTTTAGACGGGCTAAAATTCGGCGGTGTATAGCAGTCCATCTTCAGTTTTGTCACAGAGCCTGCGAACTTCCACCCAGTGATGTACATCTGCTTCCAGTGGGGTATAAATAAATATAATCATCATCATCATCATGAAATGGGCAAAGAATAAGGATTCTATTCCTAATAGTTTTCTTCAAATCAATAGTTGACAGTGGACTGCATGGTGGATCCAGGACATCAGGAATATAGCTGGGGGCATGAGAGTATTTCTCCCACAAATAAGAAATTCTGCCTTTCTTTGTAAGAAATTGTCCTTCACTCCCCAAATTTGTTGCACTCCAACACTGGACACCCTTTCACCCAACACCACACCAAAGACCAGTAATCCAATAAAAGAATGTTTATTATAGAAAGTTTATAAAAGGGAAAAGGGAAAATCCAAAATGGTCAGTACAGTAGAAAATGCAATTCTTAAAAAAAGCCAAAGTTCAGTAGCAGTAATCCGCAAATGCCAGAAAAACCAAGCCAAGGAATCCAAGAACACAGAATTAATCCAAAGGTATATTCAGGAACATGGAAACAGGAACTTCTCCAAGATAAATTCTCCAAAGAAGCATAGACATACACAGGAACAAGAAACGGGAATCTTGACAATACATGAACCAAGTACTTGGGATCTTAAACAGGAGACTGATGTCCTTTAGCAATGTTGCATCCTCTGAAGGCCTAAAAGCAATCCACTTAATTTAAGACACCCATGACATCATGCCTAACATATCTGGACTTTGAGGTCTTATCTCGAATCTTCTGGGAACATCTAGTTTGCCAGCTTTTCACACCCTGCGTTCTCAAATCTAATCTATTCTCCCTTGAAAACTCCTTGTCTTCCCAAGGCCTTTTCTCAAGGGAACTGGTACTTTCATTTCCCCCTGTTTGAGAACGAGCTGAAGAATCCAAAACATCACCTTCATCTGCCTGCCTCATCAAATTTCTCACTTTAAAACCCATCCTCCTCCTCATCCTTTGAACATTCAGAAATATCCTCTAATGCTTGCCAGACTACAACAAAATTTCTAGCATTGCATCTAAAACCACTTGTAAAGCAATTACAATCAGCCCATCACAGTTGTGGGTTTGACTTTTGTGGGTTTCATTATTCATGAATTAGATTAAATTGTCCCTCTATGAATGTCTAGATTTTCCAGTGTGAGTCTATGGTCAGCTTCTTCCAGAGATTGATCACAGAGTCATGCTGAAAGATCTAGAGCAGCGCTTTCCAAATAGTATGTAATGACACATTAGGGTTTCGGCTTCAGTGCATACATGTGTTGCACGAACATAACAAGAAATCTCCGAGTCTATGTGAAATAAGCAATAAATCATATATTTTAAAAGTAATTCGAATATTTTCATGAGATATGTTGCATCCCCATACATTCTGTTATTGTAATTTGCTAATAAAATTGAATTATTGTGTTGTGAATATTGCATGTTTAAAAAATGTGTCACCAACATGAAATGTTTGGAGATTTTTAGAGAGAACAGCTCTATAGGAATCTTTGGATTCCCAAGTGCAATTGTATATAATTGTGCAGGAAAACCTAGAGATTTCTTGAAAGGTGTTCTCTCAGGTTAATACAATATGATTTTTTTATTTGTGGTTTCTGACTTTCATGGGGATCCTGTGCATTTAACCCCTGCAAATGTGGGAAGCTGATTCTACAATCATCTCTTTACATTCACTGGGTTAGGAACATAGGATACCATGAAAGTAGAAAACCGCAAATTTAAAAATGCTATTTTTTTGCCAGAGATAATATCTCTCTAGGAATTTCCAGATTTTCCAGCATAGTTCTATGGTGAACATCTGATGGAAACTGACCACAGTCATTGAAAACCTAGAGACATCTAGAGGTATGTTTTCTATAGAAATCACTAAGTCCTGCAGTGTGAATGGAGGAAGTTGACCATACATTCACACTGAAGGATCTATATTTTCATAGATAAAACATTTTTCATCAAATCCATGAATAGTCAAATCTGCAAAAGTCAACATTGCAAATGTGAAAGGATGACTATGCTTTAGTACAAAGTACTGCAAAGGTTTTTTGTAGTTGCTAACAAGGTTCCTGATTTGCATCGTGATCAGCCATATGATACATACTGTGTAATTCGTTTGAAGCTGTGTACCCAGTAACTAAACACCCGTTATAATCCCAGCATTAGAGAAACATTAACAGATTTTAAAAAAATCTTTGTGTTTATTTAAAATCTATACTGAAAAAACAGACTTCTTTATGTAAAAAAAACTGTTTGTCTCTACTCATGTTTCATTACAGACTGAAACAAATTGAACTTATTTAAAAGGTACATTTAATGGATCAAAGAAACTAGACAGGGATGAGAGTTTTCTGTGCTGTGACGAAAACGTAATCCTCCTTTGGCTGAGCATGTCTGTTGAACAAATTAAGCTCAAATGAAAGAGCAAAGCAAGATTTTTTTTTAAAAAAAATGTACATTACACATAGAGATGGCTTTATTATTTTAGGCAAATCTGTCTTATACAACAGTCTGCTGTTCAAGTGGGTATAACTGGTTAGTTGTTGGTGACTTCCTTTGCATATTAAATGCTTGCTTTGGTGCAATATTTAAATTCCCTTTTAACCTTCTTGCATCAAGATGGGATGTTTTACTTTCCCCCAAAGGTACACTTTGCTGCAGACTTAACTTTTGGTGTCGTGTAGGGTAGGCAAAGTTTATCCCCTTCTACACTGCCATTTAAAATCCAGATTATCTGATTTGAACTGGGTTATATGGTAGTGGGTTAAACTGCTGAGCACCACCTCCCGCTATTAACCCCAGCTTCTGCCAACCTAGCGTTCGAAAACATGCAAATCATATAATGTGTATTATCTGATTTGAAAGTAAAGTTGCAAAATATAGTCTTAGATAATAGTTCCATAAATCCCAAGGAATAAACAGGGTCCCAATAGAGCATGACAAAGTCCCAAAAACATGAATACATGAGCTGCAAGTTAATCCAGGAAAACGAGAGCTTGCTTCTTGGTAAAGCAAAACGTTGCTTTGACAAAGGTTTGTCTCCAACACACTTCTTTAATACCCTTTGCAAAGCATGAAAGCATTCATTTGGCCTCTGACCTCCTTCTTATTTGCTATTCTCACACTCCTTCGAACCCTGAATTCCAAACGGTCAGCTCAAGCTAAAGATTCCGTTTCATCAAGGTCAGCCTGCTCGTTAGCGGCCTGCTCGCTAGCATCAGCCTGCCTGCTATCAGACTGAGAACTGTCCTCCTTTTCTCAGTCAATTTGCACCTGGCTAGTTTCAGTATCAACATCATTCCCTGCTGTGGGGAAAATTCTCTGTTCCTCATCTTCTACAACAGGGACATTCTGAATCTGATTTTGAACCTGAATCCCAAAATCCCCATCAGAGTCACTCTGAGGTTCCAACTGAGTCACAACGGCCCCTGTGATCTAAGATTCAAGGGAACCCTCGCTGAGCAACACTGGCTTATAAATAGTATTATGAGAGTAGAAACTGTGGTTTACTACTGTTTTATTTTAGTTACTACAGTCATGACAGGTATCAAATAGCAGCAGATGGGCTGAGGAAGTAATTCTGCTGCCTACAGTTCCCAACTGTCGTATGTATATTTTTTTTCTGAACACACCCAAGGGATGGGCAGCATCCACCCCTATGTGGGCGATTCATTGTGTCTCTGTCATTTCTTATGATCAACCAAAACCTCAGGAACAAGAAAACTTGTGTCATGATAATAGCACCTGTTATTTCTCCTGTAATTAAAGCTCAGTCGTAGTCCCTATGCACACACCCAGAATTTTAAAACAGAACTGTATATATCTTTTTGAATACAAAGCTGGTGTATGGCCCTCCCTAGGTTTTTTCCCCAGAGACTTGAAAACACAAAAAGAGTGGTGTGAGTCATGGCCAATCTCTCCAGATGATATAGTCTGAGCATCCCAAAATATTCCAGAATCTGAAATTGTCCACATGGGTTGTTAATATGGTTAGTTACACCTTGCTTTCTGATGGCTCAATGGACACATATTTTGTTTCATACACAAAATTATTGCAAGTATTGTATATAAAATTACCTTCAGGCCATATAGATAAGCTGTATGTGAAACATCCATGAATGTTTTGTTTAGATTTGCACCCCATATCCAAGATATCTCATTTTGCAAGGACAGGTATTCTAAAATCAGGAAAAAAATATCTAGATTCAAATGACTTCTGGTCCCAAGCATTTCAGACAATGGTTACTCAACCTCTACAACAGTGGTTCTCAATCTGGGGTTCCCAGATGTTTTTGGCCTACAACTCCCAGAAATCCCAGTCATTTTACCAGTTGTTAGGATTTCTGGGAGTTGAAGGCCAATAACATCTGGGGACCCCAGATTTAGAACCGATGCTCAACAAGAACAATGGCTGGAACCCCATTGGTGTCTTACACATGTGGGCATTCCCCACACAGAAATAGTTGGACATTTTTCCCAATGTGCAACATTTGCATTCAGTTCAAATTCATGGAAGTGGACCTTTAGCATGCTTTTAACCAATGCATGCACATTCTTAACTAATGAATATCTGGGTTGTTGTGCATTTTCCGGGCTGTATGGCCACGTTCCAGAAGCATTCTCTCTTGATGTTTCACCCACATCTATGGCAGGTATCCTCAGAGGTTGTGAGGTATATTGGAAAACTAAGCAAGGGAGGTTGATATACCTGTGGAAGGTCTGAAGATATATCTGTTTGCCCTTTTCTGAAATTGATGATAGTCTTCCTAGTTGGGTATTTATTCGGGTAGACATCCGATTGTACAACATTGCCATTCAACACAAGGGGTGTAGAACTCACTTTGTGGAGTTTTACAAGAGTTTATACAGGCATTATTTGTTTGATAGTTTTGATTATGCATTCATGTGAAGAGGGGAGTATGTTGGTCCTGGGGCCCATCCACACTACAGCATTATATTGCTAGTATCCTATGTATAACTGGCATGGTTATGTCCTATTGGATCTTCAGACCTGCAGTTTAGAGAGAAGTATTTATCATTCTCAGCCTGAGAGCTCTAGTGATTAACCAAACTCCAAACCCAGGATTCCCTAAACTACAGCCCAACTGGAATAATAGCACTATAATTATGAAGTGTGAATGGGCCCATCTTCCTTCTGTTGTCACTTCAATTTAAAGTTCTCAGAGTAGATAATACAATGACTTAGAACTTTATCACATTACCCAATTATAGTACAGTGTTCCCCCACTTATCGCGGGAGTTAGATTCCAGGATCACCCGCAATAAGTGAAAATCCGTGAAGTAGGGACACTATATTTATTTTAATATTTATACATTATTTTAGTAGTTATACACTATTTTAAGTCTTTATCAACCAATTGTGTGTTGATAAATCGCCTCCTTCTCCTTCTGTTGCCACTTGGGCTCCTTTTTTCTCCCTTTGGCTTCTCCTTCCTCCCTTCCTTAGGCTGTAAATTGTAATTTTTTATGATTTATAATAGTCTTTTAGAGTCTATTAAAAACTGTGAAACAGCGAATCCGCAAAAAGTGAACTGCAAAGTAGTGAGGGAACACTGTACTATGATTCTCCTTTACATTGCCATGATGCATCCCATTAAATCTTGCAATTTGCTATGTTCATAGAGTATTTACAATTCTCAGCCAAATCTATGTAGTGCCATACCAAGACAAAAACCACAAGGTTTTATCGGATGTTGCCATGGAATCATAGTACTATGTAGTAGCAGTGTGTAATATGAAGGGAGCCCTAATACATCAAGGGTTTTTTTTTTATCTTGCACTAGTAAAATGTCATAAATGTAATCCTATATCTACCCCTCTTGACAAAACCTTCTTTTGATTCTACCAAACTTACTTCAAAGGAGAGGCATAAATGGTTCATAAAAACCATGAATGCTAAATTTAAGTCTTCTTTCCCCAAGAGCCACCTCCAACCTTTTGCCATGTAGGAATACATAACTAAAGAACTTCTGAAATATTCAACCTCTAAGAACTCTAAAGAAGGAGAATCCAACACCTTCTGAGGAAATCTGTTCCACTGTCAAAGGACACTTACATTAGAAAAGTTCTCCTAATGTCTATGTGGAATCTCTTTTATTGTAATTCAAATCTAAGTACATGTTGTTAAGCCAATTCAATTGCCTAAAATGTTTAGAAAAGCCCTTGCATGAAGACTACAAATATAAAAATAGTACTCTACATTATACAGTATGGACAGTTGAATATATATGCTATATACACTTGTATTCGCATACCAATCAAAATGCGAACAGAATCTTCAGGGTTGTGCTGAATTCAGGTATAGGGTGTGCTGGTTTTTTATATTTCCCTTGACTTGACACAGGAGGGGGTAAAGTATGCAATTCAAATAAAGTATGCTCTGTCTGAAATGCAATGACCACACCTGGTATTAACTGGTAGTCTCCTTTCCAAGTATTTACCAGGACAAGTCCAACTTAACCACTGTGACCAGACGGAATTTGATTCTTTCAAGGTATCCAAATAGACATTTAATTAGACTGCTCTTCATCCGAGATCATCTTTGAATGTATTATAAGGATCGTAATAATAATCATCGACATAATCATAATCATAATCATAATAATTTATGTATATTCCGCCACCATCTCCCGAAGAAACTCGGGGCAGCTCACAAAAGCACTCCAAAGTGCAGCACACATAAAATACACAATGCATAGCATATAAAACAATGAAAATATACATTTACACAATGATTTTACATAAAACGATATACACAATACGATTTAAAATGATATAAAACGCATCAGTGCCTGCGGATATAAAATAGACTGTATTTTAAGTATCAGACCAAAGTAGAAAAGTCCTTGCATTTCTCCCTCAAAAGGAAATGTGACTACTTTACTCTACTTCTTTGACCATGGAAAAAAAAACTATTTAAAAGAAGTCATTGCATTGAGAGAATGGCTCTATTAATTTTTCCAGACTAAAGGCAATGAGGTGTTCAAAGATTATTTTGTTAAGAATCTAGCAATTTCAGCTTATATTTTTGATTCCATGGCTCATGTCATCTGCTTTCACTCAGTAAATTGATGAACAAATAGATTAGGGAAAAAATTAAACACCACGGAGGAGCTCTTGCATTGGACTTGTCTAGCACAAGGAATTATGGATTAATTGTGCAGGCAACTGTTGTATATAAAGGCGACATTGTACAACTGAAGCAAGACACCACAATGCAATTGACCGTATAACCATCGATGAGCAATGCCTATCTATGTCCAGTAATACCATATTTCCACAATTTTGAAATCAATTCAGCTGTACCACATTAAATGAAAAGAAGTATCCACTTACTTCTACAAGGGAACTTATCTGTAAGACAGCAACAGGATTCTAAACAATATATTTCCAGTGTTCTCTCCTCCAGGAAATAACCCCGAGTTTTCCCCTTGTGAAAACTGGGGCTATACATAAGGCACTGATTTGATTTGGAATCTGATTTGGTGATGTGGAACTAGTCCAGTTTCGTCTGGATCCAGTCCATTCTTATCTGGACCTTTAATCTGAATTCAGATTTAGGAATCAGGAGAACCATATTTCCCTCATTGGTTTGGACTGGCATCAGGTACAAAAATAAGAAAGCACTAAAGGGTGTGGAGGGGGGAAATGCTGTACTGGGAAAAGAAGAAATTGTAATTCCGATAATTTCTGCCCCTTTCCAGAATTAAGAGCAAGAATTCTGTTGGGAAAGTATGTCTTTGCAAATGAATGTATGTGTTCAGATATCAGAATTCGGAATGTCCACATTGCCCATATTCAACAAAGAGCCTCTGTTAAATCTGCTGTTACATTACTAAGAAAGCCAGCAAAGTGACCAATGTGCATTAGAACCAATGCACAACAGAGCTGATGTGCCTTGGTCTTCATTGAGCATTGGTGCCATTATGCACTGGGACACTGCTAGAATAAAGCCTGATGTGCATTGGGATACTCTTGCCAGAGTCCTAAAATACATCTCTGGAATTCACCATCAGCGTTTATTAGTGCCTCTGCTATGTTTCATAAATATTCATTAACTTTTGTAATTCACAGGCCGTTATTTCAAATACCGGTAGTATCTGCCCACAAAATGGGTAGAGAATTTCAAGAAGCAATTCATATAAAGATGTAGTTTTAATGTAGGGCACTTCCAGACAGTGCCAAAATCTGCACCCCACTCCCAAAAGCCTCAGCTTTCAAGGAAGTGTCTAGATGCCATCCCAGTAACTTTTTCTCATGTCAGGAGCAACATGAGAATCTGCAACTTGCTTCTGGTGTGAAAGAATTGGCCGTCTAAAAGGACTTTGCCCAGGGGATGCCCCTATGTTTTGATATTTTTACCATCCTTGTGGGAGGCTTCTCTCATGTCCCTGCATCGAGCTTGAGCTGATAGAGGGAGCTCATTCGCACTCTGCCCGGGTTGGATTCAAACCGGCAACCTTCAGGTCAGCAACCCAACCTTCAAGTCATCCGTCCTGCTAGCACAAGTGTTTAACCCACTACGCCATTGGGGACTCCTATCCCAATAACTACTGGGATGGCATCCAGCCACCCAGAAGCCCCCCAAAGAAGCCTTAAAGTTTTAAAAACTTACTAGGCCATCATTAAGGTGGTTCTTCAGTCCTTCTGGCATGTAGAAATTATGCGCCAGAAGATGGGAGAGAGGCCGAGGAAGAAAAAAGCTCCTTGCCACCCCCGTCTCCTATGTTCCAAAAGGAGCGAAGGGCCTGCTTATTGGCAACCCGGTAAGTTGTTTTTTTTTAATTTTAAGACTTGTTTTGGGGAACTTCCAGTTACTTTCAAAAAGTTACCTTTCTAAGGGTACTTTTAAGAGGCATTTTTGCAAAATATTTCAAATTTCATGTCATTCTCTTATCAGCCCTAAGTTTTACACTTTTCAAAAAAGTAACAGAAAGTAACAAGCAGTGATGCAAGCTTGTTCAATAACGTGACAACTGTTTATTTGGTTTTTGAGTAACAGTAGGTATTCTCAAATACCATAATAAAATTTGAGAAGTACTTGGATAGGGGACCACCAATGATTACTAGATGCTGTAGACTGTATTTCAAAAGAAACTAATTGCAAACTACTTCTGAATATGTTATGTAAGAACATCCTTTAGAATCCAGGGAGCTGCCATGAATTAACAGGAATTCAGGCACATAGCACAAACACACAACACAGAGAAGGGTCCTACTAAATCAATGGGGTTTTGTAAGTCAACAATTATCCATGTTTTATTCATTCAGTGGCTCTGTAGTTATTGTGATTAACAATTAAAGTTAGCCCTTTGGAAGGAAATAAATAAAAGTATGCTACTTTTTGAGCAACACAAAATGAACAGTTGCCAGTTGTCTGAGCTTAGTCCAAAAATCTGCCGTCTCTGGCAGTTTAATTGAAAGAGATGAAGAGTGATGATGATGAAGAAGAAAAAGAAATTTGATGGAAATGGCAGGACTCCTAACACATGGCATCTCTATAATATACAAAATGCAGAAGCCTTCAAGATCTGTTTCACCAACTTGTCAAAGAGATGCAATCAAAGCACTTTTCCCAGTGGGATGCAAAGTGGCAGAGGGTGCAAACCATTCTGTCAAAATCATTTGGATGAGCAAGGCAGGAAGGTCATGTTCTGCAAAAAAGCAGACTTATAAGTCACGCTTTACTTGCAAATTAGCAGCTTGACAAATGCAGAACCCAAACAGTTCAGTTAGGTTACCCCATAAAAGGCCGTTCAGGACTGTTTGCTCATTAGAAGCAACACAGCGTGATACTCCTTTGAGTAAATGATGGGAACAAAAAGTGCTTCTCCAACCCTCCCCCATAAATTTCTTGGCATGATTTACAAAAATGCCATGTTTAATGGCTTCTCTACCAGGTAATCTCAATTGCTTGAATACAGCTACGGTTGCCAGGTCAGAACATGGGCTAGAATCCTGTTGGTATCCTCTTGTGAGTAAGGTCACCCAAAGAAAAAGTTAGACATTTTCGTTAACACAAAACAGTTTGAGACTGGGTATGTAGATTTGCACATGTGATAATATGCAGATATGTAAGCATGGTGAACTGATTTCCTTGTGTATTGTACTTGGGTGTGCATTGAACAAGGATTTGGTTCTTCATGGGCACACATAGACATTTGGTTGTGCCCATCTTGTATATTAGTTCAGCTGGATATCATTGTGATTCAACACAAGGTTGTGCAACACACCTAATGCATAACTCCACATGTTGAAATGTAAAGTGCAGCATCTTGGCCTCCATGTACTTTGACTTTATTGATGCAACAAGAGATATGGACTAGAAACTGATACATCACTGGTTCAAATATTGCCTCAAACAACAGCTTCACTTGATGGCCTTAGATGACCATTGTCCTCTCATTATGTGAACAACAGACACCAGAGACTAATAGAAGTTGGAAATCTCTTATCCCAGATGCTTAGGAACAGCAATACTTTGTGTGTTGTCGAAGGCTTTCATGGCTGGGATCACAGGGTTGTTGTATGTCTTTCGGGCTGTGTGGCCATGTTCCAGAAGTATTCTCTCCTGATTTTAGGTTGTTGTTTTTTTTTTTACAGGTTTTTGAATATCTTCATATACATAAATAATGAGATGTCTTGGAGATGGAACCCAACTAAAACACAAATGACTTTGCTGTTTCCTATACACCATATATACACATACCCTGAAGGCAATTATATACACAATATTATGATAATTGTGTATATGACATGAAGTCTGTGTACAATGAAGATCAGAAAGCAAAGGCTGTCAATATGCCAGCTACCCATGTGGACAATTTTAGATTTTGCAGTCTTTTTTAAATTTCAGAATTCTGAATATGAAATGCTTAATCTGTAATACTGGCCTGCCCTTTGTGTTGTCACGATCAAGAGATAAGGTTTAGTCACATATTCAGGAGAAGATCTGAAGATACTAAGGAAGCAGAAGACTAGATATGAGATTTGCCTCCAGAACTCATTCTGCAACACACTGCTCTGTCAAGATGCTCTGTGAAAGGAGAATCTCTGGGATTATTGATACTGTATGTCCTTTGTGGACTGAATAAATTATTCTCCCCTTCTCTTTGATTCTGAAAATTCTACAATTTCAGTATCCACTATTTCACTTACCCTTCAGGCAATATTACTCCCCAGAAGTGTTTGTGTCTTCTCTAAGTCCTCCAGTGTGACTATGGTATACTTATACCCCTAGTTTTAAAAAAGCTGATTTGTTATTATCCATGGTTTCAAGTATCTATGTGGGGTTGGGGTTGGAACATATCCCCCAAAGATACGGGGGATCATACTGTATAAATCTTTGCCACACTCTCTGCAGACTCCGCCTGCAACAAGATACAAAGGTTTTTATGAAGGTCGCTGAGATAATGTCTGTGAAGTGCCCTTGATTGCTTCAATTGCTGTAATTACACACATGTGAAATGCACTCACTTTCATCAAATGAAGAAAAGAAATAGAAAGTCCTGTGTGAGCAAGATAATCCTGTTGAAAATAATAAACCGGTCGTGTTGAGGAGAAGCTGGCAATCTGAGTTCATCTACTTCTCAGCTTGGCAAAAGCAAAGCCAATACAAAGCAGAATACTTGCTGTCCATTTCGAGATACCATCAGCACCTGGGAGATGGCTTGCTGCTTCAACCACCACTAAGTACTGGCTGATGCTCTCAAATCTGCTTATGGGAGATGAAGTGAGGGAAATCTTTTCATTGTTCGTGTATTTGTGAAATGCACAGGCTGAAACTACTTGAAATCAACCCACCTACTGCAGTGCATTCTGCACAGAAGTAATTGCTTGAAAGCTTACACTTGATTTCATCAAGAAAAAATGGCTCTGCAAATAATATTGCCATCACTGTGCTTATTATTGTTGGAAGGACTACTAATTTCAAATCTTAGATGGGGGAACTAATGGAATTGTATACCAGAGACCCACTGGGTAACCTTGGGCAAGTCAAACCTTTTGGCCTCAGAGGGAGGCAAGGTCCAACCCTCTCTGAACAAATTTTGCCAAGAGGATTCTGTGAAAGGTTTACTTTGTTGTTGTTTTTGTTGTGTCTTAAAGTTACTTCTGACCTATGACAACCCCTAAGGCAATCTTATCATAGGATTTTCTTGACAAAGTTTGTTCAAAAGAGGTTTGCCATTGCCTTCTTCTGAGTTGAAAAGAATGTGGCTTGCCCAACGTCACCTAGTAGATGTCATGGCTCATAGAATCATAGAATCATAGAATAGTAGAGTTGGAAGAGACCTCATGGGCCATCCAGTCCAACCCCCCGCTAAGAAGCAGGAAATCGCATTCAAAGCACCCCCGACAGATGGCCATCCAGCCTTTGCTTAAAAGCCTCCAAAGAAGGAGCCTCCACCACAGTCCGGGGGAGAGAGTTCCACTGTCGAACAGCCCTCACAGGGAGGAAGTTCTTCCTGATGTTCAGGTGGAATCTCCTTTCCTGTAGTTTGAAGCCATTGTTCCGTGTCCTAGTCTGCACGCTAGCAGAAAACAAGCTTGCTCCCTCCTCCCTATGACTTCCCCCCACATATTTGTACATGGCTATCATGTTTCCTCACAGCCTTCTCTTCTGCAGGCTAAACATGCCCAGCTCTTTAAGCCGCTCCTCATAGGGCTTGTTCTCCAGACACTTAATCATTTTAGTCGCCCTCCTCTGGACACTTTCCAGCTTGTCAACATCTCCCTTCAACTGCGGTGCCCAAAATTGGACACAGTAGTTGAAGGGAGATGAGAGATTCAAGCCCTTGTCTCCAGAAATGTAATCCAACACTGGAGAGAGGTGCTTCAATCTTTATGATACCATAAAACCTGATTTAATCCTTCTTATTTTAGATAAAAGATCCCTTTCCAAGCCAATCTGGTAGACGTCATGGATACTTTGACTACTCAGCAAATAAGAATCAAACTTACCCAAGGAAAGAGAAGGGAAAAGTGGATTTGTTTCCACTTATTTCTTACTCCATTTTCCAAGGAGCCCCCAGTGGCACAATGGGTTAAGCCCTTGTGCCAGTAGGACTGATGACTTGAAAGTTGGGTTGCTGACCTGAAGGTTGCCAGTTCGAATCCGGGAAGAGTGTGGATGAGCTCCAGCTGTCAGATCCAGCTCCTCATGGGGGGACATAAGAGAAGCCTCCCACAAGGATGGTAAAACATCTGGGCGTCCCCTAGGCAACATCCTTGCAGACAGCCAATTCTCTCACAGGGGACATGGGAAGACACACGAGAAGGGATGAAGAGCTCCTGGCTGACTAGATCTCCCTTATTTACTCAAGAGCTTAGGGTAGAGCTTGTTCTGTGCTTCCCTGGAAACTAGGACATGGAACAAAGGGAATACCAGGGTATTTTAATGACAGTATGACCCCCATATCTATGGGACGGTATCCGCTGTTTCATTTATCCACATTCTGCAAAATATGCCCCCTCTTAGGCATTTTCTAGTTATTCCAGCATAAGTCTATGGCAGGGCTTCTTAAACTTTTTCCACTTGTGACCCTTTTCCGCCCAACAAAATTTTACATGACCCCGGTATACAGGTATAAAAAATAGGTATAAAAACCAAATATTGACTGATATTAAATCAGCATTTGCAAAGCTTCCTAAACAGGTTGACTTTCCTTTTTGTGGAGTACAGCTGAAGCATTTTCTGCCGAGTCCAATGTAAACACTGCACGTTGTTACTAACAGATTTGTGTAAATGGGTGGGTTTCAGAAACCGTTTACTGTTGCCAAATTTTGTGACCCCGACATTGAGCTGAGGAGACTCCGTTTAGGGTTGTCATTGCCAATGTTTTATTATGGTATTCTTGGTGCAGAAATCCTTCATTTAATAGGGTTTATTACTATCCACTGTTTTGCATATCTATGCAAAGCCCAGGAACGTTTCCCCTGCAGATACAGGCATTGTGTTTTGTTTCTGCCTCTGCTCTTCCTTCCAGGATATATCACTTTTCAGGCATACGTGCACTACTCCAGTTCCAACAAGTAAACTTACTGGTATGCAAGGGGGAAAAAATAGTGCTGAACAGAAGATATTTTGCACACAACTCTCTGAAACCTGTAGATAGTAGTGGTAGAGAGGATAAAAGAACAGTACAATATATTTTAAAGGCTCATTGAGAGTTGAATTCCCTGAAAGTTGACATGATTTATGTCTTCAATTTGCAGAACAAACAAACAAATCATAACAATAGTAACAACAATAATAATACCCCTGTCTTCTATAGGGGATACATTCCTGAACTTATGGAAATAGGAAACCATGGATAATAGTAAATGAATGATTTCCACTCAAAGTTGTTTATTGGATGCAGGTAGGTGAAATCACTGGTATTGGTGTCATGTGTATGGGAACCGGACTGTGGCAGTAGTAGTAGTAGTAGTAGTAGCAACAACAATGTCAACAACCAAACAAAACCAACCAAAAACCTCTACAAATATACCTTCTTTAGGAATCTCTAGGTCCTTCAATGTGACTATATGGTCAACTTCATTGTTTTTCTGTTACAATTACTCTGTTTTCCAGAACCAAGCTAACTATAGAGCATAATCAAAACAATTTTCATGGAGTTGACAGCCACTCAACACGGGTGACTTCTTTGGACTAGTCAATATACAGGTTCCTAAAAATTGATGTGTCAGAAGCCTACAGAGAGCCTGAATGTTAATCGGCTGTCAACACCACTGGACAAAAGGCTTAAACAGTGGCCCCCTTGTTGGAAAAAAGTCCGTTCAATTCAATTCAGTTCACACAGTAGGAAATAAGGCTGGTGGATGTGATAATTAGTTGTCTGACAGCCACCATTTAAGATTTCCTTTGACTTCGGCCTCAGGGAGCCAAATGACAACTCTGCTTGTGAGAAAGAGATAATGGGAATAATTTCCAATGGAGCTGCTATGTTAGTCTATTGAAGCAAAAACAGCAAAGGCCAAGATCTTATTTGACTTCTGATGAAGCAGAAAGCTTTGCCAATAAACCAGTGGTTTGGGGGATAGACAAAGTCTTCTCAACAAATCATGGAGTTAAAAGAGTTTACCAGGGCCATCTAGTCCAGGCATGGGCAAACTTCGGCCCTCCAGGTGCTTTGGACGTCAACTCCCACAATTCCTTAATGTATATTAAGTTAAAGTTTGTATGGCAAAAATTTGTTAATTGAATGGATGTATCAACAAAATAATTTTTAAAACTACTCATTAGGCTGTAAGCAATTGTGGGAGTTGAAGTCCAAAACACCTGGAGGGCCAAAGTTTGCCCATGCCTGATCTATACTATGCAATTTCAGCAGCCAGTTTGTTAACAATTCTGTTTTCTTTGCTCAAAACAAGGAGTTTCACAAGAGAACTCTGCCTCCTGGTGGCTTCTAGCAGAATGATTTTCTGTTGTTTTTTTCCACACCAAAATTGTGATGGGGAGCAATTGAGGGTTCCCAAAAGTGGTGTGAAACATAAAAATGGCCTTAGGTAGCCACATGATTTCTATCTCTGGTTTAGAATTTTGGATGAGCTCATCAGTCACCCATAGGACAGCCACCTTCTCTTGACTTCTCCTGTTTCATAAGGTTGTTGTAGTAGCAATAAAACGAGGAAGGAAAGAACCATACATTTATTATTATAACAATTATTATTATTATGTTTATGTTTATTTATACCCCACTTTTTCTCTCCACAAGGAGACTCAAAGCACCATACATTAAGAGCATTTTAATATAATTTAAAATCTACAGAAATAGAAACATTCAAACAGAATTAAATATCATTGCTACAGTAGAGCCTCACTTATCCAAGCTAAACGGGCCAGCAGAAGCTTGGATAAGCGAATATCTTGGATAATAAGGAGGGATTAAGGAAAAGCCTATTAAACATCAAATTAGGTTATGATTTTACAAATTAAGCACCAAATCATGTTATACAACAAATTTGACAGAAAAAGTAGTTCAATACGCAGTAATGTTATGTTGTAATTACTGTATTTATGAATTTAGCACCAAAATATCACAATATATTGAAAACATTGACTACAAAAATGGCTTGGATAATCCAGAAGCTTGGATAAGCAAGGCTTGGATAAGTGAGACTCTACTGTATTTAAAAATATTCATTATTTATTTACTCTTTTTATACCCTGTCTTTCTCTACCTCAAAGGGGACTTACAACAAAATCCATAAAAAAAGTATTCAAAACTAAAAACCACTTCTTCAAAGTAGACCAAGCTGTAGGTTCGATACATTTGGAAAAGTAAGATAATTGTACTGGAACAGATTCCTTTTTCAGAACTGTTGAAATCGGGCAATGATATAGAGCTAGCATTTAAAAATGTATCAGGTTATACATATAGGGAGCATCCATAAAGATCTATCTACACTGCTATATTATGCAGTTTCATAACGTAGTTTAACTACATTATATGTCAGTGTAGACTCATAACGAATGCATTATGAAACTGTGTAGATGGGGTCTTACATTTACAAATGAAAGTCAGCCATTAGAGGATCTTAGAATCATAGAATCATAGAGTTGGATGAGGCTTCATGGGCCATCCAGTCCAACCCCCTGCCAAAAAGCAGGAAATTGCATTCAAAGCACCCCCGACAGATGGCCATCCAGCCTCTGCTTAAACGCCTCCAAGGAAGGAGCCTCCACCACACTCTGAGGCAGAGAGTTCCACTCTTGAACAGTTCTCACAGTGAGGAAGTTCTTCCTAATGTTCAGGTGGGATCTCTTTTCCTGTAGTTTAAAGCCATTGTTCCGCATTCTGGTCTCCAGGGCAGCAGAAAACAAGCTTTCTCACTCTTCCTTATGACTTCTCCTTACATAATTATACATGCCTATCATGTCTGTTCTCAACCTTCTCTTCTGCAGGCTAAACATGCCCAGTTCTTTAAGCCACTCCTCATAGAGCTTGTTCTCCAGACCCTTGATCATTTTAGTCACCCTTCTCTGGAACACTTTCCAGCTTGTCAACATCTCCCTTCAATTGCGGTGCCCAGAATTGGACACAGTGTGATTCCAGGTGTGGTCTGACCAAGGCAGAATAGAGGGGTAGCATGACTTCCCTGGATCTAGACACTAGACTCCTATTTATGCAGGCCAAAATCCCATTGGCTTTTTTTAGCTGTTGCATCACATTGTAGACTCATATTTAACTTGTTGTCCACAAGGACTCCAAGATCTTTTTCACACGTACTACTGTCGAGCCAGGCATCCCCCATTCTGTGTCTTTGTATTTCATTTCTTCTGCCTAAGTGGAGTATCTTGCATTTGTCCTTGTTAAACTTCATTTTGTTAGTTTCAGCCCATCTCTCTAATCTGTTAAAATCATTTTGAATTCTGCTCCTTTCTTCTGGAATATTAGCTATTCCCAATTTGGTGTCATCTGCAAACCTGATGATCATGCCTCCTAACCCTTCATCTTAGTCATTAACTTTCTAACTAAGCCTTCTAACTAAGTATAGGTCAACTTCTTTTACTATCATGGATTTCCTGAGACAATAAACATTTTTTAACTTTACAAGGGCATCCAAAGTAATCACTAATACACCACCAGACTTGCTATGCTCTGCTTACTCGATCAGATATCCCTACACAAGATTTTAAAATAGCGACTGTGATTAATGTTCATCTCAAATGGAATTGTATCATAGACAATGGTGTTATTAGAATTAAGTTGTGTTTTAAACCTTTATGTCACATTCATTTCTTTTTTTCAGGTTGCATTAGCCTTCCATCTAAGGGTACTTTCAGTATATACAGTAGAGTCTCACTTATACAAGCTAAACGGGCCGGCAGAAGCTTGGATAAGCGAATATCTTGTCATGCAACCAGGTAACAAGTAATAGCTTCTGAAAATCCCTCTTTTATACAACTATTAAAAGTGCAGGAGCTATCACCAGTTTTCACATCTGGGTTAGATGTTCATGAGAAAAAGGAAGAAGGAGAATGAATGGGTCATTGAATGTAATCTAGTGTGATATGTCTAAGTTTACCAGGTCAGGACTGAGCCAGAAACCTTGGAACAACTCCTTATTATATCATAGGAGGTGGACCTTGTTGATGTTAGAAGATGATGTTAATAAGGATGTCAACAGTGCAAAGTAGAAGACTGTAGGAAAAAAGGAGGCTCACATTACAGGTAGATAGACTCAATCAAGGAAAGCATTATTATCTTTTCTAATGAGTCTGAGTATTCCTTGCCTAAGAAAATCCTATATAATTCACGGGGTCACCATGGGGTTGCAAAACCTTCAATTAGGTAATTGTTTATTAAGCTAAGACTGGCTGTCTATTGTTTTCCTATCAGAAAGGCCCAGTGAAGAACCAGATTGGAGTTAACTGTCATGAAGTCAACTTCAACTTATGAATAAAAGACCTCCATCCAAGCCATCCTATCTTCAAAAATCAATGCTATAGATTCAGGACTGTCCATTTGGAACGTGGTCTTCCTGCTAGCTTCCCAAGCATTATTTTTTTTTCTAATGAGTCATGTTGTCTCATGATATACTCAATGCACAAGTTTAGTCATCATGGGCTTGATTTCCACCTGGACTTTTCTTTCTTTCTTTCTTTCTTTTTTGCAGTCCATGGTATCTGCAGAACTCTCCTCCAGCACCACATTTCAAACAAGCTTGTTTTCTTCCTACCCGCTTTCTTCACTGCAGATATAGTTTTACAAAAATAATGATATTTAAGTGGGAGGCAGGAAGTCCTACAATGGCAGGCTATCAAAAGCGCTTGTTTACCAGGAGCGTAGATACATTTGACCTGCAAAAGCCCACACTGAGAGCTTGCAGAGAGGACCGGTGAACCAGTGGCATTGTGGTGGGATAATGGAAGATAATATGTAGTTTACTAAATCTTTCCTGCAGTGATGATAACATAAGATAGAAAGAGAACTCATCCTCTCTCAGAGGGCCAATCTACATCTAGGAAGACTTTATTTTAAGAAATATGAAATAAATCCTCTTTGAAAATGAACCTTTTTGATCTGGATACAGGCACAGTCTCTATGGAAACTCTACAAGGCCATTTCCACAGCATGTTGAGCTTCCTACCCATAGCAAAGAGGGAGGGAGATAGGGAAAGAAGGAAGCTGAAATATCCCCTTGAAGACACAGAAATGGAAGAAGAACTATAGGTTAACCCACCCCATGGATAAGAAAATGCAGAATGCCAGGCATCCTGCCGTCAAAAACAGTAGCTACCATCTACTTCCTTTGCCAAATTCTCCCGCCTACATGAGTGCAGATGACAAAGGGGCTTGTGGGTAAAGAGCACTCTCCCGCTTTGCAGTAGCACATGGAACATGTCATCCATCGACGCCTACATCATCCACAGCCCTGCCTCCATGTGCGTCAGCAGTTGCAGCATCCTGCATCTCCCATACACCTCGTGCATGTGATGAGCAGGTCTCTTGCTCAGGAAAACTGGCATGCTCAAACTGATTCATTGGCATGCTCAAACGGATTATAGCAGGCATCACTGAAATTGTCCATAGTCAGCCTCCCTTATTATGATAAATTTGGCCCTTGTTGTTAACTTTCTTCACATTGACTTTGAGTTATGGCAGCCCTATAAATGAGAGACTTATAAATCATGTTGCCCCCAACAATCCTGCTCAGGTCCTGCACATTCAGAGCTGTGGCTCCCTTGAATGAGTCTATCTGTCTGGAATGTAGACCTTTTCTACTGTCTTCCACCAAGCATTATCATGTCTTCCTAGTGAAACATCTCTTCTCGTGATATGTCCAAAGTATGATAGCCTTAGTTTAGTCATGTTGGCTTCTAGGGAAAGTTCAGGACTGATCTGTTCTAGGACCCATTTATGTGTTTTTGAGCAATCCACAGCATCTTCAGGACCTCGGGGAGAAATGATGTGTAGGAATCTGCTAGATTATCCAAGTGATTCTATGGTATACTTGCTCCAGACATTGCCATAAATTTGCATTGGAGGACAAAGCAAATACAGTAGACTCTCACTTAACTGTCACTTGTGGACCTTGGTAGATGCCGGATAAATGTAGTTTCTTCTTGTTTGAGAGTTATTATTATAAAAAAAGCTTAACTAATACTATACCCCATACTGTACCATACCATACCATACACTCTGTATTGACATATTAATATTGAAATGCAATAATTAAAAGCAAATTAAGACAAAGACAACATTAACTTCATATAACATAGTTTTACTGTATTATAAAAACAACTTTTTATTTCAGGTTTATTTATTTATTCTTTGACATATTTTTGCCAGTTGTTTGAGAATCTACTGTATCTAGATATCGTCTCTAGGCCCTCCAGTGAAACTCTATGGTATGCTGGGACTGGAATTAAAATAATTTAATAGCATTCAGTCATACAGGTGGTTTCAGGTAATCGCAGTCCAGCCAAGACCTTGTCCCTGTTCTTGTTCTCGTTGCTATTTGCTTTGCAATTGCACAGGGCTATGCTAACGTAGCATTATACCATAATGGCTTTCCAAACAATCTTTGACAACAAGCAACAGATTGGATTTAGAGTGTGACCAAGTATAGTAATAGTATATACATGGCAAGCAGATCTCTCTACCAGTAAATTATTTGCCTGAATCAACCACCTCATTCTGCCTCAGGGAGAGCCAACCCTGTAATATCACTTGATAGCACTTCCATGTGGAATTTGGATAAAAGAAGGGCAGATGTTATGAGCATTGGAGGAAGGGAGTTCTGAGGTTTCTTCTTCTGTCCTAAGTAAATTATTAATCAGTAGTTATTGGAATTTCCCCAGGAGAACCTTTGCACTCATTCCCTAGTTCTTTGTTTGCTGTTGCAGAACTAGAAACAGAAAGTGAAATCAGAGCATTTTCAACTTTTGTCCCTTCATTCTGCAAACAATAAACAAGGCGTTTTGTGGCAAAAGTTTCAGCTTTCTCCTAATATAATTTAACTGCCACTGCTACACTTCTCAAAGGCTTCAGTAAGGCTTTTTAAAAGACGGGAAAAACGTGATCTTGTCCTTCTGCCCTTAAAGAGGCGTGTATTTGCCCTAAGGAGTCTTCATGAAATCGCCAGTTAAATCCAGGTAAGTGTCTCCAAAATTTGATCTAAAGGCACAAAATGATATTTATTTGACAATAAATATATACCATTATAGTCACCGATTATTCTAAGGTCATCAATGTATCATGATTCCTTTTTCCAATGTTGCATAAGGAATTATTTAGTACTTCCTTGTACAACACAGTTTTTACCAGACTATGCAGTGCCAGCTAGAGAATACGCAGATACAACTCTGCCTCTGGACCCAAACACCTACTGACTGGTTATCAGGATGCATCTGGAGAACCCCCAAACTAACACCTCTCTAATAGTCACTAGACTCCAGGATTTCTGTACAAACATGCTGGTGGAAATTTATTCTCTGCTAGTGTCAAAAGGTGCCAGGTTCTAATACCAGGAGCGGAATAAGCGCCCGCTGTTAGCCCCAGCTCCTGCCAACCTAGCAGTTCGAAAACATGCAAATGTGAGTAGATCAATAGGTACTGCTCTGGCGGGAAGGTAACAGTGCTCCATGCAGTCATGCCGTCCACATGACCTTGGAGGTGTCTACAGACAACGCCGGCTCTTCGGCTTAGAAATGGAGATGAGCACCAACCTCCAGAGTCGGTCATGACTGAACTTAACATCAGGGGAAAACCTTTAACTAGTGTCAAATAGGATCTTGATCTTGGTTCACTGTTGCTATTGATGATGATGATGATGATGACGACGATGAAGATGGTGACGATGTTGATGTGATCTAGACCAGGGCTTCTTAACCTTTCTCAACTTGCAATCCCTTTTTACCCTGGAGATTTTTATGCAATTCCAGGTATATAAAGGACTAGCTGTGCCCGGCCACGCGTTGCTATGGCGTTGTCTGGTGGTGTTGGTGAGAACTTGTTGAGGTAGTGGTGGTATTGAATGTCTGTTGTATGGTTGTCCTTATGTTTAGTAAGCATTTGGTTGTTTGTGTACTGTGAAAGTGGTGAGGGTAGAGGGGGGTCTATGTCCCTGTGTAGCATTGTATAGTATTTATACGTTGTCCATGTGTTGTGAATGCTTGGATTGTGTTCTGCTGGGCTGGATGGCCCTTAGGAGTCTCTCCAAACTCTTGTGCCTGTCCCCTGGGCTAAGTGGGTTGCTAGGAGACCAAGTGGGTGGAACTTAGCTTTGTAACTGGCAGCAACTGGATAAAAACAATTATTGCTCTCCCTGTAATTAGGACTTTATTTTTCTTTTCTTTTTGTTGTATCAACCTAGAGCCATGGATGATGGGTTGTATTGTCAAATTTCGAGGTTGGGGGGCCTGTAGTTTAGTTGTTTTGTCCGCTGCCCTGATGCCATCACTCTTTTATATATATAGATGAAGGGGAGAGAGACAGGTAGCACAGAGATATGTGTTGCACAAAGGAGAGAGCAGAAGGCAGGGAGAAAGACACATGCAGTAAAGAAGGAAAAGTGACCCCAAATACAGCTGTGGCAACCCCATTTGTGGTCCCAACCCACAGTTTAAGAAGTTCTGATCTAGGCATCACTAGATCCTCCAGTGGAACTCTTCCCACAGAAGCATACTGTACAATCACCTGGAGGACCTAGAAAATGCCCAGGGAGGATACATTTCATCAGACGTGGGTAAATGAAACCGCAGGTATGAGTACCGTGGATATGGAGGTTGTGTTGTATATGATCTTGATGCAGATGTAACACTCTTGATCCAACTTCAATTCCTAAGTGACTAGGGTTCTTGGAGGTTTCGCATTCTTGGGGTTGCCACTTGTTAAAATTGATTTGGCAGTAAATAACAACAATGGACCACAGGGTTATGCTTTCCACCCCTTCATTTAGCCTGTTCTTACTCTCACATATTAGACTCATTTTCAAGCTACATAGGAACCAAGGTTTGTTGTGACCTTTAATTTGAAAGCAAAGAGGGACAAAGAACCAAGATTTGCAATGACCATTAATGTGAAAGCAAATAAATTTATAACTTTGTATTCTTAAAACATAAACTTATCTGATTGTTTAATAGTTTTTCTACTTGTGGAAACCCTTGTATTGAGCAAAATATACACCATCTCCAAGGGATAATCTCCCATGGATGCATGGATATACTGTCTAATATTTCCTATATAGAGTCCGTGTTTTATTGAGAATGTAAATGCCCTTGCTTCACTATATTTTCTTTCACTTCCTTCTATTCCTCTTCTCCATCTCCACCCTTCCAAATGTATTTTGCAACCAGGAGGGCTTCTAAAAGTAGTAGTTTTGCTCCTTTCCCCCTCTTCTCCTATGGTCAATTTTGTGACTATAGTTGCCAATTATTTTTCTGGCAAGGCTTCTGTGCCTGTAACAGCTGTTGGACTTGCAGATATTTAGGGGTAGAGCTTTTCTTGGCAGCGATGAATGGCACTGGCAGTTGGGAAGTTTCCTCTTTTGGATTTCTACTGTCATGGCACTGTTGAAAGCGCAGATAACCTGCCAGGAAAACATTGGGAATGGTATTGACAACTGGAGGATAAAGTTGCAGGGTGAGCAGATGGAGTTTTAAAAAGAGAGTGAGTTTTGCATACTTATTTTTACAAGAAACGTCAGTAGGTACAGATCTGCATCACCTTCCTAAACATTAGGAAGAACTCTTTTGCTCTAAGAACTGTTTGGCAATAGGATACAGAGGCGGTAGACTTCTCTGGGGGTCTTCGAACAAAGATTGAAAGCACAATGCAATTAAAAACACACAAAAAGAAAATACAGTATTAAAATAGAATTAAACCTCATGTATTATGTATTTATTTATTTACAGTATTTATATTCGGCCCTTCTCATTCTGAAGGGGACTCAGGGCGGATCACAGTGCACATATATATGGCAAACATTCAATGCCATTATTAGGCATACAACACATACAGGCAGATAGTAGAGGTAATCTAACATTTTCCAACTTCCGGCTTCATGAGGTTATGCTTCATCCCAGCCACAGGGGGAGCTGCCGCTTCATCCACTGTGACACTGAGTCCTTTTGATCGTAGTACTTCCTCCTTGCTCTTTGCTCGCCTGCAGTTTTATGGTGTCGTAAATTAAATTAAATTAAATTAAATTAAATTAACCTGCTTGCATTAAGCAGTCCCTAAATTCTCTGCTCACAGCTGTAACTGTTTTCAAACTGCTTAGATGGACAGTAAGCTAGGCTATTAAACAGTCGGGAGCTCAATCCAATGTGGGCTTCGAACTGATGACCTTTCAGTCAGCAGAGATCTATTTCTACTGGCTATTAACCAGCTGCTCCACAGCCCGGCCCTGTAAGTCTAATATATCCTAATATATTAATATATCCTTATGTATAAGTCTAAGGCAGGTGGGAACTAAAATGATGGATTTTGATATGACCATGTTGCTTCTTTTAGGTTTTCCCAGGATGGACTAGCGTTACACCTTTTGCCACTCTATGTAGAATAAGAGTTGTTTCTTTTTTTTTAAGAAATAAGATATAAGACACATATTTGCATTGATTTACAGATAAATTGACCAGGTTTTTGGAGGCCTTTTAATTAAAATTTCTATAGTTGTCCATGAGTTTTTAAGTAATTGTAATCATAAGGCAATTCAATTAAAATACAATTATGTAGTCCCTTCCAACTCTAAGATCTTTTGCAATGCCTTCTTCTGCAAAATTATTAAAAGCGTGGGAGCCTCCTCTGCCTTTGCATATATGGCTGGTCCAGCAAACATTGCCTTCTGAACATCAATGGAAATGTATGTTTTCAATCTACAGAGTGGTAACCATGGCAATTCAAGCATGAATGCCTCAATAAAACTCAATTCCGAAAAGCAATAGAGTAACACCTGTGGACTCTCTTTAACCCAAGCAGAGCTTGCAAATGAAGGTTTGTATTATGAGGTCAGGCACAAGTACTGACTCGACCCAAGAGAACAGAGCCATACAGGAGGTGGTACAAATCTATCCTGGACTTGCCTTAACCTGCTTGATACCCTGGAAGATTTTCTATCATCATCCCCACTCAAGAAATTGACAGAGACAAAGGGAGTCTTATTTCCTGTCATTTCATAGAGTGGAAAGTGAAAGTCATAATCCTTTCCCTTAAGAAAAAAAATGCAGGGTTTCTTATTTAAGGAGGGGTTTTTTATTTTTCTAAATCCCCATTATGTTCTGTATATCTAGCTAAAATGAGAGAAATTCAATAAATAGAAAATGAATAAAATGAAGTGTTTTCTAAATCTGCACTCTGATTTAAGATACACCTTATGAAAGGAATATAAAGGAAAATGGTCATTCTTATACTGATCACTTTTTAAAATTAAAAATAAATCAGTAACCCTCTGTGGTATCCTTTTCGTCTCTCCATGATGTTTCATTCAAACAGAATAGAAGAAAACTGTTAATTTGGCCCTCGCATGTTGGGGCCCTTCCTATCAGTCTTTTAGAAGGGTACTAACCAGTAATATATACCCTCAGACATTTCACAGGTGAAAACTGGAGCAGGGGTGAGTGGAAAGAAGATAGAAACTGAGACATTTTAAAGACAAGCTTCTGCTCTCCGGCTTATCTGTTCTTCCCCGTTCCTAATTTGAGCCTTCTGAACAAATTGTCAGACCCATTCTCCTTTTCATATCATACAATACAACCCCATTATCTGAAGGGGATATGTACAAAAAAAGCCCCAAGATACATAAAACTGTGGATAACAGTGAACTCTCTATTTTAACTATACTTGAGTCAGAACTATACCATAAAATAACATTAGAGGATTTAGAGCAGGGGTCCCTGAACCAAGGCCCTCCAAGGTTATTTACCCAACTCCTGTTGTAAACTTGACTTCGGGTTGCCCTAAGTCTGAAACAACATGAAGGCAGACAACAACAATCCTAGTTAACTTAACTATCTCATCAACCAAATGAAGGTCCATTGAAATACTGGTAAGTTTATGTCGGTTAAAATTGTTCTTCATTTTAAATATTGTATTCTTTCATGTTTTTTGCACTACAAATAAGAGGTGTGCAGTGTGCACATGAATTCGGTTTTTTAAAGCTATAGTGTGTGTGTGTGTGTGTGTGTGTGTGTGTGTGTGTGTCCCAACAGTCTGAGGGCCTGTGAAGTGGCCCTCTGTTTAAAATGTTTGAGGACTCCTGACTTAGAGAATCCCAGAAACTCTTTGGGGTCATGAGCCTTGTGACCAAATTTTTGAGGGTATTTTTGGAGTGAAGGCTAATGATACCATGGAAATTAAATCTGTATTTAAGAGAGGTGGGTCATATTGTACTTCATGAAGCTTTAATAATATTTTTTGTTTCCTTCTTGATCTCTGACACATGATCACTCCTTCTACAACAAACAGCATAAAGACCATGCAGTTCCTCTTGTGAGATGCAGCTTATGTTTCACATCTAAATTTTGTGGTGCATAGCTATCCATTCTTTTTTAGCCATTGACCCTGAGAAGAAGAGATGTTCTGTGTCTCCACAAGAAGGTAAAAAAACAACTGCATTGGATTATCGTTTACAATATCTTTATTTTATAATGAAAAACAATATTTAATGGTATTGTTATATAAAGTGGAGTCAGTTTATTAAATATAAAGTTTATTATTTACAATATATTTCAACACGTGTCTCTTTATCAAGGGATCCCCACCCCCAATTTGGTTCTAACCCTTTACAAAGGGAAAATAAAAATAAAGCTACAGAGGGATATGCAACTTCTGCTTTATCCAGGATACTCATAAAACAATCTTGGGAGCAATACATTCATGCAGTTGCCCTTTTCTTTGTTTTCTAGGTCCGCTTTCAGTATGTTCTTGAGTCTCCTTCTTATTGTTATGCTCTTCAGTCTCACCCTCTGTAACATTTCATTTCATAACTTTGATTCTCTCTCTCCTCCCCCCCCCCCCTCCCAATAACTACAGTGACTACATCCATGTTGTCATTTGTGAAGCTAAAATGGATGAAAATAAAATAGAAAAGGAAGTGGTTGATGGGAAACCAGAGTTGTCATCAGGGCCAGAATTTCCAGCAAAACACATACAGAGTGAAAATGGTTTTGGTCTTCCCCCAAATTCTCAACCTTTCAATAACCAATTGACAAATGAGTCAAAACCATTCACCAGGACTTTCGAATTCATATTGAGTTTCAGAAAGGGTTCAGTAACATCTGTCAAGGAGAACTCAACTGAAACTAAGATGGATGAAAAGAAGAAAGAGGCAGAAGGGAAAACTGAGTTATTGTTGGAGTCACCATCACCAGCAAAAAGTGAAGATAGTAGTGATCATACCAAAACTTCTCTGCCTTTTCATAATGAAGAGGAAAATGAGCCAAAGACGCCTTCCAAGGATCACAATCCAATTTTCAACTCCAGGAAGAATATGCTATCATCTTCCAAAGATGAATCATCTAAAGTGGAGATGGATGAGAATAAGACAGAAATAATGGGGAACAATGGAAAAACAGAGCTGCCACCCAAACAAGAACTTCTGGTAAAATCCAAGCAGAGTGAGAATGACAATTGTCTTCCTACAGCATCTCCACCCTTGAACAATTCCAACAACAGCATTCAAAGAAGGTCGACCTTTATGATTTTTAGTTCTGCCAGTGTGAAAACAGAACGTGCAGCGGTCTCTACAAAAAAGAATAACCGTTTCTCATTCAGATACATGACAATGAAAAAAGGTAATAACCAGGCCAAGAAAGAAAGCAACAACATTCCCAAAAAGGATGAGGAGCTTGAAGGAGAAGAAGGTGTTTTGGAGGAACCACTGTCTGGTAAGAAATCGACGTTTCTTTTACATATTTTTTACGTTGTTCCAACCTACATAAGAAAACCTGGATGCTGGAACCTCAACTTTGAGTAAGCATTCCTTTGTGAGTACAGGTTGAGTATCCCTTATCCAAAATGTTTGGGATTAAAAGCATTTCATATTTCAGATTTTTCCAGATTTTGGCATACCTATACACACGGTATATAATAAGATATCTTGGAGACAACCCAAGGCTAAACCCAGAATTCATTTATGTTTCATGTATACCTTATATGCATAGCTTGGAGGTGATTTTATATAATTTTTTCAAAAAAAATGTGTATGAAACAAAATTTGTGTACATTGAATCATCAGAAAGCAAAGGCATCACTATCTCATCCACCCATGTTGATAATTTTGGATCTTGGAGTATTTCAGATTTTGGCATTCAGGATAAGGGATGCACAATTTGTATCCCAAAGCATGCTATATTTACCATAACAGGACAAGTCTGTGAAACTGGGTTGAACAATGTTGCCATTGTTCTAGATAACGTCAACACTATAAATCAAGTAAAGAGTTTACATTTATGGGACATTAATTGCTGAATGTTGCTGAGAGGGCATATACAAGGCCTTTTTAGGGATGACGGTAGCTTGCATGGGTTGAGTGAGGCCCCTCAGTAAATAACAAAATACACATCAAACCATCCTTTCGGAACATAAAAAGCCACAACTTTATTGTTTACAGCTGTAATATGGTTGGCATCACCACATGGGTTCCGAGGCATCAACCAACCTGCCTGTTGATTAATGGAAGGTCTGAGCCAGAGCCTTGGAATGACAAGGGAAGCTACAGTTTAAGAGACAAACCGCCTATCATATGACCTCCCTTGCCACAAGGATATGCCATAAAGTAGTCTGGCCACTGTATACTCCTTGAGTCCCCACCTAAGATGCCACTTATTTCTCCCAGGCATAGCCATTCCACTTCCTGGATCCAGGTTCATGCTAACCACCCCCTAAGCCATGATAGTAGTAAAACATAAACCCTGAACATTGTATGTGACCTGACTACATAGGCTAGGAAGAAGTCAAATGCCCTGCAGAGAACTCAGCAGAAGGTTAAATAATCTGAAGACTTACCCACTGGGGTGCTTTCACTCAGGTCAGCCTCCCCAAAGGGAAATGGCACCTAACCCCTATGGCTTGATCTCATTGACTGCTGCCAATATCTCCCATTACAACTGCTCCATGCTTGGCCACTTGAGCCAAATTGTTTTCAGGTTGTGCACATGGCCAGCCCCAACTCAATTCCCCCATCTGCCCCACGAAATGCCCCAAATGGTAAGTTGAGAGGTCTGTTTGGGGGAACAGAGTGATGTCCATCAGATAGTAAAACACACAACATTTCACCTTTGCACATCTGGTTGACCAGTTGCTATTCACTAATGCACAAATGTCATGTACTTCTATGAATACTCCAGCTTCTGGAGGTTGCATTTTAGCAAACACATTAGAGAGGAAATCCAACTCTCTTTTATTTCTCTCTATATGAGAGAAAGATGCTAAGGAATATTTTCCAAAATAGGCAAATAGCCAGCGGAACAGGAAGTAGATATCTCTATATATATTTCTTACGAAAATTAGCAGAATAGTCATCACTATTTGCATCTGCATCACATTACATCATTGCTAAAAGCTCATATATCTTTGTGCATGCATATTAGTAGTCACATGATATAATAATTGACATATTAACATCTCTTCCCTGGGCATGCTTTTTATCATTATGATAAGCTCTAGGTTACTCTAGTTCAAAGTCTACCTGTTTATTGGCTGCATTGTCATTGTTTGTTTTATGTATTAATTTATTTACAAAATTTATATTCCACCCTTCTCACCCCGAAGGGAACTCAGGCTGGATCACAAAACATACATATGCGGCAAACTTTCAATGCTGCTTATACACTGACAAAACAGACAATTGTACATAGATAGAGGTATATATAGACTTTTCCTGTCTTCAGCATCTTGGAGGCTTGTGCTCGGTTCTGGCCATGAGGGGATGCTGTTGCTCCATCTCCCTGTTGAAGAGCTTTGTTCGTGTCGCGCCCGGGGCAACAAGAGCACTAAGAACCGACACACGGAGGCCAAAAACTATCTAATATCTTTATTAAGAAAATATGTAAGAATAATAAAAACAAGTAGGAAATATAGTCCAATAAAAAACCTTTCAGGAAAGGTCAGAAATAGTCCAAAATTATATTGTCCAATATTTTATATTAGAGTCCAAAGTTGCAAATCAAAACCGAAACACACTCTATTTGCAAGCAATAGAGTGGGGAAGCGTCCAAATTCTCTCCAAAGTTCAAAGTAAGTCCACAGCAAGAACTGGAAATAAGGCTTGATACTAGGACAAGGTCCAAGGCTGAAAACAAGGCAAGATAGTTCTTGAATACTTGGCTAGACAAGGCAAGGCAAAGGAACTGGAGTTGCGGACTTTGCGAAGTCCACACTTGGCTGGAAACACGAAATCACTCTCGAAGTTGATCTGTTGACTCCGCACAGAATTCTTCATGTCGGGCACTTTTAACTCAGTCTCATTTCTCTACAAAGCAGGTGTCCTGAGTTTCCTTTCCCAAGGAAAAGGAGAGCGAAACACATCTCCCTCCAGATGCGTTCCTCCCTAGAATTTCCCAGGGGAACATGGCTAATTAACGTCTTGTTTAGTTGCTAATCTCAAGCTTCTCCGAACCTGCTCTTTCTCACCCCTGCCCGCCGCATAGAACTGTTTCCTAGGAAAAGGAGGGGAGGCAGTGGGACAGGCCTGTTCAAGGTCTTCCTTAATGGGCTCTCGGGTAGAATCATCAACGACAGGCATCTGGAAAGATTCCGGCTCTTGCTGAGCCGGCAAAAATCCCCTGTTTTCGTCCTCATCAGCCACAATGGCGCTGGGATCAGGACTCCATGGCCCATGAGACATCACAGTTCGTAAACTTCCTCCTTGATCAAATCACCAGCATTTTTCTGGCATTTCCTTATGGGTGCCTTAAAATACCTCCTCGCTTTTAGGCGGTACCTATTTATCTACTAACATTTTGCTTTTGAACTGCTAGGTAGGCGGAAGCTGGGCTAAAGGCCAGGAGCTCACCCTGACCTGGGCTTTCAACTGTCAACCTCTTAGTCGACAAGATTTACTTTAGCTGGTGGTTTAACCTGCTGTGCTAAAGCCCAGCCCTGGTTCTCCTTTCTTGTCTCCTGCTATGCTAAAGCTCGGTCCTGGTTCTCCATTCTTAACTTCTGTCTGGTACAGACACTTGATATCTGTTTATATGCTCCATTACATGTCAAAGAAAACACAATCAAAGAGCCATCTAAGGAGCCTTCCAAAGGAAAACACCTCAAGTTCATTGCTTTAGTCTTTTAAATTAATTTTTATTTCTTTTTTATGGTGTCCCCAGACTTTTGTTCTCTGAATGAACATGATACCATTCCAAGTCTTCCATGCTCTCACGGTCCTTTTCTCTCTGCCCCCTCTTGTTTTCTTAGTGCTGGAAATACTTGGAATTATCCAGGAAAATCAGCTTTTGGAGGCATTGAAAAATATCAGAGTTTTGGAAATACAACTCCTGTCTGAAAGAGATGCCAAGAAATATGAAGATGACTCCAAAGAAGACATCAGAAGAATGAAAGATGTTAATTTACTCTATGATTCCCTCTCTAAAAAAATCCAACAGATTGTGGAAAAAACATTGGACCTTCCCAGTGTGGAGATGAAGAAATTAATCCCAGAGATGGTGGCTTTAATTGAAGAGGAGGAAAAGATTCATTCTGGAGTGATAACTATCCCTGTGCCTCTTGACCCTGTGAAGCAACTTGGGTTAGCCAGAAATTGGAGAAACCTTTGGGAAACAGCTGTCAAAGACAGTGTGAAAATGAGAATCCATAAACTGCCCATACCACTGAAAGAAGACAATCCATCTTGGCTGTCTGTATATTTAGGGTTTCTCAAAACAGTCATAAGAGATGACCTGTTAAATATCAAACACTACATACAAAAATTCTATCCACATGATTACCATGTATGTGATACATACCTGAAGGTTTTCCATGAAACTGTCTCTTTGTGCTTACAAAGCATTCTGGAAAAGGAAGCAAGCTGCCTAGAGTTAAGGCAATTCCATGCTTTGCTCGATTGGGTCATTAACATATACTACAGGTGAGTTTTCTATTCTTTAAACTCTATAGCTCTCTACAATCATTCTATGTTTAGAAAAGCTAGTATAATGTGAATCAAGTTTGATGTACTTCTCTCCATTGCTGTTCTCCTATAAGAGTGTTGCTCTTGGGGAAAGGGGAGAGGCAAAATTGGGCATTGCTCCTTGAAATAAGAATTCTCATCCCCCTTGAAAATATATTTCAGCCCCCAAATTTCTCACATCGTAGAATGTGAGGCAATGAAAACCATTCCCTTCTAGAAATCAGATGTTTGAAGGGGTCACTTTGTGCCTTTTCTTTGAATACCTAAAGCACTGTACAGTAGAGTCTCACTTATCCAAGCCTCGCTTATCCAAGCCTCTGGATTATCCAAGCCATTTTTGCAGTCAATGTTTTCAATATATTGTAATATTTTGGTGCTAAATTCGTAAATACAGTAATTACAACATAACATTACTGCGTATTTAACTACTTTTTCTATCAAATTTGTTGTATAACATGATATTTTGGAGCTTAGTTTGTAAAATCATAACCTAATTTGATGTTTCATAGGCTTTTCCTTAATCCCTCCTTATTATCCAAGATATTCGCTTATCCAAGCTTCTGCCGGCCCATTTAGCTTGGATCAGTGAGACTCTACTGTATTTAATCAATTCTGAGACTTCCACTGATTTCAATACCACTAACAGAATAAAAATATAGATATAGATAGGCACTCACAATTCTAAGATGCACTCTGTTTTTTGAAATGTGTATATGAAAAAAGTGCATCTTAGAATCAATGAAACACAGTATATGCTCTACTGAAGTTCTAGATTGTTGCATTGCCAGAAATTTGGAAACCGAAGGAAAGTTCATTTGTGGGGGGCACAAACCTCACTGGGAGGTAATTCTCTCATCCCACCCCTCCAAATCCTTGTAGCTTCCCTCCTGATGTACCTTCTACCCATAGATGTTAATGATGAATATTTTTACTCTGCATCTTTACAAAAGTGTGATGCTACTTTAACTGCTAAGGTTACATCCTATGAAGTCTTAAAGTTTTGAAATTTGGTGAGGTAGTTAGGTTTATCTTTGCTAGAGAAGCCTAGTTCTTCCTTGAACTAAGGCAGTAGAGCTCACTGGCATTGAAATCATTTCACCAATCTACAAGTTCTGAGAATCTGTAGGATGAAGTCATGCTAGTTAAACTGGAAGCAAAAGGCTATAACTGTGCTGCATTGATACATTCTGGTGTGAATCCTATTGTTTAGTTTCAACTGGAGTTCCATTGACCAAATTGGTGTCAATGATGAGTCAGAACCCTGTTTTTCCAGGATTGTAAAGCTTTATTCAGATTCATTGACCTACTGAAATGGGAGCTATCAGGCATTACTTTCTGGATAGCTATCCATCAAGAATTTTTACAATTCTTTTTCTGTCTACTTACATTTTGTTTTCCATTCTTAAATTGAGAATAAAGTAACCACTTTGGGAGGCATTGATTTGGCATTTGGACAATGTGGCCAGACAGAGAAGTTGATGTTGGAGAATCATGGTTTCAGTGGTGATGGTCTTTGCTTCTTCCAGAATGCAGACCTTTGTCTACTTGTTGTCCCAAGAGATTTGTAGATTTTTTTCAAAGACAAAATTGATGGAATCTTTCCAGAAATCAATAGTGATGTTTGTGAATGGTCCATGTTTTGCAAGCATACAATAGTTGGGAGGACAATAGCTTTATAAACAAGGATCTTGATATCCCTACAAAACGCTGTCTATTGTTATGCAGAAGTATGTGTGTGAGCATAAGAGAGCTTCTCGCTCAATTCCCACGCTCCAGATATTCTGTGCTTCAGATATTCATTCTTGCATTATATTTGTCATGGATGTCTACAGTCAGGACTTTTGTGTGAACCCATCTCTATATATTGTGCGTTTGTGCCTTCAAGTTCCCTATTGACTCATCGCAACCCCATGAAATCCATACAATCTTCTTAAGGCAAGTCATAATGAGAGGTGGCTTCGCCAGTTACTTCCTCTGAAATATTGCCAAAAGCACTTGATCTACACTGGTGTCTCCCATCCAAGTACTAACCAGGACTGAATTAGCTTTCAACTTCAGATAGAATCAAATGCCTTTAGAATACAATTTTTACAATGACCTGGAATCATAATGATGCAAGATGACTAGGACATGGGGAGACCCAAACAAATACTGGGTCTCCATGTATCTTAGGCTGCATCTGCATTGTAGAATTAATGCAGATTAACACTATTTTAATTGACATGTCTCAATGTTATGGAATCATGAGAATCCTTCCTGTTATCCTGTCAATACAATTCTCAGGACCCCATAGCATTTGAGCCATGGCAATTAAAGTAGTATCAAACTACATCAATTCTTCAGTGTAGATGAACCCACAGTGGAGAGAGGTCAGTGTTTATTTTAGATTTTCCTGGGACGGACTAAGGTCTTGACCTTTTGTCACTTTGTTCAGAGAAGGAGACTGATCCCTCTTTGATAACGGTTAAGGAGAAATACTTACATGACCTGTGGATTCGTTGGCCCAGTTTTTGGAGGTTAATTTTTGACAGAAATTTCTAGGCATAAGCATACATATATATAGTAACTCACTTTCAAATGTTTGAACATCATTCTTCCCCTGTCTTTAAAAAATTTTTTTGGCATGAGTTAGGAGACAGGAAGCTTTGGATACGGCTTGGTTATCTTCAGTTTCCCATATGAAATGAAGCCAGTGAAAATTGCCAGGGCGTCAGCAAAATGCATTGTATTCAGAAAAGGGAAAAAGGGAAGAAGTTAAGAGAACGCCAGGGCCACATGATTCCATGTCAGAGTTCAGCAGCCCCTTCCCACCTTCCTTATTGAATTGCTCTGCTGATAAATTGTTAAGGCTCACTTTCCAATTCGATTCTGAGGAACCTTTATCCTCCCCATTCACCCTCCCATCCCAACACAGAAAAGACATTTTGCAAAGCTCAGCATCTGCTAGGAAACATTTCCAGGAGAAATCAGAAGCATGCGGTGCAGCTTAATGCTTTGCTCCATTTTAATTATCAAATTGTGACATGTGGATTGGGGAAATAAGTACCTTTTTCAATTGGGCATCATCTGAATATAAAAAGTAATGTAGAACCAAAATCTAAATCAGAACCAAAATCACGTTCTATTGAACCTAATGTTCAATGTAATGCATCAAATTTGCAGAAATGTGCTTTAAAATTATTAGGGAAGGCAGCAAACTAAAAAAGAAGTCAGACATTATATATTAAAATATTCCTGCATCTTCTTAAAAATAAGAGCTCTGGGGATATTAGGGATTGAATAGTCAGTGTGCTTGTTGAGGGATGTTAAACATTTCCTTCCTTCCATGAAAGCCCAGTAAAAATCTCCCCTTTGACTAATTACTGTTTTACCCAGGAGGGAAATTGTTTATTGGCACCAGTAGCAATTTCCCTTTCTGACCAAATAACACAGACAGCAACCTATTTTTTTTTCTCCCAGGCAGCACAAACAAGAGGTTACTGTGTCCCGAAATATTACTTGTGTGGGCTGCATTCAACCGATGGGTCAGACAAATTGTTTAAGTCTGCTTCAGGTTTATTCTAAACATGTACCAGAACAAGGTGCCCCGAACTTAACATGGTCAGTAATCTACTTTGCAGAGGCTAGTCTTCTGTTTGAAGGGCACACCATTCCAAGTTCGATTTGATGATCATGAACTATTATAAGAAGGGACATTTGGGGGCCTAGAAGTTGCCCATCAGTTGCGAACACTGGGCTGCAGATCAAGCAAGAGCAGAGCATTGAAAACCTTTTGGAGTGATGGATACCACAGGGGGAAATGGGAAAGGAAATGGGAAGGGAAATGGGGAAAACTGATAGCCAAGGCTAAGAGCAAGAGAAAATGTAAGATATTAAACCAGATTGTCCTTACAATCCAACAAACAAAATGAATGATAAAGGAAATGTGTTGTTGGGCTTTTCCCCATGTGAGACCCCCCCCCCCCGAGTCCCCTTGAGGAGATGGTGGTGGGATATAAAAATAAAGTTATTATTATTATTAAATCTATGACTTGCTGGAGGGAGGGGGTGAACAGGAGAGGGAGAGGGGAGGGGAAAAATAGTGGAAAAGGGATGGAAACAAGTAGGGGACAAGGGAGATTACATAGGAATTTTTAATGTCTTTTTTTGTTAAATTGTTAAAATATATGTTCCATAAAAGTCACCTATGTTATCTTCTAAACTTCCTCATGAGGAAAAGTGGTTATATTATACTCTTCTTGTTTGTCCCAAATAATAAAAAAGGAGTACAAATATACTGTATATACTTATATACCAGTATAACGACCTCATCATAAGTGGCAAATTTCTAGGGCAACTCCAATTCTACTGCAGCTTTGCCGTGGAGTCTGCTGGTTCCCACTACATGTGGGAGAAGTAATTCTGGGGCAGCTCCAGGGCAGAATTGTGGCGGAAGAGGAGTTGCTGCCAAAAAAAAGCCGTTGGCGGAAACACGGGATGCTTCCTGTGTTGCATTGCCCTCAATGGGGCAAGCCAATCAGCAGACATTTCCTTCCATGTGATGAGGGAGGGAGGAAGCCGGAACGGTGCAAGGCACGGGGTGATAGGTCCCCATGCCTCCTGGGTAGGCACTGTCAGGATCGTTGAGATGTGCAATTCTGTGGAGCATGTGACAAGGTAGTAAGTCTAGAAAGTTTAGTGAAAAAATGGACACAAAAAACCTGGGTTAACTTATCCATGAATCAATATAAGTTCTGTACCTTAACTCATACACACACACACACACACACCCATACATACATATATATACCGTGTTTCCCCGAAAATAAGCAGTGTCTTATATTAATTTTTGCTCCCAAAGATACTCTAGGTCTTATTTTCAGGGGATGTCTTATTTTTCCATGAAGAAGAATTCACATTTATTGTTGAACAAAAAAATGAACATTTATTATATACTGTACAGTAGTTGTCATCACAAATCAGTATAATCAGACAAACTGTGAATCCTATCAGGAATTTCTTGTTACTACCATTATTTCCATGTACAACAATCTATGGTACGTACATTTACCAATCCTATAGGCTCTGGTGTTCTATTTGGCAGATATGCTTCCAAACAAAAACTTTGCTAGGTCTTACTTTCAGGGGAGGCCTTATATTTAGCAATTCAGCAAAACCTCTACTAGGTCTTATTTTCTGGGGATGTCTTATTTTAGGGGAAACAGGGTATATATACACACACACACTTACAAACCCCCCCGGTGGCGTAGCGGGCTAAACCGCTGAGCTGCTGAACTTGTGGACAAAAGGTCGGTGGTTCGAATCCGAGGAATGGGATGAACTCCTTCTGTTAGCCCCACTTCTGCCAACCTAGCAGTTTGAAAACATGCAAATGTGAGTAGATCAATAAGTACCGCTCCAGCGGGAAGGTAACGGCGCTCCATATAGTCATGCTGCCCACATGACCTTGGAGGTGTCTATGGACAACGCCGGCTCTTTTGCTTAGAAATGGAGATAAGCACCAACCCCCAGAGTCGGACACGACTAGGCTTAATGTCAGGGGAAAACCTTTACCTTTACTATAGTAGAGTGGCAAAAGATGACAACTTAATCTGTCCTGGAACAACCTAGAAGATGCAGCAACCCCTCTACTCTCTCCACCATTGGCACTGCTTTTGACCTTTTTAAACACATGGGTGTTAGCAAGGGATGATTACTATCCAGAAGGTGATGCTGTTGCTTTCACCTCTTTGTGGAATAATCCTTGACTTATTCACGAGTCATATCAAAATGCATAATTTTGGCTCTTAGACCTGCCCTTGACTTATTATACACAAGTATATTTAGTCAACCTATACACAAGTACATATGAATGTTGACTTCAAATTATGCATTTTGATATGATCTGTGGTTACATTGTGGGTCATCCTGCAAATAGGGGGATGTGGCAGTGCTGCCTCAAGGGTCCAATCACTACCATTTTATGGCTGGAGAGGAGTAGCAGTGGTGATGTGGGGGTGACACATCTTCCCCTGCACTAATCAGCACAGAGAAAGGATAAGCACATCTGGACAGGGGATTGGACCAAATCATAACAACCACCCAGTTATCCAGGCTGCTGTGAAGCCTCAGGATTCTCCAGAGTTTCCAGAGGCAAGAAAATATGGGATTTGCCCGCAATGTCATTGTGTGTCAAGTGCTAGACTCTAGGCGAGTCCACTTTTTCTTGTTCATGTAGATTTTCCCTTAGCCTTAAACAGAAAATCAAGGGCTACTTTTGGCTTCTCTAACTCACTTTTAACAAACCTAAGCAGGAAAAGGGATTGTAAGTGGTAGGATGACAGTTACCAGTTTCCTAATGTAGGTACATCAAGAAATATATTTTTTTTTTATTGAAGCCAAGATTTATTGGAGCACCCGGATCTTCAGCCAGAAATAAAAACAGAAGGCCTGTCCAGTTTGTTACCTCCAGACATTCTGGATAAACTGAAAAAGGACTACATAAATTCTTTCAAGGTAATACTTCATTTTCCTTCATGTTCAGTCTTAGCTACTGTAAATCAAAGAAAGGGGAATTGTATCTGTTAAACAGCATGTTCCTTGTTGATTTGTCCCAGTGCACTGAATTTTCTAGCTCTCTTTAAAATGAAGTTATAGTGCAAACATAGCACAAAATGTGTCTGCATGACATTGGCAGAAATGCCCTTGTGCCACTTCTCTTTCTTGACCTCAAAGATCTTTTGATGCAACAATCTGTCAACAGAACTGCTCTGCTGGTTAAGGTCTGCTAGTGGAGAAGGGGTGAGGCAAAGGAGAAACAGAATTATGCCTGATCCAAGACTCTTTCCACTAGCAACACAAGTACTTTGCCTAGACAAAGTTGTGTGTCTATGCCTTCAAGTCGCCTGTTGACTTGTGGCAATTCAGTGAATTTGTAAATGAGGTGGCCGAACACATAAGAGCATGGTGTGCTTTGAGCACTGGACTACAATTCTAAGAACAGCGCTGGAATCCCCACTCTGCCATAGAAATCCACTGGGTCACTTTCAACACTTTCTCAGCCTTATATGAAGGCCAAGACAAACAGTTTTTGCCAAAAAAAATACCCCTGTGATAGGTTTGTTTTAGGGTCTCCATAAGTTAGAAATGATGTGATGGTGCACCCAATAAGAAGGGAGCAGGAGCACTCAGTTCTTGATGGGTAGTCCCTTTTGAGTTGCCCTACAATGAAGCCCTTCTTCAGTTTTCACAGCCTCATAATATCCCATTTAAGTTGGAGTTACAAAATGGAACACTAAATGCATCATATATCTCTGGATTCCTACACCGCCAAAGGCTTGGATGAGATGACTCCTGAAGACCCCTTCCATCTGTACAATTCTAGGATCCTAGACTCACAGGATAAGGTAAAGGTTCACAGGCTGGCAATCCCATATTCAGATCCCACTTCCCCATAAATTCATGTCACCAAAAGCCAATTGCAACTTCTCAACTTAAACTATCACACAGGATTGTTGTTAGGGTAATAGTAGGGTGGGGACAAACAATGTGCAAGACCACTCGTCCCAGAAGATACATGGAAAAGATGATTGAAAATAAATTAGTTCAGGAAAGGGAAGGGTTATGATTGCATTTTCAACAGCCTTTTAGGAAGTTTTAGTTTGGTGCCATATAATGAAGTTTCAGAATGAAGATTACCTGCACTGAACAGGATTATGTGGCAGTGTAGACTGATACAATCCAGTTTAATGCATTCAATCTGCATTCTGAAACTGCAATATCATATATGGCAGTATAGTCCAGTCCAGTCTTGGACTATATTTCCGTAAATCTTAGGACAACGTCTCTCTCACACACTCACAGGCTCCACAAGGGGCACTCACACATTTTCAAACCCACAAGCACATTCTCCCCACTTCTCTCTTGCTCACAGACCCACAAGAACACTACCACACTTTTCTCACTCTCAGGCCCCTTCTACATTGTCATATAAAATCCAGATTATTTGATATGAACTGGATTATATGGCAGTGTAGACCCATTTAATCCAGTTAAAGCAGATAATTTGGATTATTTACTTTGATAATCTGGATTATATAGAAGTGTAGAAGAGGCCTCAGATTGCCAGGCATGCTCTTCTTTGCTCTTAGACCCACAGGCATGCTCTCCATACTCTCATCAGAGAAACAAGCACACTATTTCAATTTCATTTTACTGGCAGAACCATAAATGTGCTCTCTCCATGTCTCTCTCTTCTCTCAGACCCCCCGGATATATTGTACACACATCTCTTAGATCAATAAGCACACTCTTTCCACTTCTTTCTCACTTTCAGATCCACGTGAATGCCCACTTTTCTCTCTTTCAATCCAACAAGTAAGTTTTACCCACTTTCTTGTCAATCTCAGCTCATCAAGTATTCTCTCCCCACCTCTCTTTCACTCTCAGACCCACAAGAATTGCCTCTCTCTTGATTTCAGACCCACACATATGCTCTCCTCACTTCTCTCTCACTCTCACATCAAGTATTTTATTCCACAACTCTTTCTCTTTTTGTCTGTCTTATATAGAGTCCCCATGTGAACTCATGCACATAGATCCCATACCCACTATTCTCCTCTCCATCTGACTTCTGCAAATTTCTTAAGTAAGCATCGCAGCTTCTCTTCTCTTCCCCGTTGCATACTAGTGAAATCCGCTAGGTAGCATGAAAAGTAAAAGGACGTTTTAGGCTCTGTGTCCTCAGGATGTGGCCAGCTGATTATCCTGTACTCCCAGTTGTATTAAATGATTGCATCTAAAACAACATGGCAAAATGTAGAAATCAGAAGCATGGAAACATAAAACGTGGACAATCTGTTTGTACTTGTGTTCTCTATGAAACAGAGAACACCAAACCGATCCAGTCTTAAACGTACACTATTGATTCATAAGCAAATCGGCTTGTAACCTAACCACATCTGTGTGTTCCCACCATGCATTGCATTCCTAAGCATAACACAGCTACATGGTAGTTTCTGAGATTTAAATTGATTTCAGTGGGACCACTCACAGCGAGGTACTCTTCACAATGGGGAATAAGCTTCTGACTCCATCCCTTCACTTCAAGCGGCTGCTAATGATGGGAACAGGTGGGAAGGTGTGGTTTAATTCCACATTTAGGATCGGAACTTGCTTCCTCTCAAAGCTATAGTAACCTCAAGTAACACATCTTCCCTCAGTTTTGATGACTCTTGCAGACCCAAACCAGGGCTGTCTGCAATTTTGTTTGGTAATATGAGCATTTGCATACAGAAGGAATTTGGTTTTGAAGTAAAAGTGGAACCCACTTTGGTTGGAATTATAATGACGAAGATCTGTGTCCTCATCTGGCCCTTTCTCATGTATGTAAAGATGCATTTACAGTTTGCTTCCCCATATCAATGATTCTGCTTCCATAGATTCAATCTTGAAAGTATTCCTGAAAATTCCACGAAACAAACCTTGATTTTGCCATTTTGTATGAGGGACAGAATTTTACTATGCCATTGTACATATGCAATATGGCTGTGTGGAAAGCTGGATTGGGTTCCATTTTGCTCAGTCCGTTGTCTACACACACATCACTGCTACTACCATTCTGCTGCATTGATCAATACAGGGTTGTCCTCACCTTCCACTGTACTACACTAGCCAAGCTGCACCCTGCAAGAGCCTAACCATCACAGCCACATCTGCTCAGGTTAGAATAGGTGCCCAAGCAACCAACCAGAAGGAGAAGATCACAAACCAAAGGAGCAGGTAGTTTCTTGTCCGGTGTGGCGGCAACACAAGGACACGGATACAGTCAGTGAAGCTGATGCAGTCTTGGGCCCAGTGTGTGAGGTTGATCTGAAACAAGTCTGGAGCATGATGCTCTGGACTGGTCTTGTACCATAAAGCACTGTATACATGACCCTGTATTCCCTTTTGTCTGAGTTACTGGACTTCAATACATATGCCTCCGGACAAGCACACAGTAAGTATGTAATTCAATGGCAGCTGGAGGATTCCATATTAGCGAGTGTTCAGGTTTTAAGACCTCATCAGAAAGGCCAGGTGAAGTATCCTGCTTCACCTGGCATTGCAGCAAAAAGGGAAGGACAGTGGGGCAAAACTGTCTACCTCTGTGCATCTCCCTCTCGGTGATGCTTTCCCCATCAGACGTGGGAAGTATCACTATTCTGTAGAGGACCTAGGAAACCTCCCGTATTGTTGGGAAAGCCTCCAACATCATTTTCACCCTGGTTGGGGAAAAGGCCTCCTCCAGAAGTCACACATCGTCGTGTAATAGCTAGCATGGGGCTCCATCCTCAAGACAGGGTAAAAGCATCCTAGGACACTAATTTTACTCTGTCTGATTTTAAAGGTTTTGTCCAAAATGCAGCACTCTGTTTCATCAGTTGATTCAGAACCTTGGATCACTATTCTAAGGTTTGGACTAAATTCCATAGTGGATTCACTGCCTCGCTAATGTGCACAGAACTACGCAAGCACACACTTTTTAGATCAATACAGATTGTGTGTGGCCAGAGGCACGGTGTCAAGTGCATCATTTTCCAGGAGACAGGGTGAGCCAGTTGCCTTCTCAAAATCCCCTTCATGTGATTAGTAGCCAGAGATACCGAATGCCTGAACAGGAGTTTCACTGCATATAATTCCATAGAGAATGTTGCAAACTGAGCTTTTCTCTTTTTCTTGAAAGCTCCAAGTTGGGTTCTACTTCTTGGTTGTGCTAGAATAGTTTCCATTCATTAATATTTCTCTCTCAACGTGTCTCCTAGCAACAGCTCTTAAGACACAGAAACATGAGAAGCTGCCTTTTGATCAGTGCTGGCTTTAGTTCTGATAAGTCTATCCACTGTAGGTGTGGGAGACCTTTGGACCTCCCGATGCTTTGGACTTCAACTCCCATTAGGTCCATCTAGCATGACTAAAGATAAGAAAACTGAAGTCCAGATCATCTCAAGGGACAGAGGTTCTCCAGCCCTGGTCTGCTTTGATTAGCAGTCCAGAGTGCCTAACAACAACAACAACAACAACAACAACAACAACTTTATTTTTATACCCCGCCACCATCTCCCCGAAGGGACTTGGGGCGGCTTACATGGGGCCAAGCCCAAAAATAACAGACATAGTAAAACACGTCAAAGTAAAACAGATCAATAAAACATATCAATAAAATGTATCAATAAAACATAGATTGAATAAAAGCATGAAAAACACACAAAAATGACTGGGCCATAAAGTGCATACATTGAGGAATGAAGTCAAGAAAGGCACCTGAGACTATGATCATAGGTAAGGGGCTAAAAATGAGGTAAACATGGGAACTATTCCAACTGAAGGAATAAAATAAGATGCAACAGATATATATGCCTTGTCAACCTGATCCTTTGTGGTGGTGAGGGGGATTCTACATGCAATGAATAGAAACACACAGTTATAGTCCTCCTCCAGATTTGGTTAGCCTGAAAAAAGTCCATGTTCCAAAGTTATCCATTAAGGTCAGTTGAGACTTTCTTTTTGTTGTATGCCTTTAAGTCATTTCCAATTTATGATGACCCTAAAGTGAATATATCATAGGAGCAGAGATTCAAATCCTAATCCAGTGCTCAAACCACTACACCGCACTCTTGAGACTTTGTACTTATGTCTTTTCTTTGTATCTTCCCCACTATTTTTCAATTCTTTGTAGTATTCCTACAAATGCTTTTCATGCATTGATTTGGGAATGGCCACTACATCCAGTAGCTAGGCCATTTGAGCCAAATGCTGCCAACAGGCATTTATGAACGGTATATTATTGCAAAAACTGGTATTCCAAAATAAGAAAAAAATCCAAAGCATTGCTTGTCCCAAGCATTTCAAATAAATTCAACTCATATTAGCATTCTTACACCAGTGGCCAGAGGTAAAAATAATTGCTTCTTTTTCTGCAATCTGAAAAACAATAGAGGATGTAGAGATTTCTAGAGGTGTGTTCTTACTAAATATCTCAAGGTCCTTCATCATAATTCTATAGAGTCACACTGGAGGACTAGAAATTCCTCAGGAGAATACTTTAATCAAATTTATGAATGATCACATCCACAAAGGCCAAAACCACAAATGTGGAAGAAAAACTGAATACAGATAGGAACAAAGATAAGCATACATACTAAGGACATAAATACAGTAGAGTCTCACTTATCCAACACTCGCTTATCCAACATTCTGGATTATCCAACGCATTTTTGTAGTCAATGTTTTCAATACATTGTGATATTTGGTGCTAAATTCGTAAATACAGTAATTACTACATAGCATTACTGCGCATTGAACTGCTTTTTCTGTCAGATTTGTTGTATAACATGATGTTTTGGTGCTTAATTTGTAAAATCATAATCTAATTTGACTTTTAATAGACTTTTCCTTAATCCCTCCTTATTATCCAACATATTCGCTTATCCAAAGTTCTGCCAACCTGTTTATGTTGGATAAGTGAGACTCTACTGCAGGGGTCCTCAAACTTTTTAATCCGAGGGCCGGTCCACAATCCTTCAGACTGTTGAGGGGCCAGATTATCATCTGAAAAAAAATGCAAACAAATTCCGATGCACACTGCACATATCTTATTTGTAGTGCAAAAACAACAACAACAAGAACAATAAAAGAACAATACAATATTTAAAAATAAAAACAATTTTAACTCAACATACATTTATCAGAATTTCAATGGGAAGTGTGCACCTGCTTCTGGCCAATGAGATAGTCAAGTTAATTAGGATTGTTGTTGTTGTTGTTGTTGTGTGCCTTCAAGTCATTTCAGACTTTGGGCGAGCCTAAGTCTAAAATGTATTTATTTATTAATTATTTATTTACTGCATTTATTTACTACATTTGTATCACACCCTTCTCACCCCAAAGGGGATTCAGAGTGGCTTACAAATTAAATGTACATACAATATATTATATTATTAGCATAGCACAATATTAGATTATATATTACTATATTGAACTATACCACTGTACTGTAATATTATTAGTAATATTATTATATGTAATATAGAATATATAATTAATATTATTATATGGTATTATTATTAGTGTTATATTGTATTACATTATAATAATATTATCAATATTATATGTATATACAATATATTATATTATAAAACTGAGGGCAGGGGCCAGGTAAATGACCTCGGAGGGCCGCATCCGGCCCCCGGACCTTAGTTTGGGGACCCCTGCTCTACTGTATATGCATACAGTATGTGATAATGCTGAGCTTCATCATTTGCTTTTATCTTAACATTTAGTGGAAAATAAAGGACTATCTGGAGAATATTCAGCGCCTGGAGACTGAAAAGTGGAATAAAGAACAGCCGGAAGCTCAGAAAAGCCCATACGAGTCTTTCCTCTCCTATGATATTCAGCAGGTATTTGCCTGTGTGTGTGTGTGTGTGTGTGTGTGTATGTGTATAGTACATGCCTTTTCTTTGATTCCAAGGAAACGGAAAAATTACCTTCTGGTATGTAGGTGTCACCCACTGTGCTAATTTATGTTAGTCACGTACTTGTAGAGAGTATTAGCAAAATGGAGTTTATTACCACTTTTTACCAGTGCCACCACTTGCTTCCTAGGTACAAATTAAGCCTGCTGTCAATTGTGTCACAGACATAATAGGCATTTGATTTTTTTTTCATTTCATTTTTGATAGAAAATAACAGATTATTAGAAAAGGTATTTAATGGGGGTAAAATCCACTTGCTTCCAGGCCTATATGGCAACCTCAAAAAGAGAAAAAGAAGAAGGAAAAAGAGACTACAGCCAGAATGAAGGCCACCCACATTTAAACAGTAAGAAGGAAACAAAAGTGCCTGCTAGTTGGAGGGACTGAGAAATAATGAAGCCAGAAGGACTTAATTTTCACAGTATTCAGGGGGCTGAGTCATTTCAATTAAATAACACCAGAAAAGGATCTCAAGGTAGTGGAGAGAGAAAAAGTGTTTAGGTGGGAAGGTATATTTATATATGTGAGCAGCACACACTTTGTTTCTCTTTCATGGAATTATAATACATTTTCAATAACCAAGAAAGCAGTTGCAGATTGTATTAGAAGGTATGTTGCATGCTTTATAGGGCCACCCAATCATTGTCTGCATGTGTTGGTCGTGGGGCTCCCTGGAAGCTTTATTATTTGGAGGGAAAATATGTTAAAATTGGGGGTAAGCACATTGTGATCTATTCTTTACATTTGGCCCAGATCTCGTTACGGGGCTCCCAAGGCTTCAAACCCATATATACCACTGAAATCTGGTAGCAAATTATGCTACTGAATTTCAACAGCAATTTGCCAAGTTACTAAAAGAATTACTAATTTTCAATGGTTTTTGTGATTTGTTTCCAACAATTGGCAGTGTGATTTTCCGCTTTATTTTGGTGGCCAATAATGATGGTTATTAGTCTCCAGACGCACCACCTGTGGACTGATTGAACCTAAACTAGTAGGACTTCTCCTAATGTTCTTAGCACAGTGGTCCCCAGATGTTTTGGCCTACAACACCCAGAAATCCCAGCCAGTTTACCAGAGAACCAGTGTGACTTAGCATAAAATGTATCTTGATTTCCTCAGATCCATTTAATTTAACACAGAGGAGGGGATCCAAAAGAGAGTGAATGAGTAGATGCATCTACTCTGTAGAATTAATGCAGTTAGACACCACTTAAATTGCAATGGCTCAATACTATGAAATCCTGGGATTTGTAGTTTAGTGAAGCAAAGCACTTTTTGATAGAGAATAATAAAGACTAGTAAAACCAGGACTCCCATGATTCCATAGCATTGGGCCATGGAAGTTAAAGTGGTCTCAAACTGCATTAACTCTACAGTGTAGAGCCTGTCCGTCAAACTTGACATTATAGGCTAACTAGACCTGTGGTCTGACTAAACATAAGACATCTTCCTATGTTCTAAAGAATTTGTTTTTGATATATAATACACATTTTGATAGACAGTCAGACAGATAGCAATGAACACCTCTTCCCCATTGAATATTCAGTTCAAATTGCTTTTCATGTCAGTTCGAAAGGTTATGGATGTCATTGTGTTATTTTTCAAGTTCAGTTATGCCTATTAGTAATCTTACTTTTACAAAAATTCAGTTCTAATTTCAGCAAAGCTTTGCATCAAGAAGGAGCAAGTTGCCAAAAGCTACAGTTTCGGATCTCCATTCCCTGATTGCTTAATTTTAAAAACATGTATACTAAATATTATTTTAGCTATTTTGTTTTAACATACAGTAAGCTGATTGGATCCTCACATTGGGAGAAAGACAGGATGTTCTCAAAACAAAGTAAACTAAAAGAAATCTGTCCAAAGAAGACATGAGTGATTCTGACAGAATTCTTTGGCAATCTTCTGCCCCGGGATTTGCATGGGCCACTAAAAATGCTAAGAATGGCCGGAAGAAGAGGGGCAGAATGGGTCAGAAGATGACTTCTTGTTTTGAAACAAGAAATGGGTTTCCAGTTTGCAACCTGCTTGCAACCTATTTAAAAAGTGAATTGCTGCTCACTTTTTAAATAGGTTGAATGAAAGATCATTTAGCCACCCTGTCATCAACAGCCCTGCTCTAGTCTTGCTGATTCCTTGACTGAATCCAACCCATCTGGAATGCCTTTTTCCTTTCTTCCTACTGCTGTCTTCTACTTTAGCAAGTATTATTGTCTTTTCTAGTGAGTCATGTCTTTTATGACATATCAAAAGTAAGATATTCTCAACTTTTCAGGAGAATTCAGGTGTGATATGCTCTAGGAACTCTTCTCCAGTGTCATGTTTGAAAGGAGATTAATTTCTTCCAATCAACGTTTGTCGCTATCCGTCTCTCACAAACATACATAGAACTTGGAAATACTGTGGCATGGACAACTTTAGCATTCAGTGATATAGCTTGATACTTCAGTATTGGTTCTAGTTTCTTCATAGCTGCCCTTCCAAGTCCTAAGGCATATCTACGCTAACTATATAATGCAGTTGAAAAGCAACTTCCAACTGCAGTATCTACAAAATACACACACCACCAAAGCATGCAACAAACTTGTTTCTGTCTAATCATTGGCAAAGCAAAACAGGATTCTGCCAAACTGGTTCCCAACTGATGTAAGTGGTCAGTGTAGATGTGCCTCTCTTCTTCTTTTTAATTTTCTCCTGCTATCTCCAGGCTGATTCATGATTGAGCCAAAGTAGAGGAAATCTGGAACTATTTCAATGTCTTCATCATTTACTTTAAAGTGATGTTAATGATCTAAGGTCATTATTTCTGTTTTCTTAGTGTTCAACTGTAAACCTCCCTTTGCACTTCCTTCCTTGACTTTTCTTCACTAATCATTCCAAGCCTTTCCTATTTTCTGCTTGTAGTTGATGCTCCTTCCTCCAATTTCATGCCTCCTTCCTCTGAGTCTAATCCTGCTTTACATATGATATGTTTAGCATGCAAATTTTTTAAATTGGGTGCTAAAATCCAGTCTTGCCAGACCTGCTTGCCAACTGGAAACTATTACATTTCTCCATATTCAGTCCTATCCATTGCCTCTGGTCCAGAATACAGGATATGCATCCGGATAATCAAATGTTCAGCACACCAATTTCTTTAAGAGCTATCCAGATTTTTTCTTGATGTATACAGTCAAAGGCTTTGTTATAATCTATAAAACACAGTTTAGGAAGAGGCATTTAGAATACTCAGCCAAAAATTTCTAATGTCTCACCAAACTCCCAGGTTCTATAGGATGTTGCCAATGACATTTAAAGTGTGGCATGAAAAGGTCCTTCACCTATAGCTTGTTTCACGCAGGAAGGTTCTGTTCTCTTGCAATGCAAGTCTCCACTTTTCCTACAAAAATGTGTTCCAGAAAGTGGATCTATCTTTTGTACTCATATCAACCAATACTATATTAATGTAGTAAGCACTATTCTTGTTTTTGCATCTGTTAAATTCTTTGTCCCCCTTTTCTGCAGTTCATTGGCGAACATGTGAAAGAGGCTGGAAGCATTTGCCAAAAGCTGGAAAGGGAAGTTCTTGAAATCTCTGTAAAAGAAGTGACAGATTTCTTACCAGGGTAATTATTACTGTTGCCACTATTATTATTACAGTTGTTGTTGTTGTTGTTGTTGTTGTTGTTGTTGTTGTATCTTGCTTTTATTCCAATTGGAACTCAAGGGGACTCACAATTTAAAAAGAACAATACAATCAAGAACATATAACAAGGGAATATTAAATAGAATTATCGTATTAAAACAATTCACCCTTCAGTAAAATAATAAAATGCAATTTTATAATATACGTTATTTATATTCCATTCTGTCTCCTCGAGTGCATATATATGACAAACATGCAATGCCATTATACAATTGGCAGAGACAGACAATACGTAAACAGAGCCAGGCTTCCCTCCTTTCATTTCTGGCATCTGGAGGCTGTGCTTGACTTGGCCATGGGGAGGTGATATTGTTCCATTCTTCCATGCTGAGGAGCCTGTCGATTGAACCACCAGCATGTTTTTAAGGGGTGCCTTTAACTTCCCCACTAAAGCAGTACCTATTTATCTACTCCCATTGCTGTTTTCCAGCTGTTAGATAGGCAGAAGCTAGGCTGACGGTGGGAGCTCACCCCGCCCGCAGCTTGAACTGTTAAACTTCAGTTTGGCAAGATCTTCTGTAGCTGGCAGTTTAACCTGCTGTGCTAGCCGTGGCCCTTTAAACTATAAAAGCTATTAAAACCACTTAGTTAAAAGCACACAGCACTGCTTAACCCATTTCTTTTTTTAAAAAAAATCTGTTTTAAACACCTGCCATTTTTCTCCAATCTCTTTCAAAAAAATTCTTTTTTAAATTAAATTATTACATTTTATTGGTTTTCCCTAAATGGAACTTAGACATAGAAAGAGGTATGCTCATGAAAGCTTAGGCATATTCAGAGTAAATAGTAGTAAGTTTAATTCTATGTTTACAGATAAAATGTATATTGTATTGTTTTTGCCACTGTTCATAATTTGAGACTCTTTTAGAAAAAAAGCAATATAATAATAATAATAATAATAATCCCATCCAAAATGAAACCAAAATAAATTTGCCTTGAACTTTGGAATATAGCCCCAAAAGAGCTGAGAGAAGTATGTACTTTACTGTTAATACTCTACCTTATAAAGCATGGTGGAATAAAAGGAAATTACTCATCTGGATCATGAACATATCGATGTGTTATCAAAGGCTTTCATGGCCAGAATCAGGACAATAAATAAAGAACAACTGTCAGAAAAATCTGGCTACCAGGACAGTAAATAAAGAACAACAATAATAAAACAGGGGAATTCCAGACAGGAAACGATCAGGGCCAACTAACATCTCCCAACAAAGGATCCCCCAGGCAGGAAGCAGCCAGGCTTTGAAGCTGCAAGGATATTCAATGCTGATCAAGGTGGCCAATTACAACATTCACACTTGCCTCCAACACACAAGAGTTCTTCCTCCCACCCGAGACATTCCACAGATATATAAACCCCACTTGCCTAGTTTCCAACAGACCTCACAACCTCTGAGGATGCCTGCCATAGATGTGGGCTAAATGTCAGGAGAAAATGCTTTTGGAACATGGCCATACAATCCGGAAAGCTTGGAGCAATCAATGAACATATCGTTTTTGAAATGTGGCTGAGGTTACAAAGGCGCAATTGAATTAATGAAACAGGCTGAATTTCCGTGTCTGGAATTCTACTTTTAATTTGGATTTTTGGTGTGATTAACCTCTGATATATTAAAAGAGCTTTAGAGAAATCTAAAACACATTATATTTTGAATAGCTATAATAAAACCTTAATGTTTAAAAGAGACATTTCCTTCTAAAGATGGTTCATGTAACTACACTTTTGAATTATAGAATTCTCAGAGATGTTGAAAAATAGTATTTTTTAATGAACTCTGAATTGTATCTTCATTTTTGTGTTATATTAGGTTGGGAAACTTTGCCTTTTTCTAGTTTTATGCATATTGCATATCATTTCTCTGAAATGTGAAAAATTTAAATGCAAAGTACAATGATGCTATAGCAGGCATAGGCAAACTTGGGCCCTCCAGGTGTTTTGGACTTCAACTCCCACAATTCCTAACAGCCGGTAGGGCCAAAGTTTGCCCATGTTTGCCCATGCCTGTGCTATAGTGATACATAATTTGCTTTGTTTATGATAGATTGTGAGTCATTTTAAATAAATGTTTCTGTTACAGTTTTGGGAGAACATTTCTGGAATGGCAGAACTTTACAGATAGTCCCCGGTTTGTATCAGTGATGGTGGCCCATATTAACAACTTCCATGACTTGAGGTAAATTTGCTGTTTGAATCTTGTTTCCAACTCAACAGATTGTTGCTAAAGCAAACAATAAATACAGTACGCATTTTCTTTGAACTGGATTATATGAATCCGCACTGCTGTATAATCCAGTTCAAAGCTTAAAGTACTGTATATACTCGAGTATAAGCCTAGTTTTTCAGCCCTTTTTTAGGACTGAAAAAAAACCTCCTCAGCTCATACTTGGGTGAGGGTCCTGGTGGGCTTATATTCAGGTCGGCTTATACTCAAGTATATATGGTATATTTATTATTTTTCTCTATTATTATTGATATTGTTACATTTATTATTTTACTCAATTATTATTATTACATTTATTATTTTACTCTATTATTGTTGTTACTTTTACATTTATTTTACTCTATTCTTATTATTATTAATATGTTTATTATTTTTCTCTATTATTATTAAAAGGATACATAAGCACATTTACATTGAAGAAGATGAAAATAATAATTTAATCAGAGTTGAACAGTCATATCTTAAATTACAGTTTGATGTAAAGATTCAAAAACATTTAAACTACTGATGCCTCAATTAATGTAATTTTATTGGTATCTCAGCTTATAGTGGAGTCAATGTTTTCCCAGTTTTTTTGTGGTAAAATTAAGTGCCTCGGCTTATATTCGGGTCGGCTTATACTTGAGTATATATGGTAATTGGGGTTTTTTTATAGTGTGAGTAACTAGACAGTAGACTAATTTTAAAATATTTTTTTCAAAAATTAATCATAAAACTGTAGACTAATTGCCACCTTAGATGATATTTTTTCATGTCAGGAGCAACTTGAGAAACTGCAAGTCGCTTCTGGTGTGAGATATTTGGCCGTCTGCAAGGATGTTGCACAGGGGATGCCCAAATGTTTGATATTTTGCCATCCTTGTGGGAGGCTTCTCTCATGTCCCCGCATGGAGCTGGAGCTGATAGAGGGGGCTCACCCGCTCTCCCCAGATTCAAACAGCCGACATATCAGTCAGCAGTTCTGCCGGCACAAGGGTTTAACCCATTGTGCCACCTGGGGCTCCACCTTAGAAGATGTAACTTTGCCATTGCTTTCTCTTAGGATAAGAGAATATGACTGAACCTAGGTTTCCATGGCTGAAGGAGGAGTCCTAGAGTACATCTACACTGCAGAGTTAATGCAATTTGACAACCTAAACTGTCATGGTTCAATGCTATGGAACCCTGGGATTTGCAGTTTTACTAAGATCTTTAGCATTCCTTGCGAAAAAGTTCTGGTGCCTCAACAAACTACAACTCCCAGGATCGCGTAGAATTGAGCCACGGCAGTTAAAGTCATGTCAAATGACATTAATTCTGCTATGTAAGTGTACTCTTAGTTTGATCCTCAACCTCTACTCCACACTGACGCTCACTGCACACAGATACATCAACTGAAAATAAGTTGCCCGACTTCCTTTCTAGACAATAACAGAGGAAAGTGTCCTTTCAGCTGGTAAATGCTGCCCCATGCTGATACGCCTCCTCCATATACAGTAGAGTCTCACTTATCCAACCTTTGCTTATCCAACATTCTGTATTATCCAACGTAGTTTGCCTTTTGGAAGTCAATGTTTTTATAGTCAATGTTTTCAATACATTATGATGTTTTGATGCTAAATTCGTAAATACAGTAATTACTACATAACGTTACCATATATTGAACTGCTTTTTCTGTCGATTTGTTATAAAACATTATGTTTTCATGCTTAATTTGTAAAATCATGATGTAATTTGACGTTTAATAGGCTTTTCCTTAATCCCTCCTTATTATCCAACATTTTTGCATATCCAACGTTCTGCCAGCCCGTTTATGTTGGATAAGCAGGACTCTTCAGTATATGTCACTGAAAAAGATATATTGGTTTGGACTCTGTTTCCAGCTCTCACTTGTGTCTCTAAACACTACAAATTCAAACAATTGAAATGTTCCCACTAGGCGTGGTTCTGTTTCACCAGCTGAACAAGTTTTAGAAGAGGATTAGATGAATGTATAGAGGATTAAGGCTATCAGAAGTGTGCAAACAAACAAAACTACAGTTCCCGATGGTTCTCAGGATTCCAGCTTTAAGGCTTTCCCCCCTCTTTTGCACAGAAATATACACAGATGGACACTCCCTTATCTGAAATTATTCCAGTCAGAGATTTTCAGATGTTGGTTTTTTTCAGTTTATGAATAAATATATGTGCATAAAGAATGAGAGATGGGGGAATGACTACTAACACATCAAATACTTGCTGAGTTTTTCTTCGAGGGTTGTCTGCATACTTTCCCCAAATGCAGAAATAGGCAGCTGGTGGCAAAAAGTTTCAGTTTTTGGAGTCTTTCAAATGTTGAATTGCTGGATAAGGGAGACTAAATTGTATTGCTTACCATGTGCATCATTCTAAAAGTATGCATTCTGTGTGCATTTCGAAAACATGGATTTCCCTCTGTAGACTAATGTTCTTTTGCTCATGCCTTTAAAATGTGTATATATTTTGATTTACATTTTTCAAATTTACATTTATGGAACACTTTTTTGGTGCACCATTCACGTACAAGCTCATAAATGCATGGTTATAAGATGGCAAGTTACGTTCAGGCTCATGCCATCATAGCAGCATGCCTCTGCATGGCAGTTCATGGGGAACATCTGCCTTCCAGATGTTTGTGCAACAACTCCTAATACGCCAAACAGGATGCCCAATGGACAATAATGATAGTCCTACTGGTCCAAAATATCTCAGGGTACCAGGATGGCTACCTCTGAGATACTCTTTCGTCTGATCTCATCGAATGGTTCTTACTTTGTATTATTATTTGGACCGCGGTGGCGCAATGGGTTACATCCTTGTGCCGTCTGAACAGCTGACCTTAAGGTTGGGTTGCTGACCTGAAGGTTGCCGGTTCAAATCTGCAAGATGGGGTGAGCTCCCATCTGTCAGCTCTAGCTTGTGGGGACATGAGAGAACCCTCCCAGCAGGATGGTAACGCATTTCCTGAACAATGTCTCTGTAGACGGCCAATTCTCTCACACCAGAAGCGACTTACAGTAAGTTCTCAAGTTGCTTCTGACACGATTAAAAAATTTCAAAAAATATCTGAAGATGTATTTCTGAGTCCCTCTCTCTTTCAGTAGGTATTATTTCATCTCTACAACAACTCTTGACCAGGAAATACATTTCTCTACCTACCCAGAGTGGGGATATATATATATATATATATATATATATATATATATATATATATATATACACACACACACACACACACATATACACACACACACAGTAGAGTCTCACTTATCCAAGCTAAATGGGCCAGCAGAAGCTTGGATAAGTGAATATCTTGGATAATAAGGAGGGATTAAGGAAAAGCCTATTAAACATCAAATTAGGTTATGATTTTACAAATTAAGCACCAAAACATCATGTTATACAACAAATTTGACAGAAAAAGTAGTTCAATACGCAGTAATGTTATGTTGTAATTACTGTATTTATGAATTTAGCACCAAAATATCATGATATATTGAAAACATTGACTACAAAAATGGCTTGGACAACCCAGAAGCTTGGATAAGTGAGGCTTGGATAAGTGAGACTCTACTGGTGTGTGTGTGTGTGTGTGTGTGTGTATATATATATATATACACACACACACACACACACACAGTAGAGTCTCACTTATCCAACGTTCTGGATTATCCAACGCATTTTTGTAGTCAATGTTTTCAATATATCATGATATTTTGGTGCTAAATTTGTAAATACAGTAATTACTACATAGCATTAATGTGTAATGAACTACTTTTTCTGTCAAATTTGTTGTATAACATGATGTTTTGGTGCTTAATTTGTAAAATCATAACCTATTTTGATGTTTAATGGGCTTTTTCTTCATCTCTCCTTATTATCCAACATATTCACTTATCCGACATTCTGCCGGCCCGTTTATGTTGGATAAGTGAGACTCTACTGTATATCATACACACAATGTGTGAATGCTCAAGTCCTATTTTATACAGTGGCTGAATTCTTGAATGCAGAATCTGGGATTATGCTTTTAGAATTTATTTTAAGTCCTGGCATTATATCACCTCTAGATGGCACGGTACATCAAGTAATTAGCAAGAAAGGAAAGGCTGTAGCTGAGAAATCCAACTCTTTCATAACACATTTGTCCTGATAATGAGATCTAAGCAGTTGTTGTTAGAAAAACATTTAATCAAATATACACTAAGAATTCACACTGTGCAGAAATAGGTTTCCTCAAATAAACATGTAACTGTTGTGTCAAAGCTGTTTTTATTTCTTCTAAGTTTGCTGTTTTGACATCGTTGAATCATACACATTTAATCTATGGAGTTCTCTGGAAAGGCCAGATGTTTAGGGTGCATGCTGCGTTTATCAGAGCTGGAAACACTTATGATAGTTTTCTGTCCCTACATGGGCAGTGGCCAAGGAACTGGCTGTCTTTAGCGTACTTCAAAAAGGGAAAGTGATGCTGAACGTGACAGCATCAATCACTCTGCCACAGAACAGACTCTAGTGGCCTCTTGTGGATTGTCTCGGTTAGAACTATCTGAATAGCTAAGGAATGGAGGAACTTGCCTTATGTTGAATCAGACTGTTGTTTCATTTGGGGGATCAAACTAGAAGATAAGCTGAGCTCTACACCACTTCAGATCCTCCCTCATTAGGGAAAGACATCTGTCTGGCCTAACTATTTTTGTGAGATGATTGGTTATTACTGGTAGTTGTAACTTAGTGTGTTGTCAAAGGTTTTCATGGCCAGAATCACTGGGTTGCTGTGAGTTTTCCAGGCTGTATGGTGATGTTCCAGAAGCATTCTCTCCTAATATTTTTCCCACATCTATGGCAGGCATCCTCAGAGGTTGTGAGGTCTGTTGGAAAACCATGCAAGTGGGGTTTATATATCTGTGGAAGCTCCAGAGTGGGAGAAAGAACTCTTGTCTGCTTGAAGCATGTGTGAATGGTGCAATTGGGCACTTTGATTAGCATTGAATGGCCTTGCAGCTTCAGTCTGATTGTTGAGACATACATCAGCAAAGAAATTATGTTGATGGAAGGACCAGAGGATCTGACTCCTGATCTGAAATCCACCTTAAAAGCCAGTCAAATATCCCAAATAACAGAGGTCTGTGGTGCTGGAGAGCAGGGCACTGCAGAAACTCTGGCTTATCCCAGTCGAGAATCTATGGATGAGTTACTCACTTCCTAAAATAAAACCTGTAAGATGAAAAGTCATAAGAGAACAAAGAATTTTGCTCATATCCTCTTTGTTCTTCCTGTATTGTTGTGTGACTGATGCAAATTTAGTACAATTGTGCCACTTAAGCAGACTTAAGGGTGTGGACTTGTGTTTCTAAAGCTAGATTCCTATCTATAGGAATGCCTTAGTTACAGCTTGTCTGGATTACTGTATGGTGCTCTTTGTGGGGGTGCCTCTGAAGAGTGCTAGTAAACTTCAGCTGGTCTAAAAAGCTGCAGCCAGGCTGCTAACGGGCTGGCTACAGGTAATGGTAAAGGTAAAGGTAAAGGTAAAGGTTTCTACTGACGTTAAGTCCAGTCATGTCTGACTCTGGGGGTTGGTGCTCATCTCCATTTCTAAGCCAAAGAGCCGGCGTTGTCCGTAGACACCTCCAAGGTCATGTGGCTGGCATGACTGCATGGAGCGCCGTTACCTTCCCGCCGGAGCGGTACCTATTGATCTACTCACATTGGCATGTTTTCGAACTGCTAGGCTGGCAGAAGCTGGAGCTAGCAGCGGGCGCTCACTCCGCTCCCGGGATTTGAACCTGGGACCTATTGGTCTGCAAGATCAGCAGCTCAGTGCTTTAACACACTTAGCCACCAGGGATCCTTGTGGTAATTGACAACCCCCCTATTCACTGGCTGACAGTCTCTTTCTGGGCACAATTCAAAGTGCTGGTTATGACCTTTAAAGCCCTATATGGTTCAGGTCCAGGCTATTGGGATGATTGCATCCCATTGTAGAAATCTGCCTGGTCCCTGAGATCTTCAGAAGACGCCCTTATCTTGGTCCCACCTACGTCTCATGCTCAGTTGGTGGAAACGAGAGGACGGGCCTTCCTTCTCGGTGGCTGCCCAACAACTCTGGAAATCCAGCCAGACTGGCCCCCTCCTTGTGATAAATTTTGATACATTTGTGCAGTGTGAAAGACAGCATAATCAACCACAGTTAATTTAAGTTAGTCATAATGCTAAGTTGTGGTATAAGAGGGTGGAGAAATTTAGCGCAAGAAACAGGATGGGCCAGGAAGGAGAAAACAGGACAGGGAACAAGATCTTGGCGTGATGCCAATTTAACGGAGCTGTTACATCTTTGAAGGAAACATTTAGATGGGTTGATACAGGACAATGCAGTTTGGCCAGAGACATGTTGACAGAAGTACAGCATAAAAGCTAAATTTGTAAGTTTATCCAACCCATTGGGACATCTGTTTGCAAAGCATTACACCTTGAGCCAATTTCCCTCTTTGAGTTTAGTTAAAGTCTAGTGTTAATTGTCATGGATTCTGTAGTTTGAAATTGGTTTCGACATACTAGCCAATTCAGGCCCAGACCGCATATGCTCCCTTCTCCAAAACTTCAGGTGGATGTAAAATGTCAGTAGCTGCTGTTGGCAAAGCAATATGAAATCCCTGGCTTTTTTTCCCTTCCTTTGACAAATGTAAGACATGCCTGGTCCCCCAAAAATGTTGAACTACAGCTCCCACCATCCTTTGAAAGGTTCTGAAATGAATAAGGAAAAGGAACCTAAAAGTTTGTCTGTGTGTGTGTGTGTTTGTGTATACACACACACACACACACATTGTATTGCTTTTTAGGAGCCCCTGGTGGGGCAGCAGATTGAAATGCTGAGCTGCTGAACTTGCTGACTGAAAGGTCAGCGGTTTGAATCCGGTGAGTGGGGTGAACTCTCGCTGTTAGCCCCAGCTTCTGCCCACCTAGCAGTTTGAAAACATGCAAATGTGAGTAGATTAATAGGTACCGCTCCAACAAGAAGGTAACGGCACTCCATGCAGTCATGACCTTGGAGATCTCTACGGACAACACTTACTCCTTGGCTCAGAAATGTAGATGAACGCGACTAGACTTAATGTCAGGTATAAACCTTTACCTTTACTTATTGCTTTTTATTCAAGAAGCATTGCTGCATCTACACTGTAGATGTAAGGTAGTTCTGTATGACTTTACGTGGCAGTTAAAGTAATGTCAGATTCAATAGTGTAGATGCACACCACCCCATCTCTCTCTGTCTCTGCATGTGAAGAAATTATGGAACTACGCCTATAACAAAGGTTAGAGAGGAAATGTCTGGTATCTTGTGATCAGTGGAACATAAATTAAAGCCTCTATGGTTACTGACCGAAACCTTTATCATTTCTAATACACAATCTATCCAAACTGTTTATTCCTGTTTGGATTGTTTTCAAGATGATTAGAAATGGTTTACCAGTACGCAGCATGAACAAAAAGATCTCCTGCCAGTAGTAAACTGTTGGAGGTTTCAAGTGCTATGGGGAATCTGGTCTTGGCATAACTTAGCAATTACTTCTACACCATTCCTAAATCAATCACATACCTGTATTTGCAGAACTCTGAACTATTAACGGGAATACTGGTAATCCCTGATTTACTGCCTTATGCACCTCCCCAGCATTTCTGAATCTTTTTCCTTGGAAATCTCCTTTTTTTCTAGGAGATTGACTAAATCCCTGTGTTTTTACTTTCAAGACTCACAGAGACCTTTTCCCGTAATACTTCCTTTTTCAATTGCATTTTCCCCTGAAGTGCACATGACATGCCTGATTAGTTTCATTCTGTATGTTTCCTGACTGTATGTTTATGGGTTTTTGAAGATTATGGGCCCTTCTAGAAGGCTGGTGAGTTACTTAGGGAAAAGATTGTAGGAAATATTTAAATCATTTCATCGCTCATTGGCATGCTGATAACAGCACAAACAGATTGTTAGGAAATACCAGTTTAGATATAAGGTGCAAATCTGAATGCTTTCATGTAGGAAACAAAACAACAAACACACAACCTCCAGATGGAAATAATGATAAAATTACAAACAGCATGACATTGGAAATTAATTTTTCTATCCTAATTCTTGAAGTGAAATGCTACTTGAACAAAGAAAATAGGAAGGAGGCAATTTAGATGGAATTTGGGCTGATTCAACAGGATAATTATTCTGCCTTTATATTCTTAATAGTGTGGAATGAAAGGGCAAATATTATTAATACATCCAAATGAGTTCATTAGCTACACTTCTCCCTGCCATGACAGCATTCTTTGAGAAATGACTTTAGGATTGGCAGCACTCTCACTTTCCGTCTTAAAGGGTACAGTCAAAGAATTTTTGTACTCTTTTTTGCAGCTGTTTGAACATTAGCCCACATCTCTCATTGTTTCAGTGATAAGGGCTCAGGCATCACTAAATAAACCAGTGTGTTTACTTTCCAATACTGTATATGAAACAAAATAAAGCGAGCAAACAAAATAAAGTTGAAGTATATCTTTTTATACTTCCTCTTCTTCCTAACAACTTTATTTCTGTTCCAACTTTGGGTTTCTGTGAGTTTCCTGGGCTGTATGGCCATGTTCCAGAAGCATTCTCTCCTGACATTTTGCCCACATCTATGACAGGCATCCTCACAGCCTCCAAAGATGCCTGCCATAGATGTGGGTGAAATGTCAGGAGAAAATGCTTCTGGAACATGGCCATACAGCTTAGGAAACTCACCGCAACCTAGTGATTCCAGCCATGAAAGCTTTCAACAACACATATTCCAACCTTCTCTGCATAGGGACTCAAGGCAGCTGGTGACGACACAATCTAATAAAAAAAAATTAAGGCAAAATTTAAAAACAATGAAATATTAGTGTGTTGATATAAAGTTAAAATACAATAAAATTACATTTAAAACTCACCATCCATCCACCCGCCCCACAACCACCCCAGCAACATGTCCCTCACCTTCGCCCAAATGCCTGATGGCAAAAAATGTCTTTACCTGCTTGGTTAACATATTAAACAGATAATTGGGTTGACCAACAGGCAAGCTGATTTTTAAATGTAATTTTTGTGTCCTTTCCAAAGCCAGCCCTCAAAATTACTATACCTGAAGCACCTCATTCTTGTGTGAATAGTTTTTGTTTTATAGAATGATGTATCAAAATAGGCTACAAATTCAGGACTTTGTCACATTAAGCTGCTGCCTTTCTAAGGCTTGTACTGGTAGAAGTTTCTACTGTTGGTGGTTTTGTGTTCTACTTCAAAAATGGAAACTCTTCTCAAAAAATAAAGCACTGTAGGTTGGATATCCCTTATCTAGAATTCTGAAATTGAAAATACTCCAAAATTGTGCATGTGCATGGCTGGGATTGTGACTTTCTGATGGTTCAATATACACAATATACACAAACTTTTTTTTCATGTACGAACTTATTTTAAAATATTGTGTATAGGATTAATTTCAGGCTATGTGTATAAGGTGTATATGAAAGCTAAAGGAATTTTGTATTTATACTTGAGTCCCACTTCCAATATATCTCATTAAATATACAGGGTGTTTGAAAAAGAACTCCCTAGTTTTAATGTAAATTACATTAAAACTAGGGAGTTCTTTTTCAAACACCCTGTATATGCAAGTATTCAAGAACCCAAAAATATCTGAAATATGGAATACTTTGGCTCCCAAGCATTTTGGATCAAGGATAAATAACCTGTATCTACCTCATACAAGCAGTTCTTGGATGGCTTATACTTGTTATTCTCATTCTTCACAATCCATGAATTTGTCAGTACTCACTATGAATCCCCACCAATCTTAGACATGGATGGTTGAATCCATGGATGCTGAATCTGTTGATTTGGAGGGCCAACTGTATAATCTATCTCAGTGGCTCTTTGTCTTTGGCCTTGAAATGTGTTGGACCTCAGCTCCCAGAAGCCTTTACTATTAGTCAGGATATCTGGAACTTCTTGGACTAGAATCTGGAATATTTGAATAATGGAACTGTGAGAACCACTACTAAATAGCATGTTAACGTGCACCTTGCTGAAGTCTCAGTTCCCCACACACACACTGTTGTTTTTTTAATCTGTGAAAAGCCAAATAATGAATTGAGGAGTATTATTTAATTGGTGCACCGCAATGTTTTCCCTGCCTCGCCTATTTCTTGCTTTGTGCCAATTAGTACCGGTGTACTGTAATCATCCTGGTGGGTAGCCAATTTGCAAGAAGAAAATGTACAATTTAATTAAAAGCTTTTCACTTCACCTCCTGTTCTGTTCCTAAGTGAACGTTGCAGCTTATAATGAAGGCAGAGGTGGTAAAATCAGTTTGGATGTTTGGGAATCATCCATTGCATAAAAACGTAAGAAGTACCGTATCAACCCAAAGTCACATTTGGTCCAGTGTTCCTGTTCCCAACCAGCTGCCTCTGGAAAGCAAACAAAAATAATGCAAAAAAAATCATTCTTTTCAGATATTTTCTAGTCTTCCTATTGGAAGTTGATATAGTTATACAAGAGGTTTCTATCTATTTATTTATTTATTTATTTATTTACAGTATTTATATTCCACCCTTCTCACCCCGAAGGGGACTCAGGGCGGATTACAATGAACACATATATGGCAAACATTCAATGCCAACAGACAAACAACATATATAGACAGACACAGAGGCATTTAACATTTTTTTCCAGCTTCACGATACCGGCCACAGGGGGAGCTGTTGCTTCACTGTCCACTAGTGGCTGTACTTCCTCATTCCTTTCCTCGTGTTTTGCTGGCAGTTTTTATGATGTTGTAAATTAGTTAAATTAGCCTCCCGCATAAAGCGTACCTAAATTTCCCTACTTGACAGCTGCAACTGTCTTTCGGGGCTGCATAGGTCAACAGCAAGCCGGGCTATTTAATGGTCGGAGGCTTAACCCAACCCGGGCTTCGAACTCATGACCCCTCGGTCAGTAGTGATTTATTGCAGCTGGTTACTAGCCAGCTGCGCCACAGCCCGGCCCTATCTAGGCATTTTCTAGGTCCTCCAGTGTAAATGTATGGTATGCTTCCACTGGAAGAAGGTCATCTCAATAGGGTTTGCTGTTTCCCACAGTTTCACAAATACATGGTAAGCCCAGAAACATATCTCCTTGAGATATGGGGATCTTTCTGTATTTTGTCCCCACAATGGCCATACAAATGCCTCTTGAAATGCTCATGGAAAGACTTGAAGGTGAAACAACTCTATTTCCAAGGAATTGTATCCAGAGGCATGTTGCCCCTCTTGCTAGACATAACATATAACCATTTATTTGCAACATGTAAAAAAAGTGGAAAGACAGCCAATAGAGAAATAGAGGAGAAAAAAAACCTGGATTATGGCAAACTCATATTTGGTCCCCTTAAGAAATGGAATAATTACTCAATTCATAGAATTAATGTAGATTGACATCACCGTAACTGCCATGGCTAAATGTTACAGAATTATGAGAGTTGTAATTTTACAAGTTCTTTCGCCTTCTCTGCCAAAGGGTTGGTACTGCACTAAACTACGACACCCACGAATACACAGCATTGAGTCATGCCAGTCAAAGTGGTGTCAAACTGCATGAATTCTACTATGTAGATGCAGCCTGAATTGTGATCTGCATATTTTAGCAATGCTTAATGAAGAGCTTGGAAAAGTAATTTGAGATGACAACTTCCAGAAGCCCCCAGTGGTTGATCAGTTCTCGAGCTTGTCATCCATAAAGCAGCTTTTCCAAGCTTTGTTTTTATAGCTGACATAGGTTAAGAAAAATAGCACGTTCTTCTATAAATATGTGATTCATTGGAGATATGGTTGACAATCAGCATTACATTGTTGGCTTTTTCACTGTAGGACAGATTTGCAAATAAGGTGGAATGCCAGCTGTGAAGAAATTGAGAAGACCTTGGCTGGCCTCATGTTGCGATACAAGAAATATTTTTCCAATGCGTTAAGGCTGAAAATAAAGGTAAGAGAAGATCATCTGCAAGATCAGTAGAATTCACTTGCTGAGATTTCAGCAGCAGTGGTTCATTGCTGATTTTCTTGGTAAAGTTATTCTCACTACGTACTGAACACTCAAAGAGGAGAGGAGGCAGAAAAGTAGAACATGTTCATTACTCCACTGAGGTTGAAACTGCTAGATGCCAACACATGCTCAAATGAAACATTTCTTTTAGACACCTGAAGACTTTTATGCAATGTTTTTTAAAAGAAAACTGTTTAGTCTGCCATTTCTAAGGGAAAAAACCTTTTTTGCAATATGTGCTCTCTGCCCAAATTGGAATGGCAGGGTGGGGGGATTGTGGGGTGTGACATTGATCAGTGCTTGCCTTGGGATCCTCATTCATGGGGTTGACATAAGTTGAAGTTAAAAACTGTATAATGATTGTTGGTATTTTTTTTATTTTTGTGTTCGTCTAAAATGCATATCCAGCTTTTCACAGAAAAAGTAAGAGGATACTGCTGTTAAGTAATGGTCCTAAAATCCTGGGGGAAAATCCAGTCTAGTGTTACATGGTGTGGAAGACTTTCACATTAACATCTATATCCTTGATAGGTTTTAGATTTTAAGGAAATTAAACCATATGGCATGGTCCTGAATCTACCTAGGGCTGTATTGCTGCATTATGCTTGTATTCTTAGAGATAGATGACCAGCATTATGGTTCCAGTTACATGCCATGGTTTCATCCTATGGCAGCCTGGGATTTGCAGTTTAGGGAGGACTCATTGGAATTCTGGATCTGCAAAGCCATGGGATGCAGCCAGTGTTAAACTCATTCTAATTCAAACTGAATCATAAAACTAATTGTGAAATGAAAATGCCCCTAGATGTGTTGGAATTCAACTTCCACAAACTACAACCAGTCTGCCCAGGGATTGTGGGCACTGTGGCATACTTGCCTTAAAACATTGTCCCTCTTTGTCACATGCTTCTCTCTTGGAGGGTTTTGCAGAAACACATCTTGATTTCTTTCTTGATAAATGTAGATTAATGGAAAAGATTTATTTGAAGTATCCTATTCCACCCTCGTGAACTTCTGAACCACAGGCCTGGCAATATATATCAGAATTTCTTTGTCATTATGGTGGAAACAGATTTTCACTAGTTTAAAAAATCTGAGGATCTCGGGCAGGATATCAAGAACAGTGTGTGTCTCAAAGTGTTTTACCACAGCTCATTGACCTCCTCTCCTATTCCACTTAGTTTCCCCTTGATTTACATTTTAATTTGTCCCTGCCTCCTTCATACCGTTGCCAACTGGTGGAACGGGTTTATTTTTATCTAGGGAAATGCAGTTTGGGGATTAGAAGAAAGTAGAATACAGGAAAGCATTTTTCCAGCCATGCATAATCCCTTAATTAAGTGAGGCATAAACTGGAAATGTGTGTACATACCACCCTTGACAATTAGCAGAAATATCTACAGTCCTTTCAGTTTAAGTTTTTCCCCTCCTGCACTCCTGGCCTGTTTCCTTGATCTTCCTTGCATGAATATAAACATATGCACACATTATGTTTGTTGTGCCACTTTTGTGGTTAGTATGGGACAGTCCCAGCAACAATAGAGGGCATGTGGTTGTGTGTCTTAAAGTCATTTCTGATTTATGGCAAACCTGTCATGGGATTTTATGGGCTTGAAAGTGTAACTTGCACAAGGTCACCCAGGAAATTGAACTCTAGTCTCTAGTCATAGATCAGCATGCATATGCCAATAACATAAGTATGTGTCAAATACAGGGTTCAGTTTGGACCCAGTTAGATTCAGTGGGAACCACTTTATCGGGTTACCTGGTTACACATGGACCAAAATCCAAAGTGTGATTTGGAACTCCAAATGGTTCTTGGATCAGTCATCTTCCATTGATTATCGCTGTTTGTTAGTGAAAGAACATGGAGAGTACAAGAGCAGCAACTATTACATACTGTATAGTGGTTTTCATGTCAATGTAGTGATGAAACCAAGAGTCAAATGTAATTTCCCTTTGTCACAGTTGTTCCTATTACAGATCCTCCAGGTGTTTGGGATCATCTCCCAAGCCAGCTTGAACAACTGTCAGGAATTCAGGGCACTGGTGTCCAAAACAAACTGGAGGATCAAAGGCTGGGGATCAGTGAACTAGTCATGTCAACTAGAAATTTCAACCATTACTGACCCAATTTCATTGAGTCACCCAACTAGCTTCCTCTTCTACTTCAAGTCACCCTTTTCTCTTGTATGTTTTCCTATAAAACAAGGATGATTAACTGTATAAAATCTACGCTGAACTGGATTATATGGCAGTGTGGACTCAGATCATCTAGTTCAAAGCATGTATTGTGGATTATCTGCTTTGATATTCTTGGTTATGTGGCTGTGCAGAAGAGCCCTTAGGAAGCACATTGGCTTCCCAGGAGACCTTGGAGAACAACATTCCCAGCTGCAATTCTTCCAAAAATAATTTTTAAAAAATGTTCCAAAATAAAGAGCAATTTCACCATGTTTTATGACATTTTAAGTCCAATAAACTCCCTTTTTAAATCACCACAAGTCTTCCTGTCTTTTTTTAAAGGTAGGTCATGTCCTAAAATGGCCCAGGGAGCAAAAAACATGCTGAAAGAGCTCTCTTATGCCCTCTGGATAGTCTTTAGGGCATTTTCAAGCATAATAAATGTGATTTCCAAGGTTCACAAAAGCAGCCCTAGATCAGTCCATGCAACAACAGGCTGCCCTCTGTCCACACTTGCTTTATTGAAACAACAGGGAAATTCGACAGTGTTGAAAAGATTAATAAAAATCAGGGCCAGCTTGTAAACTTTGGTTTTGTTGATAAGTGTGTCAATGAAGGCTGCCTGAGATACTTTGTGGCCTGAAGCCAAACAGCAAAGAATGCTTCTCTCCCAAAGTCAAGATGGATAATGCCAAATGCCAGTCCAGTTCTTTTGGGGGAGAACATCCCACAAGCCCCTTACCTTGAGAGTTAATACCACATTAACAAATCAAATAACTAAGCTCTTTCATGACACCCCAATTCAGCTGACAAGACACAGTTGCCCCACTCTGCCTACCAGATACACCTTGAAATATTAATCCACAGTGCTGAATGCAACCGTTTTCCATGGCTGCTGGAGTACAGGCACCCCATGCAACCCTGAGTCTCCCTCTTCTCTTATATATCTGGGCAGTGACTCAACCCTGGGGATAGAAACATGAACATTTTGGGACACCCTGCATCATCCCACACAACCACAGCTGACAGCAGTGGGGAATTCCAGATACTTCTCTGCTGCTTCATAAAAGAAACATAAATCTACAGTTGAGTAATGTCACAGTTGATTAACTGGGCACAGTGAATGGGGGGAAAGTTAACCTTTGTGAGGAATGTAAATACACTTGAACAATGTTGTTTAATGGCAGCATTAGGCTGCCATTGCTGGAGAAATTTGCGGTGGAGTTTGAATATCCATCTCAGGACTTGTTTACACAGGCATTAAACCTCAAATTCAGCTCCTGGCTGTCTCTATAACATTGCCTTTCTCCCTTCCATTGTGGGTTAAACCAAATTAATCCAGCTTTGCCTCACTTTAGTAAAAGTCAGGTGATGCTCCAGAGTTTGCTTGAAACTCTGGGGAATCCCACAGGTTCGGGGCAGTGATCGCAGAATTGGGTCCGATTTGTACCCGTCTGCTATCCACATGAAGCATCGCCACATCACCACATCACCTTTTCCCTACACTCATCATAGCACAGGGAAAATGGTAGTCCATTTCAAGTTTCCAAGAAAGAAAGAACCAGTTGTAGCTAATGGGCACAGATATGATGACAGCCCCTGGTGCATTGAGGAAAATGTCTACCGGCATTACATTAAATATCTCTCAGGTTCTTTCCAATTTTCTCATTCATAGATTTGTCATAAGACAAATCCAACTTGATGGCAATCGACAGCAGAATCTGCACCTTGCATTAGGCCATGAATTAAAAAAACAATCAGAATAGCTATTGCATGTTTGGGATGAGATTAACTAAATTGGCAATGCAAATTGAAATTCTGGGTCATCTTTAAGGGGGACAGTGCATTAAACATATTAACACAATCTGTTCAGGAAACCCCGCAACATCGATAACGGGCCAGGGTAACCGCCAATCGCTAATTAAAGTTACAATAGATCTTTGGTCCTTTGATCTTAAGGGGGAATATTGTAAGTGAAAAAGTGTGCTTTAACAATCAGATGTGTTTGTATTGTTTTTCCAGCCAATGCTGAAGAAGATTCTCAGCAGAGCCTGGATTTCACAGGGTGGAACTTATGATTCATTCATCACAAAAATTTTGTTAATTGCTGAGGATTTTTCCAAAGATCTAACAAATCTGAAGGATCCCATGCAAAGGGTAATTAAATTTGAGATAGATTATAATAACTGCTTTGCTATGCACCTTCTCTTCCTATCTTTCTCTGTGAAACACATTGGCTAGAATCATTTTCTTGTCTATATAAACACATACATTCTGTAATACATTAAAGTTACCTTTTCTGGCTATGCGTAATGGATATATTCAGTTTGTGGTTGTATGCCATTCATCAGAAAGGTGGGGTAGATCCACTGAATTGATTGGATTTAACTGTGTGCTAACTCGTTTCTCATCTCTGCCTTTTGTGGCCAACCCATCAATCATTCTATGATTTTTCCCCCCTGGTTTTGGGTATACAGGATTTTCTCAATGAAGTTCACAGGTGTGTAGTCAAGGAATACATCACACAAATCCTCAAACCAAGGTGCAGAATGAGAAGAATAAAAAGGGAAGAAGTCAGCAACATAATGCACTGTGAAGCTGCAACTATAAATAACACTATGCAAGAGCTGGTGAGTAAATTCTATAAATTTGTATCTCCGAAGTATCTAATGCTAACAGAGTATTGTGTCAACAAATAAACCCCCTCTGGACTTGTGGTCATCAAGATTATGTAACTTCAGAAATGTATATTGAAATCTCTGTGTAAACATGGAACACTTTAAGAGGAAATGTGCAATGTCAGTCACCATAACACAGAGGTGGCAAAAGTGGAACCCATGGCTACTTTCCACCTCCCCAAATGCCACAACCAGCATTCAATTTATGCAACTTGGGGACTGCCTGTAATCTTGTTTTAAATTTCTGTAAGCCACCTTTGAACCCATCCCAGGAGAAAAACAGGGTATGCATTCAATAAGTAAAGTAATTATTTATTGTGTCAGAAGCAAACCGAAGGTACAAGTTGTAATGTGTTTGAAAACACAAGCAAAGTTTAAAAAAAAACTTGGCATGATACTAAATGTCTTTTGACCGGTAGCTGCCCACTTAGAGAGCCTATAAGAAGGTCCTCCGTAATGCATGTGGCAGGGCTCAGACTGCATTATAGTAGGTAGTCTGTGGTTTACTCTTCTCCACACTCACATGCCGTGGACTCCACTTTGTAGCCTCATTTCTTAAGGTTGGCTCTGCATCTCGTGATGCCAGAGTGCAGTCTGTTCAGTGCTTTCCAAGCCACCCGGTCTTCTGTGTGCCCAGGAGGGAGTCTCTCATCTGGTGTCAGCCACTGATTGAGGTTCTGGGTTTTAACCTGCCACTTTTGGACTCTCGCTTGCTGAGGTGTTCCTTTTGACATGAGAGGGGATATGAGAGAAGCCTCTCCGCAGGATTGTGACACATCCGGGCATCCCCTGGGCAACAGCTTTGTAGACGGCTGATTCTCTCACAACCAGAAGCAAATAAGTAAAGTAATCTAAAATAAAATAAAAATACTGTTGTATTTTGCTCCATTGAACTTTGAGATTGAGCCCCTGAAACAATACACAAAGAAGTGGAATATTTAAAATGTACTGAAAGTATAGACGAGGTGATGGAAAGCAAAAAAGGATTATTTCAAAAGTGAAAAATATACACTATACTCCAGGGATAATCTGTCTCTCTGACTTCAGAGAAAAGGTCTCAAATTTGCAACTAAAAACAGCTTAAAGCTTCAAAAGCTAAGGAAAGAAATAACTAATACCCATCAGACCCTATCCTTTGCTTCACATAAAATTATACAAAACTATTTGTGGCTGGTGGCATTTTGGAACTTTTGCACATTGGGACTGTGTCTGTGTCGTTAACTGCCATAAAGTGAACTTTGACATGTGACAACTCTATGAATGACAGACCTTCAGGTCACCCTATCTTCAGGAGCCCTGCTCAGGGCCATGACTTCCATGACTGAGTCCATCCATCTAGAATTTGCTCTTCATCTTTTCCTACTGCCTTCCATCTTGCCAAACATTGTTGTCTTTTCTAGTGAGTCATGTTCTAAGAAAACCCAATAAAATTTATGGGGTTGCCACAAGTCCACAGACTATTTGAAGGCAAATACACCTGCTTTTCTTATAGTATGTCTCAGTGTAAGAAAGAGTTCTGGCTTGAGTTTCTTTCACACCCATTTATTTTACTTTTTTGGCAATCCACAACATCTAATTCACTCCTATCTAAATGCCTATGTTGGCTAAAGGCAATAAAACTTGCAGGGATTCTTTCATATCTAGTTTAATTGTGGAGTACCATGCAACTGTGTGCTATCAAGCAAATAAGAAATAAATTGTTATGTCCAAATGTTCTGCTTGGTATCCCTCCATGTCATAAATCTGTCAGCCCATATTTAATTGAAAAAGAAACCACAGATTCTTTGGCTTTAAAAGCATGAATAAGCAAAGTGTAACATCTTATTAGAGTTGTACATAACATGAACAAAAGTGAAAAGAGAAAAATCTTGTGTTGACTTTTGCATTTGTTTTGTATTATTTTATAGCCAGAGAGACATTTAAGATATAAGGTCTCACTTTTCTTTTTTTCCTTATTAATTTTATTACTTTTCCATTCCATTTCATTACAAAATACAAGCACGAAGAAAGGACTCCGGAGATGAGGAGTGCAACGGGGAGCACAACAGGGCAAATGAGAAGAAATAAATACATGAATTATAGAGATTATAGGTCTCAGTTTTCAAGTGTAATTTTGCTGTGAGGAAGTTTGTAAAGGCAGAATGTTCTGTTTCTTTCAGATGTTCTACATTAATCCACCTATCAAGGGTGGTCTCACATTCCACAGCTTTCTTCCAGTCTTTTTCTAGTTATGTAGCCTGATCCAGCCTTGCTCTTTGTGTGTTCTTAAAACAATTGTTCTTGTTTTCTAAATGTGGTCAAATAACAAAAAATAATAATTTTACATTAACACAATAAAACAATTTGCCCACTTTAGCGTGGACAATAGGTTAAAACCTTGTGCTGGCAGGACTGGTAGGCAGTTTGAATCCAGTGAGTGGGGTGAGCTCCTGTCTGTCAGCTCCAGCTTCCCATGTAGGGACATGAGAGAAACCTCCCACAGGATGGTAAAACATCCAGGCGTCCCCTGGGCAACGTCCTTGTAAACGACCAGTAAATGACCAATTGTGTGAATCAATTCAGTTTATGTTAAATATTGTCTTTCCAAACTTCCTGTAGATTAAGTGGGTCTAAGCCTTGAAAGTTTTTCAAGGGTTTTCTTTTGGGCCCTAAAAGCTTTAGGATTTCCATGAGCTAGCATGTACATGGTTGATGCAAAAATTGAGTCCATATTAAGCTGTTTTGTTTCCCTTTGTACTTTTGCAAACAATGGAGTTCCCCTTCTAACAGTTTACTCTTGTGACGTTTTTGGCTATGTAAACACCATTTCCTGGAGAATGGAATTGCCAGTGTTAGCAGTGATAGTTTCTTCCATATAATGAAGTTCGAAACTGCCACATGTGGTCAGTGAAAACTCATATAACGCAGTTCAGTGCAGCTAGGCTGCATCATATGAGTCTACACTGACCATATAATGCAGTTTCAATGTAGATGGGCCCTCTGTTTTGTTCTGTAGCTCTGATACCAAAGTTAAGCCAGGCTTAGGGAGGGCTGGGTACATTCTAGGAAGAAAGCAGAGGATGAAGAACAGAGGAGTGAGAGGAAGCATCAGACAAGCATCTCACCCCTTTATTCTCCACCATCCTCTTCCATACACATAAGACCTCATTACATTGAGGTCTTAAATGCGGGTGACAGTGTGGAGATGTGCTAGGCAGTATGGTGAACCCATGGGGCAATGGGAGAAACTGTCGCCCTGCAGCGCCTTCATTGCAGCTTTTCCGATCACATGGGGAAAGGTTCTCTGGGTTCTGTTTTAGGATACTACCAGGACGGAGCTCAGTTGCAAGTAGCACTGAATCATGTGATGGGCTCCGTCAGTCTCCCTCCTGTCTCCGTCCGTTGTGGCTCAGCCATCATGGCGCAGTTTTCAACTAGGGTTGGAGTCAGAAACGGATGAGGAGGCGGAATTCGAAATTCCTGCTCAGAATTCAGGCCCCATGGCCTTGCAGGTGCCGGAAATCAGGGATCCGCGAATTGGCAAACATTCCGGATCCTCTGCAGCATTAACCACACCAGATGGTACAGACTTGGGGGAGAATGGAAGTTTTAATCGGAGAGATGTTGTTACCAGAGATAGAAGTAAAAAACAGGGACTGAGAAGAAGTCAAAGACTCGCTCTCAAACTAGATAATGATTAGTTTTCCCCTGAGAAATTTTCATGGGCCCTGTACTCCCTAATTCTTACCGTCTTGGGATTCTGTTCAAAGTACTCTGCACTGTATTCTCATTGCGGTGTCAACATTGCTTTTCCTCGGAAGAGGTTCCAGTTTCCAGCTCCTTGCCTTGACTTCTGAATCCGTGCCAAGTTTCCAGTTCCAGGAGAGCCGCGCCGAGCCGCGACTCCCGAGAAGACCTTGCCTTGTTACTGCGACTTCCTTGTTCCTGAATCGAGATTGACTTCGCTTTGTTTACCTTGCTCCTTTGACTTTGCTACGGGATTTTCCAAGTGGATTTGCAGTGTTTGTTTTCCACTATTGTTTCATGGACAAATTTTGATATCTAAGGGAAGCTATCGAGCTTCACTTGTGGATTACAAATTGGACATTGATGAACTCTTTCTGAATTACAATAGACAATATATTATAGACTATTTCTTATTTTGACTTTCCACCTTAAATGCGCATAGACCTATATATTTACTCTTGTGTATAACAGCTTGTGTGTTATATTGGCTCCTGCCTGGTTTTCGAGTGCTCACGCTGCCTTGGGGTGCAACACCGTCCTGGAAATGTCCTAGGATGGTGCAAGAAGCTAATGTGATGAGGTCCTTCAGTGAGTTGTGGACCAAGCCAAAAGAGGGTGTCTCCTCTGATATTTCAGAACAATCAGTTCATGATCTACCTCTGCCAACTCTTCTCAACTTCCTCAAATTACTCCAGCTTTATAATGTCCATGTTAATTTTATTACCAGGCATGACCCTTTTAAATGGAATGTTTCCCAAGAAATCGGAGGAGACACTTCAGACCAATTTTAATTTCCAGCTGTCTAGATCATTTTGATTCTAGCAGCAAAGTCTATGCAATTGAATGGCTGAATGAATGTGAAACCTCTGAATGCCTAGAACAGTTTGCACTCCAGTTTGCACAAGGGAAGGAAGCATTTGGCAAAGAATAGTATTCATACTCGTGGGCAAACTGAGAATTGAGTAAAGATGCTGAGATTAAAGAAGATGAGGGAAGATGCCTAACCAAGGGATCCAAATCACATGCTTTCCATATGGTTTCCATCCCACTGCAAATAACAGCTTATCTTATTGCTTGCTTTTATTAATCCTTTCCCGTATAGGCTGCTATTTTGATTGTTCTCAAAGTTATTATGTTTGTACTTCACACCTCTAACCTGTATGTGGAAAGGTAATGCAGAAATGCTTGAAATGAAAACATTGGAGTGGTTGACATCAGAAGAAAAGTGCCAAGAAGAGCTGGTTTTTGTGTAGATATGTAAATCTTTGTTAATTTCATTCCTTAATGCAAGAACAAATAATTTCAGCATGTGGTCTTGTAATTGCTGAATGGGATGTCAGTCATTGTTTTCCAGAATTGAGAGGAGGCAAACACTAATAAGTATTCTTCACATCTCTTTTGCCGCCTACTGCTCAGAGCTGCTACAATTGCAGGGGAATTAACTATTCCTTTTTGGGAACCTCTGCAAATAACGGGGAAACCATTCACAAACACCTACCATCTTGTCTAATTAAACCATTGGTGAATGTTGCAATTCCCTCCAAGATGAAATCAGCCAGATATATAATTGCTTTAATTTTGGCTAGATTGTCCCCATGGCTAATAACATGGTTTCAAATTTAGAAATGTAATCCAGGCTTGAATTATTTTGAGATTAAGATGACATTAATTGAGAAGGCTGTAATTTATAACCATTTGTATTGGCCTAATGAATGTTGGAAGGGGAAAATGTCCTGGCAGTAATATTAGGAATGTTTTGTTTGTGCTCCTGCATACATTGTGTATCATAATGGGGTTTCTTTTTTTAAAAAAAATACACAGAAATATATTTGTATCTTTGAGACCTAAACACTTCCTCAGAAATATACATCATTAATGAAATACCCTAACCATTTAATTTCATTTTCCTAGGGTTCAAGTGCTGATTGGCTCCTTCCTGCCATTCAATGCATTGCTAATATAATTGCAGAGAAGAAGATGCAGAAAATCAAAGACTATCTTAAAGACTTGTCTCAGAACTATCCAGACATGAGGTATGTTGTACTAACTTTGTTCAAAGTGAATAGCTCAGGCATGGGTAGACTTCAGGACTCCAGGTGTCTTGGACTTCAACTCCCACAATTCCCAACAGCCGGTAGTCTGTTAGGAATTGTGGGAGTTGAAGTCCAAAACACCTGGAGGGCTGAAGTTTGCCCATGCCTAGAATAGCTGGAAGTGTGTGTTTTCTGTCTTGCTAGTGACAGATTATACGTACAGTACTACACTATTTCTGCTCAGAAAGTAGGGTGCAAAGTACTTCTTTGCACAAATGTACCTTCAAAATATATGCAATTTCAGCCCAGGAAAATGGAAATAAATAGCATTTCATGATAGGAAGAAATAAGGGAACTTTACTTGTGCCACCCACCCAAAAACCACCCAATCCAACACCAAGGCTGACTTGGACTGCAGACATAAAATAACAGATCCCCCCCCCCCCAAAAAAAAGTGTAAAAGGTTGATATTTTGAAGCAACTTGAAACCCTCAGGGGTGAGTTTCAGCTTGAGTTAAAAATATTAGATTGAAATCCTCAAAAACATATCTAGATCTATCTATCCTAGATCAGTGGTTTCCAGCCTTAGGGCCTCCAGATGTTTTGGACTTTGGCTGCCGCAGTTCTTAACAGCTGGTAAGCTGGCTGAGATTTCTGGGATTTGAAGTGCAAAGCACATGGAGGCCCAAAGGTTGGGAACCACTGATCTGGATAGATATAGATAAATAGATGGATGGATGGATAGATTGATAGATTGATAGATTGATAGATAGACAGACATTTGCCCCCGTAGACAGCGTGTGGGTAATGCAAACTACATTAGTGGAAACCCTACAATTGTTCACCAATGAAAATGGACAGGATAGTTTCAGTTGCTACAAACTGAGTTCAAAGTACAAAAGTAGTTCAACTCCAAAGGGGTATGAAAAAAGGATGGGGCAAGTTATGAATTAGGAAGATCATGCAAACTTGGAGAGACTGTTACTTCTCTCTGCTGAATTAGCCCTGTGCAAACTAGTTTTGCTCTTCAAAATCAGTTTGAAACATAACTGAAATAATATGAGGGAGAAAGAAACTACAGTAGAGTCTCACTTATCCAACATAAACGGGCCGGCAGAATGTTGGATAAGCGAATATGTTGGATAATAAAGAGGGATTAAGGAAAAGCCTATTAAACATCAAGTTAGATTGTGATTTAACAAATGAAGCACCAAAACATCATGTTAGACAACAAATTTGACAGAAAAAGTAGTTCAATACGCAGTAATGCTATGTAGTAATTAGTATATTTACAAATTTAGCACCAAAATATCACAGTGTATTGAAAACATCGACAACAAAAATGCATTGGATAATCCAGAACGTTGGATAAGTGAATGTTGGATAAGTGAGACTCTACTGTATAACATTTCAAAAGCATCAGAAAAAAGGGATAACAGAGAATTAATTGGGACTATTCTATCAAATCTGGGCAGTTGGAGGGTATGTTAGTGCAGTCATCCTCCATATTCGCTCCCATGAAAATGAAAAAGGCAAATAACAAAATTACTAACTTTTTTACCCAGGAGACCACCTTTTTTTTAGAAAGTTCTAGGCTTCTCAGCATGTATGGTCACTTTCCAGTGAAAGCTGATCTCAAAATCACACTGGAACACACGTTCTCTCTAGAAATCCGTAGATCTTCCAGAATTACCTACGGAAGTCATAACGTCGTGCTGGAGAACCTATACATTTCTAGAGATAACATGTTAATCAATTCCATGAAGTCATAACCACAGATGGGGGAGAATGGCTTTACAGTTTGCATACACTTCTCTCAAATCACCTTTTTGGGAGGCAAGTTGCTGCATTCTTCTTCAGGATACTTCTTAAGAGCCCTTGATATTGTACACATCATCCGTTCTTGAACTCTGTTGAAAGTTCCTAGACATCTTTCATCTCAGAAGCATGTGAGACTACAGAAACAATCTTTGCAAGATTTTCTTTAGACATGCAAAAGAAAACGATTGAGGGTCAATGCTCATTTTTGTCCCATGATAATTTGGACGATATTTGTCAAGAAATGTTGGGAGTATCTCATGTATTATCCAGTTTGTTGTTTTCCATGTCCATTTTGTTTCCTTGTGAGCAACTTCTAAAAGGCTGCATGTACTAAAAACTTGCATGTACATGGTTGATGCAAAAATTGAGTCTGTACTAAGCTGTTTTGTTTCCTTTTGTACTTTTGCAAACAATGGAGTTCCCCTTCTAACAGTTTACTCTGTTTCCGTGCACTTTGCAGAAAGGAACACATCTCAGCTATTCTGGCCCTTCAGGGAATGGGGCGAAACAAAAGAAACTCAATTACTGACCAAATGGATGGACCTCCAGAAGAGTTAGAAATCGGATCTGATAAAATACTCTTTGCTGAAATTGAACTTCAAAATACTGCCTGTTGCTTTTAAAAAATCTGTGTATGTGAGATGTATCACTAAGTTTCTTTTCAACTACAAATAATTTTATTGTACAAACCCAAGATCATGATAGAAAGGTATAAAATGACCAGAATAGTACCTTTAGAGTAGATAAGAAACAGAAGAAACTAAACAAAGGTTATTATTAGTTAGTTTATGCTGAGTGACTCCAATGAATGCATAACATGTAAAGGGACCCTTTTTGTTTTGGCTGCAAAAAAGATCTGAAAGAGACAACTAGTTAACATCACTGTATCTTTCTTTTCATAGTATATGGTAATAGGGACTTCAGTTATCCAAGAAATGTTCTATATGTAACTGAAACAACACCTTCCCTGCACATGAAAAAAAAAATTAAAGGGCCCAGAGAAACCCTGATGAGATTTTCAGAAATATTAGAAGAGTTTTGAGAAGAAAAAATCCTTTAAGAGGAAAAAGGTATCACATAATAAATCAATGGTAAGCACACTGAGTTGACATGAAATGCAAACTTACCCAAAGAAAATCATAACATGTTGACAGATTTTCCTGGTACAGTGAGGCCTCCAGCTAGATAAACATGAACTAAAGTACTCCATACTGCTATTTATTAGACTATGGTGGACTCTCTTTCGAAGTGATCAAACAAAAGTTGTATGATCATCTTCAGGACTGCATGGTAGAGGTTGGAATAGATGGCCTTTGTGGTCCTTGACCGCAGTTAGATTATGTGACTCAATGTTTTTATGTTGTGATTCACCTGGAGAACTTTGATTATTGGGCAGTATGGGACTGTAGCACATAAGTACAAATCAATTGCTCAAAATCAATACATGTTTAATTCCTCTGTCAATACAGGAAATTTATATTGTCCTCAATTTCTCTAACTGGATACTCTCAGTATGTTTTGAACTATATGTCCTATTATTCCCAGTAAGCATGGGCAAGGGAGAGGGATGATAGGCTCTGCACTCCATTACGTTCTGGTAAATATTTTTTATTTAATATATTATTAAATTATTTCAACTCTTTTATCCTGCTCTTCAGGCTAAAAACAAACAGCAAGATTCCCAATAGACAATTTACTGAAATATATAATCAGTGCCTGATTACAGTCTAAAAGATATGAAATGCAAAGAAAGTGACAAAGGGAAGGGGGCACAAATAATTGTGATTTTTGTTGATTTAGTCACCCAGATGGAAGGGAATTTACATTCTACCTTGCAGCACACTTTTAGCAGAAGATTTCAGGAATGATAAATACATAATAAAGCATACATATTATTGCTGAAACTGTAGTCCTTCTCGAATTTAGTAATTCTAATAATTTCTAGATACATTTGCTTGTCTTGTGTGAGTCAGACACTGATAGCATTTGTAAAAACAAAAATGAAACTACCTCATTGAGAAACTAACTAAGTTGATTAACTTGGGTTGAAATTCAATTTGTCTATGTGGTTGGGAAGAGCGTTTTATGTGAAATAACAGTTTTCTTAAAATCACGAGACTGGTTCACATTCTACACAGCAAGTATGCTTTTTGCCTTAGGCTGTTCAATATATCTCTCAACAAAGTTGCTGTGATGATATAATGAAGAAGAACAGGTATATCACCATTTGCTCTTTGGAAGAAGAATAGAATATAAAGGCCAGGAATTGTGTAAATGACAGCTCTACTGGTGTATGTACCCTATATACCCATATATAAGTCTAGAAATGTTAATCCAGAAAACCTGGATCAATCTATTTGTGACTCAATGTAAATACTCTACCTTAATATAAAAAAGAAACACATCCAACACTTTCTTCACCTGGCTTTTTTTAATGTCTTGTGAAGGCATAGGGCAGTTGGCTTTCTGGCATGTCATTGATTCTTCTCCTTCTCTGAGAATTGACCCTCAACTTATCTGTGGGCCATATCAAAATCTATCATTTTGGCCCCCAAACCCACCTTCTATTTATACATGAGGTCGACTTATACATGAGCCTATGTCATAATTTTGGAATGTTGCAGAAGGAGGTAGAAGAGCCTTTGCTTAATATGATTTTTGTGTAATTTAGAACTCATTTTTTCTGAATAATGGTGCCTTACATATTTGGCTGAACCAACCCATAGAATCACTCTGGAGGAGCTAGAAAAGTGTCCTTTTGCTAGGCCTCCAGTGCAATTCTTTGATCAACTTCTGGTGAAACTTCTGGCTTTCTTCAATGCCTAGATTTCATGCTCATACCTTGGTGTGCAATAATATATTGTTGTACTTGATGATCTTTTCCAGTTCTTTCATAGTCTTAGTTTTCATCTGATTTATTAGATAATGTCTTAATTTTGATTAATTAATGAACTTAGATAATAATAATAATAATAATAATAACAACAACAACAACAACAACAACAACAACAACTTTATTTTTATACCCCGCCTCTATCTCCCCAAAGGGGACTCAGGGTGGCTTACATGGGGCCAAGCCCGAATAAAAACAATAGCAATATAAAACACAACAACAAAATGTTTAACTATCTTTGTTAACCTCATTCAATTTTTATATATTTTATTTTCCTGGAGTGGCTGTAGAGCCCTAGGAAATGCAAGTGGAGCCCTTAGGGCTCCGTTAGCACAGGCTGGGAACCACTGATCTCCAGAATTAATGCGGTTTGATATCCTTTAACTGCCATGGTTCAAGGTTGTGAAATTATGAGAGCTGTAGTTTGCAGGACCTTGGGCCTTCTTGGCCAAAAATTGCTAGTGCCTTACCAAACGACAAATCCCAGGATTTCATAGCATTGAGCCATGGCAGCTAAAATGAGGCCAAATAGCTTTAATTCCACAATGTAGATGCACACTATGACAAAAACCTTCCAGTATAGCACCCCCAGATGTGAACAAGGGTGGTGGGTAGAGTTGTTCAGCTAGCCAACAAGAACTTGATTTACACCTGTAGTGGTCCCTGTATCAGTGAACCTATCATGGGATTTTTGTGGCAAGATTTGGTCAGAAGGTGGTTGTCTCTGTCTTCCTCTGAAAGAGTGGGACTCACCCAAGGTCATCCAAAGGGATTTTATGGCTGAGCAGGGATTTGAACCATGGTCTCCAGAGTCCAACACTCAAACCAATACATTACACTGGCTCTGTGCGCAGTCCTGATGCATTTCCAAGAAAAAAGAAACAATTTTACATAATGGGCACAAATTTTGTCCCAGTTCCAGGTAAACTGCAAACAGTAGTTGCTGGTCCCCTAGATGAAGTAAGTTACGAGAAGTATTGGTTTGTGTGGTGAAGAAATCAGTAGTAGTGTTTTCTATCTGCAGTGCTACATACCAGCAAGAACTCTCTAATGTGGTTTTATTAAACAGATAAACAACATCATACTAACTAGTACTTTCAGTTAGGTGGGGCAAAATCTATGGTGCAGTCGACCAGGCAACCACAGCTTTCTCATGATCATATGCATTGAGATAGCATACTTTTTCAGGAAAAGAAGTTCAAAGTGTCAGCCAGTGAGTCATTTGTTAATTAATCATACAAAACAGGTCACACATCAGACTTTCAAAAACTATATTTTTAATAAACAGGGTGATTGAGGAAAATGATAGTTTTGTTCCCGCAAAAATCAGTTTTCAAAGCTCTACATTACACCTGTTTCACAGGAAATGCTCTTTCAGATTGTGGCATCCTTGGGCAACTGCAATGGCCAACTGCTAGCATTTACCCAGACACACAGTTCTGTAAATGGCATCTGGCCCCCAAGGTTGCCATTTTACACTTCAATATTGCCTTGCAGGATCATGAAGTAGTTTGAACATTAGCCAATGACTCTGAAGACCAGGGTTGAAATCCATGCTCTGCCATGAAACCCACTGGGTAGCCTTGTGCAAGTCATAGTCAGCCCCAAAGAAGGCAATGGGAAGCTTCGTCTGAACAAACCTTGCCAAGAAAAATTAGTAATGGATTGCCCTTACAGTCACCATAGGATGAAAAAGGATGGGAGGTACACAAAAACAATATGATATTGGGACCCATTAAAATTGATACAATTGCTCAACACTGAAACTAGTTAAGCTGCAAGAACATCACCTTCAGCATGTCCAAGACTTCTTCAGGCTTGAAACAGTTTTTGATAAAAATCCAGGAGGAGACTCAAACCAAAGGACGTTTTAGCCCAGCCTTCTGCTCCCAACTTGGTCAATTGGTTCGGCTGTAAAGTCCTCAAATAACACGGGGACTTTAGCTCCATACCCATTTGGATTACTAGCTATTTATATTTGTCTAATCCTCAATGAAAGTTGCATTTAGTAATAGCAAGTTACAAAGCTAAACCATGCATCTCTCTTTGATTGACTCCAATTTCCTATCATTCAGTTTCATGGATAGAGTTATAGTATTATGAAAAAGAAAAGGGAAAAAATCTATTTCCAATTCCTCCACATTATGCATGGATAACATGCATATATCCTACCGAAACCAGCACAGTACACTATATTGGCTTGATTATGTTGTGACTATGATACAAGAGATCAGGGTTCAAGTCCATGTTCAGCTATAGAGACCCAGTGGTCAACCTTGGACAGGCCACACAACCTCAGAAGGAAGCAGTGTCAAATCTTTCAAAGAGGACAGTTGTAGGGTTGCTGTAAAGTAGAAACAATATGTCTTATTTTTTATCTTTTCTCTAACTTCCAATTCTACAAACCCTGAACCCTTTCTTTATAGGGAAGTTCCCCACGTGTTGGAGTACAGGTTGGTATCAGGTAAAAGAAATAGGTCTTGATCAAATGCTTCCAGTTATTCTCTCCTTTTTGGCAGTAGTTGTGTGCAAATATTTGATTCCCCAACATTTCTACAAAGTGACTTTGGTGCCTTTATTACCTAGGTTATTTCCAAAGACAGAGGAAGACAAAATCATTAAGATTAAAATAAATGCACAGCATATGACAGTGGGATTTCCTTGAGGAAGAGGAAGAACATGTGATCAGACATAAAGAGGCAGTGAAAGAAAAGAAAAGAAATTAGTTGCACGGAAGACTCATGTTTTGGTGTGGCCCAGATTTTGAGAGTACCATATGAGAAATAGCAATTGTTTTTTAAAAAAATTAATGACTTAATTGTCAATACCAAGTAATTATTTAGTCTTATTTTGGTTTTTTAGAATTTTGTTTGTATTTTGTCCTCTATCAAAAGATCACAGGATTGTATGAAATAAGACCAGCCTGAATAATTTAAAACTGTACAAATAATAGGAGCCACCTTGGTGAAGTGCTTTGAGCACTGGATTACAATTTTGGAGACCAGATACAAATCCCTCAGTCATGAATCCCACAGAGCTTCCTTGGGCAAGTCACGCCCTCTCAGCTTCAGAAAAAGACAATGACAAGTCTCTTCTTAACAAATACCGTATTAGGAAATCCCCTTGGCTCTAGGGTTACCATAAGTCAGAAACAACTTGAAAGCACAATAATGATAACAAAAAAAATGAGTTTAAAAGGCTGAAAACACATTAAACCAGTTAACAAATGAAAAAGACAGATTAAAACTGGATAAAATAGTTTGACATGAATTAAAATCATCTACATATAAGGGCTTGTGTAAAGCTTGTTATGCTTTAGCGGCTTTAGTGAACAATCCCACAGACCTGATTGGCACCAGAATGACAACAATGCTGGTGCCAATCAGGTCTCCAGGGAAATTAAACTCATAATTTAGGTGCTGCAACAATAAAGGCCAGTATTCTGAAGGCATTCATTATAAAATTCTGTGCACTTATTTAAGCTGGATTTGATATGGCCAGATTTAAAAGGAAGGAACACTTGCAGTTCCTGAAAAACTTCCACGTGCCTTGTAAGCTTTCTTGAAGCTGGTTGAAAAAAAAGAAATTGAATGTACACATTTAGTCTATAAGATTCCATTGGTGTTGGTGAAGGTGGCTGGATGTTGCATTAACAAGTCTGTCTTGAACAGATGCGAGCACTCCTAACTTCTCCACCCATAGACTCCACCACTGATCTTGCTGTGCCAAAGATCTCTTGAAATTCTTTCACAGAAGATTCTGAGTGCATCTCCCTGGCTTTTTCTAAGAGTCCATCAACATGTTGCAGAAAATGTCCACATCTGTCCCTATCTCTCCAACACTACTGAGAGCTCTCTAGAGCACTCTTGGCAGCCACATGTCTCCTTGTCCTCTCATGTGGGGCAGTCACACATGGTACCTAATGTTGGGAAATCATCCTGGACTACTCAAGTCCAAATGTAGTTAGATAGATGATAGAGTTAGATTGAGGGAATCCTTTCCCTGTTTCCAAAGCATGCCTAGACAGGCTTTACTGTGTTTCACTCTATCCTGTTTACGTCACGTCCCTTACTTTGAAGTTGGTAGAAATGTGAATCTTTAGGGACACTAACTTCCAATTGGTCAGAGTGTCTTTTATGGCCCCAATAAACTGGACCATGAGGTTGGAACCATTTTGGTTCTCTCTCTTCTCCCTTTGTTCTTCAAACTAACAAGCAGCATCCTGCCATCTCTCCTGGCAAGATGTAACTATGTAGATGTTTGTTATTTTTCCTTACTTATTTTTCCTTAGAATCCAGTCTATAGTAATCTAGACAGCTCCCAAGGCTTTCTATCTACAATGGAGTTCCTTTTACCTGAATAAATACTTTTTGAACTTTTATTGAGACTCTGCAGTCCATTGCAATCCTAAAAAGGCTTCTCTTGCTCGCCAGTGTAAGTAACTGTTGCATTTGAAAGCTTTGTTTTTGCTACTCTGCTGATTTTGGTGGAATCTCCCCCAGAGAGGGTTAAATTGAGTCTAACCGCTCAGAGATTACCACAACAAAGGGTTATGGGCCCAGACACTGCGAGCTGAGCAAAAGGGAAATAGCCTGTTTTTTAAAAGGATTGAATTGAAATAAGGAGCAGAGAAAAGTTCTCAAAAGATTTGAGACTTAATTTCAAGATTTTTAATTTTTTTTTGATTTTTCTGGATTATTCCAAATATTTTGATTTTTGGAGATTTTTAATCTTTTTTGGAAATTGAAAGGATGGAGCAAAACAAAGAAACCTCTTGGAGCCTACCCAAGCTGCAGGATAATGGAGAGAACTACCTGAACTGGAAAAGAAGACTGGAAACCATGCTCAAACCAGCACAACTAAAAGTGCTGCAAGAAGGCGGGCCACCAGAAGGAGCCGGGGAGGAGGCTATCCAGACGTGGCGGGAAGATGATCGTTTGGTGAGATGCATAATAATAAATTCCCTATCAGAGAGAGTTTTTCAATTTGTAAGAGATGCTTCTAATGCAAAAGAGATGATGGACTATTTGCAGACTAATTACAGTAAAGGGTCGGAGGCAGATATTATATTTGCATATAAAAGACTCTTTAATTCAAAAATGCATTCAGAAGATGATTTGAATGATTACCTGCAACAGATAAGATCTCTAGTTGATCAATTGAGATCTAGCGGAGAACCAATTACTGAGAGAATGTGCATAGGATTAGTTGCATGTGGGATCCATCCATCTTACAAAAGTATTATTACAATTTTACGTAATACACACAGACTTGAAAGTGAACAGCTTACTCTTAAATCTATCACGGCTGAGTTGAAATCTGAATATCTCGAAAGAAATGGATCTGATCCCAAAAATAATATGCAATCTGAATCTCAGTCAAAAAGCATGGCTCTGAAAGCTGGGCACAAATTTAAACTCAAGAATAAAGTGATTTGTAATCTCTGCCAAAAGGCAGGACATCTGCAAAGGGACTGCTGGTTTGCTAAAAACAATCAAACTAGTTCTACAGCTTCTCACAGCAGGAGTCAAGGATCAAAGCCTAGGGCTTTCAATACCCAGGTCAGAAGACAAAGCCAGTCCTCTGCCAGTGAAAATGCAAATGAGAGATTAGGTCAGCACACCTCTGCAAAGCATGCAAATTTGGTGTTACCAAGTGACACAGCTGAGTCAGAAGGAATTAATGATTTCTTTGGAAGTCTTGCATTACATGTGACCAATAAGCTTGTTAATGAAAAAGATATCTTATTAGATTCTGGAGCGACGGACCATTATTTTTGTCATTTGGATTATTTTATTGAAATCGAGAAAGAAAAATCTACTGTGAAAGGAATTGGATGTCAAAAAGTTAATTGTACAGGGCTAGGCAAAGTGAATCTTGCATGTGCAGACTCTGGGATCAATCTAACTCTCAGCAATGTTTACTACAGTAAAGACATTGGAACTAATTTGATTTCTGTGGCAAAGCTGATGCGTCATGGATGTAAAATTGTTTTTGAGAATGGACTATGTAAAGTGCTGAAAGATGGAAAACTTGTTTTAAAGGCTGAGGAATATCATGGGATATTCAAAGTTATGTTTGAGCCAAAGTTTTCAGGATTAGCCTTACCAGAATGTGAGAAACGAAATTGTGCTCGTTTATGGCATGAAAGATTTGGTCATGCAAATGAGAAATATGTCTGGAATGCAAAAGAAGTATGTAGAGATATGGAAGTAAATTCATGTTGTAAGGAGATATGTGAAACTTGTATAAAGGCCAAGGCATGTGCTCCAAATGTTCCAAAAGACAAAGAGTTTGAAGCGCAACGCCCTCTGCAGGTCATATCCAGTGATGTATGTGGCCCCATGTCTACATCATTGGGGGGGTCTTTGTACTTTGTGGTTTTCAAAGATTCATTTTCTGGATATACCAAAGTCTATTTCATGAAGCACAAAAATGAATTATTTAACAAATTAAAGGAATATTTGGCCATGGTTGAGAATCAATTTCAAAGGATGCCAGAAACTCTGAGGACAGACAATGGAGGAGAATTTTGCAATAAAGCAGTGGATGATCTATTGAGGAAATATGGGATTAGACACCAATATTCTCTTCCCTATTTTCCACATCAGAATGGCATTGCAGAAAGAAAGAATAGAAGTTTGATTATAATGGCAAAATCCATGATTTATCATGCAGGAATTCAGCGTAAATTCTGGGCTGAGGCCATTAATACTGCTTGTTATTTGCAAAATAGAATGCCCAATGCAAAAAGTCATGTAACTCCATATGAATTGTGGTTTGGTCATTCTCCAAGTGTAAAGCATTTGCGTGTGTTTGGATCCAAAGCCTATGTGTACATCCCAAGAGAAAAGCGAAGTGGGAAGTTTGATTGCAGCTCTAAAGAATGCCTACTGGTTGGTTATTCTGATGAACATAAATCTTACCGACTTTATGATCCAGAAAAGAATATAATTTTTGTAGGAAAGACGGTTTACATAGATGAAAGAGTTGGAAGAAATTTACAGCCTCCTGTTGATGAGCCTTTGTTAAGAAATGACTCTGATGACTTAACATGCGGTCTGCAGAGTGGAAATGAGCCAATTGCGCCATCTGCTGGAAAAGTCCTGCCATCGCTGGTCAGAAGGGCTGATCAAAGAAATGAGCCAACGCCACCCAGTGGAGAGACCCTGACATCTGAGGTCGAAGGACCCGATGAAAGGATTGACCCACATAGTGGCATGGCAGAAGAACATCAATGGCACCCTCAAGGACCAGATGAAAGTGCAGAGACACCCGATGGACAAAATGAGCAATTACCACGCAGATCTCAAAGGACAAATCGTGGGGTCCCTCCCCAGAGATTTGCTTATCTTACCAATGAAGCTGAACTACAGGAACCATCATCCTGGAATCAGATGCTGAAGTTTCCAGAGGATGAAAAAGAAAAATGGCTTACTGCTGCATCAGATGAAATAGAGTCATTACATAAAAACAAGACATGGACACTTGTACCACCACCAGAAAATAGGAATGTAGTTGGCTGTAAATGGATTTTCAAACTGAAACGTGATGAAAATGGACAGATACAGCGATACAAAGCCAGACTTGTAGCTAAGGGCTACTCACAACAATATGGAGAGGATTATGATGAAGTTTTTGCACCTGTTGTAAAACACACCACCTTGAGGACATTGCTTGCAATTGCAGCCTCTAGAAAAATGAATGTTGAACACCTTGACGTTGCTACAGCTTTTCTTCATGGCGAATTAGAAGAAGAGATATTTATGCAACAACCACCTGGATTTGAAGACAAGGCACACAAAGGATATGTATGCAAATTGCAACGATCTCTCTATGGTTTAAAACAAGCAGCAAAATGCTGGAATCAGAAATTAAATCAAATGTTAATTGAGAAGGGGTTTGCACAAGGGAAAGCTGATCCTTGCCTTTATTCTAGATTCAAAAACAACAGATGGACATATGTTCTAGCCTATGTAGATGACATAGTGTGTTGCTTTCAACAGAAATCTGACTTTGATTATCTTGTACAACATTTGAGCCGTACCATTGAAATCAAACAACTTGGCAATTTGAGTCATTATTTGGGAATACAGGTTGAAAGAGAAGAAGATGGGAGCTTTCTCCTGAATCAGAGACAAAAGATTATTGACTTGCTAAAACATCTTGGACTCTTAGAAGCAAATACAGTGACTACACCCATGGAAGTGAACTATTGGAAAAACACTTCAGAAAGTGAACCATTGAGTGACAACACCTTGTATCGAGAGGCAATTGGGAAAATGTTGTACATCTCTCGAATCACAAGACCAGATATTTCAGCAGCGGTTGGGATACTATGCAGGAAGACTAGTAAACCAACCAAATATGACTTAATTGCAATCAAAAGAGTTGCTAGATACCTAAAAGGCACACTGAACTTCAAGTTGAGACTACAAGCCACCAGCAACCCTACACTGACAGGGTATGTGGATGCTGACTGGGCCAATGATATTACAGATCGCAAGTCTACCAGCGGCTATCTATTCTTCTACGGAGATGCACTGATAGACTGGACAACACAGAAACAAAAAGTAGTAGCTTCATCTTCAACAGAAGCAGAATATGTTTCCGCATCAGAAGCATGCAAACAATTGAAATGGCTACATATGATGTTATTTGATTTTGGAATCGAAGAACCAACACCAATACAAGTTTTTGAGGACAATCAAGGTTGTCTGAAGTATACTCAAACAGAGAAGATCAGTACATTGCTCAAGCACATTGACACAAGATACCACATCGTGAAGAATGCACACGAAGAAGGATTTATGAGGTTGGAGTTTTGCAGATCTGAAGACATGATTGCCGACATTCTGACAAAACCCCTGCCTAGACATGCTCATGATAAGTTGAAGAAGATGTTGAACCTGATGGACATGAGCAGCCCAGGCTGAAGAAGGGGATTGTTGGGAAATCATCCTGGACTACTCAAGTCCAAATGTAGTTAGATAGATGATAGAGTTAGATTGAGGGAATCCTTTCCCTGTTTCCAAAGCATGCCTAGACAGGCTTTACTGTGTTTCACTCTATCCTGTTTACGTCACGTCCCTTACTTTGAAGTTGGTAGAAATGTGAATCTTTAGGGACACTAACTTCCAATTGGTCAGAGTGTCTTTTATGGCCCCAATAAACTGGACCATGAGGTTGGAACCATTTTGGTTCTCTCTCTTCTCCCTTTGTTCTTCAAACTAACAAGCAGCATCCTGCCATCTCTCCTGGCAAGATGTAACTATGTAGATGTTTGTTATTTTTCCTTACTTATTTTTCCTTAGAATCCAGTCTATAGTAATCTAGACAGCTCCCAAGGCTTTCTATCTACAATGGAGTTCCTTTTACCTGAATAAATACTTTTTGAACTTTTATTGAGACTCTGCAGTCCATTGCAATCCTAAAAAGGCTTCTCTTGCTCGCCAGTGTAAGTAACTGTTGCATTTGAAAGCTTTGTTTTTGCTACTCTGCTGATTTTGGTGGAATCTCCCCCAGAGAGGGTTAAATTGAGTCTAACCGCTCAGAGATTACCACAACACCTAATTATTCCAAAAATATGATATTTTAAGAGACTGGAATTTCTTCTTTCTGGTCATGTGCTTGTTCTGCGAATGTCAGTACTCGGTGGCCAAGACAGCGAAGAGCTTGCACAGAGTTCTGTGGACAACTCTGACAAAATTGGCTCTAAAGTACTTTCAAGCAACACACCTGCTCCTTTAGTTGGCTTGGCCTTGAAGAAACAGAAAATGCATTCAAGAACAGCATGTAGTGAGAAGACTTCCATCTTACAGCATATTCTGATTTTTAAAAACAACACATTCTGAAAGTTAAACAAGCTGAGCCAGATTCCAAATAGTGCCTCCAGGACTAACTGTTGGGGAAAGATCATAGATAGATACAAAACAATGGCTCTTAAAAAGTTCCAAGAGTAAAAAAGAAAGCTCACCATTCTCTGTCAAGTGACTACTACTGCTAGAAGCCTTAAGTGGGGATAAGTTTAATATACTACGCAAATGGAAAATGTATACCATCCAGATGAGAGATTTGAATCTCCCATCAAAATTAGCAAGGGTGGCCAAGAGAGGTGTGATATGGATTGTGATCCAACACCCAGAAGGTTAAACAACTTCCAACTCTGTTATACAAGGACATTGCTGCCAAAGTCAGCATCATCTTTCAGAGTTTTTAGATTAAATTTTCTGAAAACTTTTTTTCCCCTCGTTATTTCATATTATGGTTTTGCTTGGTTTTGTTTGCTGCTGCAGCTGCTGCTGTTGTATGCACAAGAGCCTGGTCAACACTTGCATAATAAACTTTTATTTCTGTTTTGCCACTGCAAATGCATATTTCAGTTACAGAACACAGATTTTAACACAAAACAACAAAACTGCTCACCATAACAGCCAAAAGATCTGCTCAGAGGCAATAAATGCTCAAAATTTACAGCTGGGGATCCCTGAAACTGAGAGAGAAATAATAAACTCAAAGCCAACAATGGCAGAGAATGTTACCTGCTATGGGACAACCCAGCAGGCCTTTCCCCAGCTATCCCGATGGGATTAGGCACCAGGCTGGATCAGTGGGTTTGGATCCAGCACGTGGGTCTGAATGCAGCACATCCAGACCATAAGTGCTGGATCCAGACCCACATGTGGGCCAGTCATTGTCTACAGCTGTAACCACATAATATTGTTTGTGATCTTCTTTCTCCTAGTCATGAGGTTCATTCTGGTTTTTGTATTGTATTCAGAGCAGATCTTGCACCTGACCACACAAACCATATCAGATCCTTCAAAGAGCCTGAGTATTCCCAATATGTATTAAACTATTTTATGGTTCTCTCTTTGTGTTTGCTTTTCCTTCTGTAAGATGAAATTTCCAGTTTCCAAGCACACCTTCTCTCATCTAATCTCTGCCAACTCTCTTGAGTTGAAGAGATTCCAAGATTCTTCTTAAGAAATATTTTCTGATCAGAGTGAGACTGTAATCAACTTAATAAATGAACAGTATTGTCAGCATAGAGAAAGTCCAAGGAAATTCAACATATTCTTCCATAATTTTTTTTTCGTGTCAGGAGCAACCGGAGTTGCTTCTGGAGTGAGAGAATTGGCTGTCCGCAAGGACGTTGCCCAGGGGACGCCCGGATGTTTTGATGTTTTACCATCCTTGTGGGAGGATTCTCTCATGTCCCCGCATGGAGCTGGAGCTGATAGAGGGAGCTCATCCGCACTCTCCCCGGGTAGGATTCGAACCTGGCAGCCTTCAGGTCAGCAACCCAACCTTCAAGTCACAAGGCTTTTATCCCCTAGGCCACCGGAGGCTCCTTCTTCCATAATAATTATTGGTCTTGTAGTTAATGAGAATATATGAATGGATTGCTTAAAGCATTAGATTCTAGGTATCCTTAAAGAATTAGAAAATGCCTTGTTATTTCTTGCATGTTTAATGGCAGCTACAAGGAGATATACTTGAGAGATATTTTTTGCTTCACGAACAAAATAACTTTGTTATTGAGTATCATATACCTAGAATCTGATGAACCTGGAGTACTAAGAGTAATCTTAACTATAGGACGAGTCGGATCTTAAATTGTTGTTACTGCTGTTGTTATGAGCCATATAGCAATTCTAGGAAAAATAAACCTCATTGAATCATAGAGTTGGAAGAGACCTCATGAGCCATCCAGTCCAACCCCCTGCCAAGAAGCAGGAAAATCACATTCAAAGCACTCCCGACAGATGGCCATGCAGCCTCCGCTTGAAAGCCTCCCAAGAAGGAGCTTCCACCACATTCTGAGGCAGAGAGTTCCACTGCCAAACAGCTCTCACAATAGGAAGGATCCTGTTATGAACTGGTCTGCTCAGGGTTTTCAAACTGAAGGTCATGCAGCCTCCGCTTGAAAGCCTCCCAAGAAGGAGCTTCCACCACATTCTGAGGCAGAGAGTTCCACTGCCAAACAGCTCTCACAATAGGAAGGATCCTGTTATGAACTGGTCTGCTCAGGGTTTTCAAACTGAAGGTCATGGCTTCCTTTATTGAGTCAATCAATTAGAGGTGTTATCTCATGAGAAAAAGTGAGAATAATTTTGTTTTGATGTCCCTCCTGTCACCAGCTCTCCCTTCCTCCCTTTTCGAGTCCGTGGTGATTTCCAAATTTGCTTCAAAGGGTTTTTGAGAGATGTTATACATGGTCACAAAGAAAGAGTGAAAAAGAGCTCTTCTCGGGGGGGGGGGGGGATTTCCTGAAATCTTTCGTAATAAATTGAGGTAGGATTTCCTGCTCTTTCATGAAGACAGGAGACAAGTCCATTACCATAGTGACCAGATACGAGGCAGAACAGGGTGCTTGTAGCATTAAAGGGATTTCAGCCACATCAGGAGCTGGGTTTTAAGCTAACCTAGATAAAATATGTTCTCTCTGCTGTTCCATGTAACAGCAGTCTTGTGCTTTTGCAGCATAGACACCCTATAAAGGATGAATTTTATTTTTATTTACCCATTTATTATTCATATTAAGCCACCAATGGTGCCGAAGGTTAAACCGCTGAGCTGCTAAACTTGCTGTCTGAAAGGTTGCCGGTTCAAATCCAGGGAGCGGGGTGAGCTCCCACGGTTAGCCCCAGCTTCTGCCAACATGGCAGTTCGAAAACTTATAAATCTGAGTAGATCAATAGGTACTGCTCCGGTGGGAAGGTAACAGCGCTTCATGCAGTCATTACCTTGGAGATGTCTACAGACAATGCCGGCTCTTCGGCTTAGAAATGTAGATGAGCACCAACCCCCAGAGTCCGAGCCAACTGGACTTGATGTCAGGGGAAAACCTTTACCTTTACCTATTCATATGCCACCTTTCACTCAGACAGTACACAAGACGACTTCCAAAAATCATATCATACATTTTTAAATCAATTAAAACGTACAACAGTTAAAAGATGCCCCATTTTAAAAAAAACCCACACCTGTTTATAAACTTGCTGGTGAAAAGGCATGAACAGAATGATTTGCTCCTGAAGGCAAACTCGTGTTGTTCTCATTTGCTCACAACTGACAAGTTAAATGTAAAGGTTTCCCCTGACGTTAAGTCCAGTCATGCCCGACTCTGGGGGTTGGTGCTCATCTCCATTTCTAAGCCAAAGAGCCGGCATTGTCCATAGACACCTCCAAGGTCATGTGGCCCGCATGACTGCATGGAGTGCCATTACCCTCCCGCCGGAGCGGTACCTATTGATCTACTCATATTGGCATGTTTTCAAACTGCTAGGTTGGCAGAAGCTGGAGCTAACAGTGGGTGCTCGCTCCGCTCCTAGGATTCGAACCTGCGACCTTTTGGTCTGCAAGTTCAGCAGCTCAGCGCTTTAACACCCTGCGCCACCAGGGGCTCCAACTAACAAGTTACTTTTTAAAAAGCAATTAATTCCCATTATTTAATAGTTTCAATGTTAATCTTGACTGGAATAACTAAATGTATTTTTTTTTCATATTCTCCCTTTTTAAAAGTTACCTTGAGTCCTAGTCTGGAAGAAAGGTGGAATGTAAATTAAGTAATAGATGAGTGGATTTATTCTCAGAAAGAAAGAAAAAGTCAAGGATATCTTTTGTCCAACACAGAAAAGCCAAACTGATTTTTTTCCTGCAGTCATATAATACCACATTTATGAAACAGTAAGTAGAAAGCTAAGCAACAAGCAAACAGTTGGATGCATTTTAATCTGTGCGAAAGATCTCAGATTCTTAATAAGTCTTCAAAAACCCTCTAACTTGCCCTCAAGAGTACATGTTTGTGAAGTTGAAGAGATGCATTAAAAACAAAAGCCAATGGTCCAAATGCAGGACACCTTGTTCCCAGACCAGAGTAACCTTGCCCTTCCTATGGCCGTAATAAATTTAAATAGCGAATGAATTTTATGTCACTTGTTGGCAATGCAATTAGTGTTCAGAAGGGAAGAAACAGGTCAAAAGCATTAAAGTTTTAGAGCAAGGAAAAGTCAACTTCTAGGCTATCTCTGATCCAATTCTTATGCAATGGGTAAAGACGAACTTCCTCTCCATTGTCACAAGTATTTGTTTTGTTCTGTTTGATAATTACTTGATTAAAGAACATTGAACTTTTCCCCTTAATTTTTCAAGTGCTTGTTATCTAACTGAGGACTTCAGAAGGGAAAAAATTAAATGAACTTTCTAGATATCAACAGTTATGAGTGGGGTCACGAAGGCTACCTGGATGAGATATCCTTGCTGTTCCTCATTCCCATTCTTCTAGTCACGGCTGCCAACTAATTAGAAGAAAAACAATACCTGGGTATTTTTACGCTTGTTTGAAGTCTGCGTAATAAGTGTTCCTTCTAATTGTTTTATCCATTTACTTATAAATGCCCTATATTTCCCCTAGTTTTCATCATATCCATCTATTAACATATCCCATAGTCAGTTCTTTTGTTAATTCGTTAATTTTGTCTTCGTGTGTGTGTGTGTGTGTGTGTTTCTATAATATCCACATCATTGAAATACGGTATGTTAATTGAACAATTAACCTGACTCTTGAAGTCTTTTCTGTGTACTCTCATTTCCTTAATCTAGATCTACGATCCAGTTTTTGCAAGGATTATTAAAAAACACATGCGAGCTAGTACTGGGTTTATATTTGGGTGGGAAACCAAGAGCCAGTACAAATGATCTCAGGGGCCCTTGGCTGGACATTCCCCACTTTTGATCCACACTGTAGAATAAATTCAATTTAACTGCCATGGATCAATGGGAATTCTTGGAGTTGTAGTTTACTGAGGCACCAGCACTCTTTGGCAGAGAAGGCTATATTTATTTATTTTATTTATTTACAGTATTTATATTCCGCCCTTCTCACCCCGAAGGGGACTCAGGGCTGATCACATTACAGATATAAGGCAAACATTCAATGCCTTAACATAAAACAGAAACAGAGACAAACGCAGGTTCTGAGCTGGCCTCGAACTCATGACCTCTTGGTCAGAGTGATTTGTTGCAGCTGGCAGCTGGCTGCTCACCAGCCTGCGCCACAGCCCGGCTATAGACCCTGTAAAACCACAAATTCCATGATCCCATAGCATTGAGCCATGGTAGTTAATGTTGTGTCAAACTGCATTAGTTCTACAATGTAGATGCACACAGGAATTCTGCTTCTGCCAATTCCTCATGAAAAAAGATGGAAATATCAATCAGCTGCTTCAAAGCAACAGGGAACAGATTCTTGTTCATTGCGGCAGCTGCCTTCCTAGTAAATGGGAATGGAGATGGGATTAAGGTTGAGGATTACTGCATAGCTATAAACAAGAACTACAATTCTTATGTCCACCCTCTCTCAGCTAGAGGTTTGGAAATTACTTACGAATGCCTTCACTTCTGCCTAACTTTGTAGTAGCATTATAGTTGTATCTTTAGGCTATGGAAGGTTTAGATCAAGTATATGTAAGAAATAGTTAATACTTATTTAAGTAGAAATTTATGCTTGAAGTTATTTTTTTACTAATTTACAAAGACCTTTTAAATCCAACAAAACTTTCTCTCTCACACACATACGTGTTTGACAAACCAAGACTACCAAGGCAAGCATCAAATAGTAAAATCAAAGTTTTAAAATCACAGGTAACATATTTAAAACCTTCAATCAAACATCAGAAACCATTCAAAGCTAAGCAATTTAACTGCCTTTCTAAATGCCATCAGTGTTAGGACTAATCTCAACTTTGACAGGGAATTCCCTATTAGCTCACTGCAATAATAAACAGTCTTTTTTTAAAGCAAAAAGTGCTTTAAATCACTTTCCTAGACAATCAGAGAATTTCCTCATAGATCAGCTGTCATGATTTAACTATTGCTTAACTCGCTTCCAGGAAGACTTTTTCAGGAAATGCAGTAGATGCAAGAACCATTGTTTTTAGCTCCCTGCTGGGCTACCCAACCTCCAATGATCTCTGGGTGGGTCTGTAAAGTCCCAAAGCAGACCCCCACCACCCACAAAAACATACTGTGTTGTAATTTCCACTTTTCAAACACTGGACAAAACATTACCTAAGTTTCAAGAAAAAGGAATTTATGCAAGTTAACAAAAGACCTTTTCATGAGGGAGGAGGAAGAACTGTGAAAATAATCCGGTGCTTTGAACCTAAAATGTATGAATTCTGTCAATGACCCAGAAAAAGGGAACTTGATAATTCAGGTGGCTGGAACAAAAGCAGATACCAAGGGCCCGTCATATTTGTTTAGACTTTCAGTGCTCCAGAGGTGATGCACAACAGGTGCAAACATGCTTTGAAAACAGGTATTTTTTTTAAAAAAAATTAAAGACACATAATTAACACAGTCACAAACTCCAGCCCTTGTTCTAAAGATCAAAACACCCTTGTTTTCCTGTGTTTGTGAGGCTTGTGTTTTCCCACATCACGTAAAGCACTTCTGCTTAAGCTTACAAGCATACTGAGGAAGTGGTATGAGTTCCTCTTTCACAGAATGTAAGAAAAGAAAGTGCTCCAACCTTTCCTCCAGTATTTCATTTAATTTTGAGGATTCTTTCACACAACACGCTTCCCTTTCACATGACTAACTGCTATGACAGGGATTTATCATTTCAGATGCTAGAGCTTTCCAGATGGGAATTCTAAATGCAATCCTACAGATTTCAGGATTTTGTAGAATTAAAAAACACATCTAAAATCAGGGTAGTAAATAAAGAACAACACTCAGAAGACAAGGGAATTCCAGACAGGAAACAATCAGGGCCAGTGAACACCTCCAAACAAACGATTATCTCAGGCAGGAAACAGCCTGGGTTTGAAGCTGCAAAGCTATTCAATGCTAATCAAGATGGCCAATTCCAACATTCATACTTGCCTCAAACAGACAAGAGTTTTTTTTCCCACCCTGGACCTTCCACAGATATATAAACCGCACTTGCCTAGTTTCCAACAGACCTCATAACCTCTGAGGATGCCTGTCATAAATGTGGGCTAAACGTCAGGAGACAATGCTTCTGAAACTTGGATATTCAGCCCGGAAAACTCACAGCAGCCCAGTGATTCCGGCCATGAAAGCCTTCAACAACACATTATCAGAATACTCCTCCAGATGAGGCAAATGTGTCAGGAGTTTACACCATTGGATGCTGTTGTTCTTAGGGTTCTTTAATATCCAAGCAACAGGCAGAATCCACTTGAGCAATTACAAATACATAACCAAAAGTATACATTTCTGGCTGTTTTATATTTACAATCCCTATGTATGCCTTCATTCAAGGAATACATTTGGACTATGAAAATCCCCCAATCTCCACTTACTAGCAACAGCAATAGCAATTAATGTGTGAAACCGTGTGTGTATGTTTCTATGTCACTCTTGGCGCAGTTTACTAGTGTTTCCACACATACACCCCAAGCAATCTCCGGTTTGTTATTTTGTCAACTGTTACATTGACTGTGACTTTTGGAAACCGAATGAATGAGAGGTTGCCAAGTCATCATCTGTCAAAGGGGAATTCCATCAGGGACTAGTTTTCTGACTGTCCGAATGAAAATCGCTCGTGGATGGGGTGAGAACATCAGTCAACTGCTTCCAAGCGACAGAGAATGGTCCCCTATCAATCACAACAGCTGCTCTCCAGTAAGTGAAGATTGGGTTGGTCAGGTTGGGAGTCTCTATGTCACTATGGTGGTTACATCTTAGCTTAAGCAGCTGAGGGGGAAAAGGAAGGGGCCTGAGGCTGTTAGGAATTGTGGGAGTTGAAGTCCAAAACACCTGGAGGGTCCAAGTTAGCCCATGCCTGTTCTAGATAGTAAAGGAGACATCCCACAGCACCCACACTGTGCAGTAATCAGAAATGCAACAAGTGAATTCAGCTCAAATGAACAACTTAACTGTGAAATTAACAGGAAATTTTGAATAATGGGTTGAGGTTCTGTTATCAACTAGTGTTTAAAGACTAGTCATTATACTTCTTTTCCATCATATTAGTTTATGATCAAAGTTCTCTTGATTCCCATTGAAGTTACAGAGGTGGTGTCACCAAAGGCAGAGCCAATGGATCACCAGACCTTGCAACCAAATGTCCTCCCTTAGTACTTGAGCATAAATATACTATATCCTTTCATTAACCAGGAAGGGTATGGCAATAAGATAGTCAGTGTTTCATCTAGAGTTTTTCGTCAGGATTATCCCAGGCCCCGAGATTTTGAGGCCAAAAACCTAAACCCAGGGAAAATCCCTTGGGATATCACAGCAGCCCCCTGCAATGTTACAGGGTTGATATCATAAGGCACAGTTCCTGGTGATGCCATTGAGCATGATAGCATAAGCATAACCACAGCTGCACATAGTATGCCATTCAAATCCAAACAGTGACATTAACAAACAGGAAATACACACTTTTCAAGACTTCACTCTCATCCTGAATTTCCTCCCCTTGTCTTGAGAATGGGAGAAGTGACCCTAGGATATGAGATTTGGCAACCCATCTGCTCAAACAACAAAAGTGCTTCTGGAGCAAAGCATTCTGCTTAATGGACTGCTCAGTCCCGGTTCATAAATGACATACATATGTAATTTGGAATTAATCTGAAATGTTAAAATCTCTTAGAAGCCTTGGTTAGAATCACAGAAACTTAGTTGGAAGAGAGCAAAAGAGCATTCCAGTCTAACTCCATGCCATACAGGAATCAAAGTACAGCGCCTGCTTAGAAACTTCCAAAGAAGAAAGGTAACAAAATTGCCAGAAGTTCTGCCAGAGATTTGTCATAGAATTGCACTGGACACCTAGAGAGAATACTCTTCCAAGCATTTTCAAGACCCTCCATAGTGAGTTTATGGTAAGCTTTGGCTGGAAGTTCAAAGCATCCTTCATTTCAAGTAAGAAAAATAGATTTCCATGTTACACAAACATTGTATAATATAAAGGGTCCTGGAGTTCATCTCTCACATAATACCTATGCCTGTTGTAAGGCCAATTTCACCCCTAACCAAAACGGGGCTCACACAGTTGATTGTTTTTTATGTTTCCTTTTACTTCAACACATATATTACATGATCAAGAGAAGTAGTAATGAGAAATAGTTGGTATTACGGAATTGCAGAAGTTTCCCAGTTATATCAAGTAATGACAACCTCCTTCCGAGTGATTACTTATGCAAGACTCCAGTAACATGGCTGAAATACATTTGACCTTGGGGAATTTACAAATGAAAGGGAAAAAACTGCTCTTGTAAAATGCCCATTTGCCTCTCAGTACCAGCTTGCATTTTGCTGTCGATCATTAAACAGAAAGCTGAAATTGATGAATCACTTCTTTGGTCTGCAGAGGCCCCCTGGCTAATTAATGAAGGGAGAGTTTGTAGTGAGTTAGCAGGGAAAGAATGACTCTTTCCAGAAAAATGTCCAGATTTTCCCGCTGGAGGAGTGAACTCATTTCTTCAGAGCGATGGTCTCCACTGAAGTCAGATACCAGCCCACGTTCAAGGTTCTTCCTCAGTCTACAGAGCCTTACACAACTCTGAACCAGATATTCAGAGATACCAGCTGCATCCATGTAGGTCAAGGCTTGATACCAGCTGTGAGAAATTGCCACCAAATACCCCTTAAACACCTTCTAGAAGACATAGCAGGCATTTTCTCTATGTTCTTGAAATATATAATATAGACAGCTCCATCCAGAAAATGAATACGAGACCAATAAGAAATGGATGCCTTGTGTCTGAGCATTTAAGTCTAGCACCATGATCTAATTTGTATTCATGTGACACTAGTTACACCAGAATGTGGATACACATGCTTGCTTCAACAAGTAATATATGCGTGAATTGCTCATCTGGATTATGTGCATATTGATTTAAGTATAATAAGTTTAAAATAGTGGAGTGATTTGAGAAATTATTCTCCATGACTCCTACATAAAACAATGCCAGAATAATACAAACCTCCTAGTTTTTGTGGCGGACAGTGGAATGATCAGAGTGGAAGAACAAAACACCCTTCCTGTGTCATGGTCTGATCATTATCTGGTCAGTTTTAGACTTTCGGCGACCCTAAACCTCCGCAGGGGTGAAGGACAAATTAAGATCGTCCGCCCCAGGAGACTGATGGATCCGGAGGGATTCCTGAGGAATCTTGGGGTCCTTCCTGCCATGGAGCCTGGCGATCCTGTCGATGTCTTGGTCGATCTCTATAACAGGGAAGTGACCAGGGCGATAGATACGATCGCTCCCGAACGCCCCATCACGTTGCGTCATGACAAGCCGTCTCCCTGGTTCACCGGGGAGCTGGCTGTGATGAAGCATACGAGGAGGGGGCTAGAGCGCACTTGGAGGAGTTCTCGGGACATGTCCGACCGAGCACGGGCTACAGCCTTTCTTAGGGCGTATACCGTGGCTATACGGGCAGCCAAGGAGTCCTATATGACTACCCGTATAGCGTCTGCAGCAAATAGATCATCGGAGTTGTTTCGGGTCATTGGGGAACTCCTTCAGCCACCTGTGGTGGAGGAGACTTTTGACGACCCAGCAACTCGGTGTTGCGATTTCGCACACCATTTTGCAGACAAAGTCGCTCAGATACGCCTTGAGCTCGACTCCAATTCCACCACAGTGCCAGGGGAGGTGATTGAGGCATCTGCTTGTCCGATTTTGTGGGATTCTTTTAGGCTTGTTCTTCCTGAGACCGTGGTGGAGGTCCTTGGGGCTGTGAGGGCAACCACGTCGGTTCTGGACCCTTGCCCGTCTTGGCTAATTAAATCGGCCAGGGAGGGGCTGGTTGATTGGTTTGTGTTGATCATTAATGCATCGTTGGAGCAGGGGGTTTTTCCATCTTACCTGAAACAAGCTGTGGTTCGTCCACTCCTTAAAAAGGTTTCGCTTGACTCCACGGTGCTGAACAATTTCAGACCAATCTCCAACCTCCCTTTCTTGGGTAAGGTGCTGGAGCGGGTGGTTGCCTCCCAGCTCCAGGGCTTTCTAGATGACATCAACTACCTAGATCAGTCACAGTCTGGTTTCAGGCCTGGTCACGGCACCGAGACAGCCTTGGTCGCCTTGGTGGATGAACTCCGTAGAGAGCTGGACAGGGGGAGTGTGGCCCTGTTGGTTCTCTTGGACATCTCAGCGGCTTTCGATACCATCGATCATGGTATCCTTCTGGGACGACTCTCTGGGATGGGTCTCGGGGGCACGGTTTTGTCGTGGCTCCGATCCTTCCTGGAGGGTCGATCCCAGATGGTGAAGCTGGGAGACGCCTGCTCGGACCCCTGGCCTTGAGCTGTGGGGTCCCGCAAGGCTCTATTCTGTCTCCCATGCTCTTTAACATCTACATGAAACCGCTGGGAGAGGTCATCCGGAGTTTTGGAGTTGGGTGTCACCTCTATGCAGATGACGCACAACTCTACTACTCTTTTCCACCTAATTCCAAGGAGGCCTCTCGGGTTCTGGACGAGTGCCTGGCCGCTGTGTCTATCTGGATGAGGAGGAACAAGCTGAAGATCAATCCCAACAAGACAGAGGTCCTCCTGGTCGATCGTAATCCTGACCGGGGTATAGGGTGGCAACCTGTGCTGGACGGGGTTACACTCCCCCTGAAGCCACAGGTCCGCAGTCTGGGAGTCCTCTTGGATTCATCGCTTACACTCGAGGCTCAGGCGTCGGCGGTGTCTGGGAGGGCCTTCGCACAATTGAGACTCGTGCGCCAACTGCGACTGTACCTCGCGAAGGCTGATCTGGCCAGGGTGGTCCATGCCTTGGTCACCTCCAGACTGGACTACTGTAATGCGCTCTACGTGGGGCTGCCCTTGAAAACGGCTCGGAAGTTCCAACTGGTCCAACGAGCGGCAGCCAGAATGTTAACTGGGGCCCCTTACAGAGAGAGGTCAACCCTCCTGTTCAAGGAGCTCCACTGGCTGCCATTTATCTTCCGAGCCCAATTTAAGGTGCAGGTGCTTACCTACAAAGCCCTGAACGGTTTGGGACCATCCTACCTCCGTGACCGTATCTCCGTCTACGAACCCACGCGTTCACTTCGGTCATCTGGAGAGGCCCTGCTCGTGATCCCGCCTGCGTCGCAAGCGCGGTTGGTGGGGACACGAGACAGGGCCTTCTCTGTGGTGGCCCCCCGACTCTGGAACACCCTCCCCAAGGATCTCAGACAGGCCCCTACATTGGCAGTCTTCAGAAAGAACTTGAAGACCTGGCTGTTCCAATGTGCCTTCCCAGATTAATAGGAAATCTCCAATACCAAGTCCCATAAGCACTTTATTAGAACTAAGATCGTATATCGCACTCTGCACTTGCCCTATAAGCCTTATATATCACCTGTCACATCAGCACTTTTAATCTTGTACCCATTACTCTGGCCCGGCCCAGTTTTATTGTGTTTTAGCATATTGTTTATTGCTTGTTGCTTATACTGTTTTAATTGTTTTTAATTTGCCTTTTGTTTTGTATTGTTATATTGTGTGTTGAGGCCTTGGCCTTTGTAAGCCGCATCAAATCCTTCGGGAGATGCTAGCGGGGTACAAATAAAGTTTAATAATAATAATAATAATAATAATAATAATAATAATAACCTGCTCCATGAAGATTTTAATGTATCCATTTTCCGAAACCGAACCAAGATACTGAACAATGTTTCGATGCTTTAGATATTTATGGAGATTAATAAAAGATATTATATGAACTTTAAATAGAGAAGGCATTTAAGACTCTAGCGCGGCTACAGTAGGCTCGTGGGCAGAGCAGTCACGAGCTTGGAAACATTTCCTTCTGGACTATCTCTCCTTGAACTCAATGCCAGCACAAATGATATTTTCCAAAGGTAGATAATGACAAAGGAGCAACAGGATTTTGGGTTGCCCAGGTGAAAACTAGACATGACTCCTGACCTGTACCTTTAATGGTAAGAGAGAATTTTGGTAGGTGAATTGAATTATTGGCGCAAATTAACTGCTCAATGTGCCTGTGTCTATGAGTGCATCAACACTGTAGAATTAAAGCAATTTGACACCACTTTAACTGCCATAGCCCAATGCTATGGAATCATGGGAGTTGTACTTTTACAAGGTCTTTAGTCTTCTCTGAAAAAATAGTGCTGATGTTTCCACAATTCCATAGCTTTGAGCCACAGTAGTTAAAGTGGTGTCAAACTGCATTAATCCTACAGTGTGGAGACAGCCTAAGTTTCTTCTTGAAGGAAGCAATGAGTAATATTAACAATTTTCCTCCCGTACTTATCTGCGATTCAGGACTTATCCAGGACAAAACTCACATTGTTTTGCACAGAAAACAGCATGCTCTACACAAGAAACAGCATTTTCTGTGTAATATAAAATAGCAGAAAATGCTATTTCTTGCACATTGAATGCTTTCTTCTATAAATCAACCACATGCAAATTTACAGCAGAAACAGCTCTTCTGGATAAAAAAAAATGTTGTATCCAATTAAGAAAACATGGTTCCCTGCACAAAACAACCTCAGCGTGCTGAACTACAAAAAATCTTATTGTTCCAGGATTTTTCTCATCTAGTTTTTTTTTACAATAAAAATGCATTTTTTAATAATTTCTTGAATATTTTAAAATATTCTTTCAGTTCCTAGTTAGTATTGATGATTAAGCTAGTAATGCATCCTGTAGAGGAAATTGTTCATCGCTTAACCGTAGGAACCAATGTAGTCAAACATCCCGGTAATCTAAAGGAAACACAAATATAAGCGAAATCAGAGACTAACGTCGATATGTTTGCAGAATTTCCTGGCAAGCTTTTGTAGAGCTCTTGGAATGTTATCAAGAAAAACAGATATCTAAAAGATGAACAGAAACGTCTCAGAAGTAAAGTCTCCTGTTTATATCTATAGCTAAGAGCAGGATACCTTTGTGCGAAAAGTGTTTTCCTGCTATTAGGGGTTTTCATTCATTTACCACTGCTGTAATGGTTTGAACATTGGGACGAGGACTTTGGAGACTGGGGAATGAATTCCTGCTTATCCAGGAAACTCACTGGACAACCTGGGACAAGTCACTCTCTCAGCCTCAGCTGAAGGCAAAGGAAAAGCTCCTCTGAACAAATCATGTCAAGGAAACTCTGTGATAGAGTCATCTTAGGGTTGTCATAAGTTGGAAACACCTTGAAGGCACACATTAAATGTCAATTGTCAGTAACTCTAACCTATGTCAAATTCTGTTCATGCTATGAACAAACTTCCTGCCAATATTCTTTAAAATTTATTTTATCCATCTATCAAGTAATCAATGCCCACCGCTGCCATTTCTCCATCCAGACATTCAAAAAGACCAAAAATAGTGTCATGGTGGAGAGAGTAGAGGGGGACAGTGCTTCTTGTAGGTTCTCCCAGGATGGATTCAGTGCTTGCCTTTTACCACTCAACTCATAAAAGGAGATGGTTCCTTTTTTGATAAGAATTAAGATACACAGATTGACCTTTGAATAAGTTGATCAAGGTTTTTTGGCTTGAATTTTTTGTCTAAAATTTCTAGACTTGAACTTGCTGATTGAAAGGTCAGTGATTTGAACCTGGGAAGCTCCCACTGTTAGCCCCAGCTTCTGCCAATCTAGCAATTGGAAAACATGCAAATGTGAGCAGATCAATAGCTACCGCTCTGGTGGAAAGGTAACAGCACTCCATGTAGCCATGCCAGCCACATTACCTTGGATGCGTTTACGTGGCCAGAAGTTAGTACTGTTCAATTAACAGAAATTAGGGGTTTTCTCTACTGCCTCCTTGCTGATTGCATTGTCACTGTTATATAACTTCAGCATGCATGACCACAATGACCAGTGAGGAGCAGCAGAAGTATTGCAGAGGACAAGGTACAGGCCAGCAAGGCTAATGTGGTCTTGGCCCAACTAAAACGGCTGGTCACCGAGATAGTGTCACAAAGGGTATGTATGGGCCACTGTCACTATTGATCGGGGGCTGAACTGCAGCATAATGCTCCAGACCTGCCTTGGATTAAGTGGACAGTGGCTTCATAATTCCCTCCTTGCCCAGTTATGACTAACAATTCCATTCTTTTAGGAGTCAGCTGCCTCACATGTGATGGTGAATTTTTCCATTATCATTCTCAGCACACATAGGTCTCCAGAATACAAATGTAATTAATCTATTCATTGCACTCAGCATGCCAAGGGCAGTTGCTACTTAACGCTGCAAACAAGCATATTCTGATCAAGCTCTGAGGTCCGCTTTCTTTACTAAAGGGTTATTTTATGTTTGCCAACAATCTTTTATCACTTCTCATTATCATTTACCACCCTCTAGCTTGTTTCTACGGTGACTGTTGTCACTCCTCTGCACAGAGTACAAGTGTCTTTCCAGCAGGTTTTCCCCAACCTAGTTGTAGCCCAAACAGGATACGATGACCTTTCTGAACCAGGCTTTGATTCTGACAGCTCTAAATTTAGGTTTCCTCTCTTTGCAAGCCAAGCAAGCTTTGATAGTTACATAAACAGCAGTACACCAGCGGATAAGTATCTGTGTTTAAAAAAGGAAGAGAAGCTATTGAGAAAAAATTTCACAGTTGTAAAACGAACATTTATTAATTTAAAAAACATCTTGCCCACACAAAACCAGGCTACTTACCCTACATACTCATGTAAGTCTAGAAATGTTAGTCAAAAAATCCCCCAAACCAGAATCATTGTATATCCATAGGTCAATGTATGTACATTAATACTCGGAAGGAAGGAAGGAAGGAAGGAAGGAAGGAAGGAAGGAAGGAAGGAAGGAAGGAAGGAAGGAAGGAAGGAAGGAAGGAAGGAAGGAAGGATCCCCTTCTCTGAGTAAAGTAGCAAAATTCAAGAACTTGAACAAGCACCAACTCCCTCTATTCTCTCTACTGTGACACCACTTTTAAATGCCTGGTGTTTTGCCCCTGAGGTTGTTCTCTAAGGCAGCATTGGTGCTTTCCCCTCTCCACCGACTGACCCTCGATCTATCCACGGATCAAATCAAAACCCTTAATTTTGGCCCCAAAACCTGCCCTCAACTTATACATTTAGTCGACCTATACATTATATACAGTAAATAAAATAGATTGCAGTAAGGCCTGGGCCTAAATCAGAAAGAGAATCAAATGGCCATCCAGATGTTGCTGAAATGACACTGGTGAGGATTGTTCGGTACAATTCAGAAACATCTGGAGGGCCACACTAGGTCCATCCATAACCGTGGTTCTCAACCTGTGAGTCCCCAGGTGTTTTGACCTACAACTCCCAGAAATCTCAGTCAGTTTACCAGCTGTTGAAGGCCAAAACATCTGGAGACACATAGGCTGAGAACTACTGATCCATAATTTACACCATAGAATTATTCTAGTTTCACACCGCAAAAGCACCGCAAAAGCAAACTGCTGCAGCCTCTCCTAATCTGAGTATTCTTCCGTTATTAATAATTTAAGCCTTCTTGACCATATACTGATGTTGCTTGACCACAGATGTCCAGATTATCATCTGTGAAATACTGAAGGCTATGGGTGAGTCAGCCATTATGTAAACACCGGGCTATGGCATAGCTGGTTAGTAGCCAGCTGTAATAAATCACTACTGACCAAGAGGTCATGAGTTCGAAGCCAGCCCGGATCAGATTGAGCACCCGACCATTAAATAGCCTAGCTCGTTGTTGACCTAAGCAACCCAAAAGATAGTTGCATCTGTCCAGTAGGAAATTTAGGTATCTTGTACCCAAAAGTGGGTAGGCTTTATGTGGGGAGGCTAATTCAACTAATTTATGACACCATAAAAATGTCCAGCAGCATGCAGAAGAATGAGGAAGTACTCTATCGTGGACTCGGTATCACAAGTGGACAATGAAGTTGCAGTTCCCCCTGTAGCCGGCATCGAGCATATCCTCATGAAGCCGGGAGCTGGAAAATGTTAAATTGCCTCTGTCTGTATGTCGTATGTCTAATGGCATTGAATGTTTGCCATGTATATGTACATTGTGATCCGCCCTGAGTCCTCTTTGGGGTGAGAAGGGCGGAATATAAATACTGTAAATAAATAAATAATAGAACAGGTCTACTCCAGAAGAACTAGCAACTGGATTTGGGCTTTGTTGGTATTAATGTTGGTTACGGTGCTGCCAGACTGAAAATGTTAGAGTGCTTTTATGCTCTTGTAGAAGAAGGAATTTCAGGAGCTGTTGCTTGCCACATACAACCAGGAACCCTTTCCAGTTTTCACTCTCATAACCCTAAATACATAGTTTAATTTTTATTAGCAAACCACATCAGTAGTCTGCCTTCAAACCATGTATTTGACGGGCTGATAACAGTCAAGGAGATTCATTTCCTACAAAAATTTGATAAAGACTAAAAAACTATACTTTTTAAAGCAATGTTATTTTGCTACAAGGTAAACGTATCCTGACGTATCCAAGGTAAACATATCCTCATATGTGATTTCATAGACATCATTAACCTAGTCTTCCTCTGCTGAATGTCCTCCAGATATATCCACCACAAATTTGCTCAACCCCATTCACACAAGCCAAGGATGATGGAAGTGGCAGTTGAACACATCTAGGAAGGCAACAAGTTTGGAAGAGCTGTACTGTGGTATTTGCACATTCTATATCACAGTTGCACATTCTGCGCTTGGGAGGATGCAAGCAGATGGTTCCACTCTGACATGCCTTGGAGGGGATTGAAATGTGTCCACAAAATATTCCAGGCATGTGCAATTGACTGATGGCTTTCTGGCATCCCAAGGAGAACTGAGTATTTTCACTGACCATTGAAGGAACTATTCTCCAAATGAGAAACCATGTAAGAACTGGTTGCTTAGATGAACCATAAAGTCCCCTTCTAAGACTAAAACATGTATCATGGCATAAGCTTTCCTAATAGAGTCCACTTTGGTGTACAAGGTATATTATCCAGAATTTGAAGTGCATGTATTTTTATCCATTGCTTATTTTGGGGATAGAAATGAAAGAAACTACAGCATGGTTTCCACATCTACAGGGCATACATTCTCAGACTTTGTATGCGAAACCATGAATAATAGTAAACCCTGTTGAAATGAAGGACTTCTGACCCAAGAATACCATAGAGTCACACTGAAGCACTTAAAATATGCCTACAGAGGACAGAATTGCCAGATTTGGATAAATGAAACTGCAAATACCCATCCAACAAAAAAAGAGTCTCAGTAACTGCTCCTAGTCTGTGGATATGAGGTCCTGTTATTACTCCTTAAGTCCTTTTTATTTATGAAAGAATTTGACATATTTTAATCTCATGGCTGAAAATTCTTTCAAATTATATGTTCTGGTCTATTTTGTATTTTAAATACCATGTATGTTTGTATTTGTGTTTTAAGTTCTTAGCTATGTGGTTTTATCATAAGTGACGTTTACTTGTTTCTTGACACATTTTTAACTAAAATTCTATTTTAAAGTACTGCGCTGTGGCACAGGCTGTTGAGCAGCTGCAATAAATCACTCTGACCATGAGGTCATGAGTTCGAGGCCAGCCTGTGGCAGGGTGAGCACCCGTCAATTAAAAATAAAAAAATAGCCCCTGCTCGTTGCTGACCTAGCAACCCGAAAGATAGTTGCATCTATCAAGTAGGAAATAAGGTACCATTTATAAAAGTGGGGAGGCAAGTTTAACTAATTTATGACTTGGAATGAGGAAGTGCGGTCAGAGTGGATGATGAAGCAGCTGCTCCCCCCTGTGGCCAGAATCGAACATCCCCTCAGGAGAAGGTCTGTCTCGGTCTCTGTTTGATGTGTTTATGGGCATTGAATGCTTGCCCTATATGTACATAATGTGATCTGCCCTGAGTCCCCTTCGGGGTGAGAAGGGCGGAATATAAATACTGTAAATAGATAAATAAGCCACCTTGGACCACTTGACAGGAGAAAGGAGGGATATAAATTAGATAAATAAAATGAAATTAAAGAAATAAAGTGATCAGTGCACAAACGAAGCAGAAAATATGCACACACAAAAATATTGGAGTTGAAAAAGTCCCCACCAAGTCTATGCCAAAGTGGAATGGTTACATTTTAAGGTGCCACCACACTGCTTGCAGAAGTCCATGTCAGACTATCATGCCACTCAGGTTTGTATTGTTGCTGTTGTGGTGCGCCTTTAAGGTTTTTCTGACTTAATGGTTATCCTAAGGCCACCCTATCACACTTTTCCAAGGCTAAGAGTATGTTACATGCGCAATGTCACCCAGTGGGTTTTCAGAGACAAATGGGGATTTGAACCCTGTTCACCAGAGCCGTGATGCCATGCTGCCTCAGCCTCTCCGATACCTCTAATTGAAACAACCTTCTTCTTTAAGTGACTGACAAGCAGTCAGAAATGCAAGGTGAAAAGGCAACAATTTATACCTTGTCCTACAGCGGGGCTTTGTTCCATTCCAGTTAAAACCATGTCATCTTTGCAGATCATTATCCGTTTTTCTTCCGAAGAGGAGGAAGAAAATAATAATCCTTTCCTATTGTTAGCAGAAGTCCACACCCCTGAAGCATCAGACTATTCTAGGTAGCCTAGGGGCTTTTTATAAGAACATAGATGGCATTGTCTTAGCAATGAAAGACATTTTTGTACAGTTCCTCCATTTATACTCACCTAGTAAGATTATTAAACCAACAAAATGAAGCTCTACCAGGTAAAGCAAAGGTTTTAAATTTCATTTGGAGTCAGTCCTTGGGTTGATGGAGAGCAGGGTAAGCAAGGCAGAAACAAATTGGCAGACTAGTTTTGAAAACAATTACTTTTGCTGTCCTGATCAAATCATGTTGGATCCTTTATCCATAAAAAAACTAGGCAGTTCTTCATGCTAAGATAGATTAGGGGGCATGTGACGGCGCGAGTGGCGCCATTTATATGTCAAACTATAAGTTGCAAGATTTGAATTGTTGTATCATGCCTGATTTTGCCCTTACCCTGTAAATGTAGTTGGATTGGTTATTTATATCTGTCAATCAATGTTGTTTGTACCTGTTATATTGCTCACTCAGCAAAACTGTTTGGCTCCACCTCTTCCTGGAGTAGGACAGTGTTTCCTACTTTTCATTCCACCAGCAAGCTCTCTATCGGATGGACGTGAAAGAGAGGCTTGGCTCTGAAAGCCCTTCAAAAGTTACCTCTCAGCACCAATTCTGAGGTTCTTACCCTTGGAACTCACACTTCATGTACAGGGCCAACCTGAACAACGTTGAGGAGTCTCAAGCGCCTTCACATCAGTCCTTTGGCAACAGAGGAAGACTCTTGTCTTCAGATATAGGTCATTGGACTGAGGCTGAGTTTGCTCCGGCATTCACAGCCAGAGAAAGAGGGATCTAGAAGGCTCCACGGACTTAAACAATCAAAGACTGTAATGTATATTTTCTTTTACCCCCTTTGTGAACAATAAACCCAGTTTTTGAGTTATCTACAGTGTTTTGGTCCTTGGGAGTTCCAGTTTCCCTAAAGGAGGGCAAGAAGCAATCCCCTGGGGAAAGATGTCACGTCCATGCCTCTTTCACTAAGAGTACAGCCCCAGGCGCGACGGCACAGGGCAGCTAAGCTTCCCAGATCTCCAAGTCTGGATTCTTTTTGTCAGTCCTTAGGATGAGAGGAAGGAATCCTAGTGTGAAGATGTTATCTTAAAGGTGTGGCCATGAAAGGTGAAAAGGTCCACCTTTCTTGTTCATTAGATTGGATATTTTGGATATGAATGTCATGTTTTGAGCAACTGTAGTTGATGTTCCGTATCATGTTACCAATACATCATTTTTCTGAATGTCACATAAAATGCCATGCAAGGTCATTCTTAAGTCTTACGTTCTGACCTTAACAGCAGTGCAAGGAGCCACAGTGGCACAATGAGTTAAACCTTTGTGCTGGCTGGACTGCTGATCTGAAGGTTGGGTAGCTGAGCTAAAGGTTGCTGGTTCAAATCCATGAGATGGGGTGAGCTTCCATCTGTCAACTCTGGCTTCCAGGGACATGAGAGAAGTATGCAGTATGTTCTAAAGTTGCTTCTGACATGATACAAAAAACAACTGTGCAGTAAACGTCAAGAATCTAAATGAATTTTTGCCCTATTATAGTTTTTGTGTACAGGAAGCTGTGTGACTGGGAAGTGTTTCTGGGTTCATTGATTTATGGCAGTTGGATGACCAACTTGGGCAGGTCCTGGGCCCAGATTTTTCGTCCCTTAGACCTTTCAGATTTCTCAAAGTGAGGATTGGAGTTAAAGAATCCAGAAGTCACCCTCTGCTTTTAAATTTTGTATGTGTGTGTGTGTTAAATAGTATAATGGGAGCCATGCAGACTAGAGATTTAATCCTCCCCTTAGAGGAAGGGGTGGCTCATCCCAGGTTGCTGCCGCTACTCTCACCTCCCTTGATGTAAAAATGGATCACAAGCATCAAGGAGAGGGGTGATCTAGCGGTCAGTGTAAACTTTCCCTGTAAAATGTTGGAGGGTAAGCATAGAGAATATTTTATTTCACATAAGAGCATTCTCAGATGCTGTTCTGGTGTTCTGCCAGCTGCTGGTAACAAACTAAATCATGAGTAGTTCCTGTGCAGAGGATTTCGGTACAACAGGTATAACAATAGTTTAATCATATTTTGACATAGGTATGTTTTAGCTGTCTAAACACCTTGAAAGTACCAGATCCCTTCTCATCTTGTTGGAAACTAAGCAAGGTCAGACCTTGTTCATACTTGGATGGGTGACCAACAAGAAATAGCAAGTGTTGAAGGCTTTATTTCAGAGGAAAGCATGGCAAACCACCTCTGGATGTTCTGTTGGGGACAGTGGTTCCCAACCTGTGGGCCATGATCCAGCAGTGGGCTGCGAGAATAAAAAATCTGGTCTGCGAACCTCCTGCCTCTTTATTCATTTATTTTATTTTATTTATTTTATGTCCGCTCCTTTCCGCACTGCTGACCATTACATTGGATAGACCGAATCAGCTCTAGATTATTAAATATGTTTTTCTGTGGACATGAACCATCATATCTACTGGTCTATATATAGGAGGAGATCACTCAGATGCCCAAGTCCCCAAGAAGGGATTAAGTGGGGATAAGGTAGGGAGAATGACAAGCTTGGGATTGCAGAGCCCACTTGGAAAAATAATCCACCACACCTAAGAGTCATTATGGAACAAGTTATCTGTAACAGAGAAAAAACATGCTGCAGACCCATTGTATCAGCCTATGGCACTCTCACATTTGGAACATTCTATTTCTGGCTATGGTTCATCGCCAAAAAAGAAAAGGTACTAAAGATATTTTGAAATGATACATAGGATGGAGGGGAGGGTGAAGCTCAAGAAAAGCCCTTCCAACCAAGTACTTTTGAAAGAGTTGAACTACAATTCCCACCTAATATTTTTTAATAGGAGAGCTTTTGCATGCAAAATATGAGCTCCACAATTGTGCCCTTGCCACTTAAGGTTGAACTATGTGCTAATATTCTCATATTCCTCAGTCATGAGTCTTTCTGAACTGTATGGAAGCCGGTCAATATATTTTGGTTTAAACTAACTATATAAAAGTGACTCCTAAAAAGACCCATTAAAGGCTTTTTTGAGGATTATAATTGCAATGATCATACTGGCCAGCGATTCTGGGAGTTGTAGTCAAGTAATATTTTTTAATGTTAGTTTAGAATAACTTCCCTATAAAATTCATGGGATCACTGTATATCCACAGGCAACAGGAAGATACATACAAATACACACAAACAATGTGAACTTTTCTCTTGAGAGGAGGAAGGGGGAATTTCTCAAATTAACTTCTTACTTTGAGAAACCTTTGTAAATTTTTACACAGGATCTGGAGAACCTGTCTGTACACCATACAACATGATCTACTTCCCATTCCCATCTCACCACCTTCCCCTTCCATATGTATATACTTCTACTTTGTCTACAAAATCAAAGCGTTTATTGATGCCATTGTGTTGTGTAGAGGAAGAACCATTATTTCTCTCAAAATCAAGAACTGAATACAAATGAGAAATGGGGAACCAGAAAGAAATTCAGTAGGATTTCTTACATTATTACTGATCAGTAATTTCCCTCCTCACTTCAGCAAACTCCTCACCCTATGGATTCCTTTCTCCCTGCTCTCAATTTCAACTATGATCTCTCAATTTCAATCCTTCTTATCAGAGCCTGATTATAAAGATATAGGGTTGCTTCTAAATGGTAACATGGCAAAAAAGGGGATGACGTCACTGAAACTACTGTTTCCCTGAAAATAAGACATCCCCAGAAAATAAGACCTAGTAGAAGTTTTGTTGAATTGCTAAATATAAGGCCTCCCCCGAAAGTAAGACCTAGCAAAGTTTTTGTTTGGAAGCATGCAGGATCAGTAAATGTACATACCACAGATTGTTGTACATGGAAATAAAGATAGTAACAAGAAATAATAATAATATTATAATAACTTTATTCTTGTATCCCACCTCCATCTCCCAGAAGGGACTCAGGGCAGCTTACACAGGGACAAGCCCAACAACAACATAAATTTGCATATGAACAGAAATTTAAAACAGTAATTTAAAAACAGTATAGCAATAAAATATAGAAATTCTTGAAAGGATTTACAGTTTGGTTATGCTGGTTTGTGATGACAACTACTTTACAGTAGATAATAAATGTTCATTTTTAAAAAATTTCAGCCATAAATGTGAATTCTTTTTTGTGGAAAAATAAGACATCTCCTGAAAATAAGACCTAGCACATCTTTGGGAGCAAAAATTAATATAAGACACTGTCTTATTTTTGGGGAAACAGGGTATCTGATCAGGCTTTGGATAAAGTAGGAGGATATTGGACAAACGGATTTTAAGCATATGTTTTATGTTTTATATTTTATACAGTATTTAACTGGTTGTAATACATTTTTATATGTTGTTGTTTTAATGATGTGTCGGCATCAAATTGTTGCCAATTGTACGCCGCCCTGAGTCCCTTCGGGTGAGAAGGGCGGGATAGAAATATTGGAAATAAATAATAAATATACCCTGAAGAGCCATCTAAGAAAAATAGAAGAATTCCATGTTGCAGCTGTATTATGTTACTTTAAGTGATATATGCCAAGAATATAGTTTTGCCTAGGTATCTTCCTGTATAAATTCTGTAGATTTATGTCATTGAAATGTGGTCACCAACGATCCCATCTACAATATCAATAGGTATAATGACAATAAGCATGCACATGAATTTCAGAAATCACAAGACAGGTCCACAATCCCGACCCAAAATGCAAACCCTCAGTGGCCAAACATTAAATTCAGAACACCATATCCTGTTTGATTTGTTGGTGATTATCTTGGAAACTAGTATGGGTCCCACTCTGGGAGAAAGGTGGCATATAAATGCAATCAATCAATCAGATACAAACACATTAGTGGGGGAAAGGGAGAACTTTGGAATGATTTATTTCAAATACTAATATGAGCCTCAGCTTAGAGCACAGTCCCCTAACAGCACCCATCCACTTTGAAATATACCATCCTCTCTATTTAATGACTGCCATTTTATGTATGGCTTACATTTATTTAGAGTAGCTGAAGAAGATGGAAACTAATATTCAAATACAGTAGAGTCTCACTTATCCAAGACTCCCTTATCCAAGATTCTAGAGATTATCCAAGGCATTTTTGTAGTCAATGTTTTCAATATATCATGATATTTTGGTGCTAAATTTGTAAATACAGTAATTACAACATGACATTACTGTGTATTGAACTACTTTTTCGGTCAAATTTGTTGTATAACATGATGTTTTGGTGCTTAATTTGTAAAATCATAACCTAATTTGATGTTTAATAGGCTTTTCCTTAATCCCTCCTTAATATCCAAGATATTTGCTTATCCAAGGTTCTGCTGACCCGTTTAGCTTGGATAAATGAGACTCTACTGTAGTTCTGTTTTGGCAGTCACCCTAATAAATGTATTCTATACAGAATAGTATAGCTGGCCAAAGCTTTTAATTGACCATATCCCTTTTAATGTTTTCACTTTTATTGTTCCTTTACTGCTCTTATCATTGTTTTATTGTTTTGGAGCAGTGTTTTATTGTTCTCATCTTCCATGTGCTTAATCTAAATTGTTTGAACAGATTTATTGTTTATTTACTTATCTTGAGCCACCTTAGAAGATTTCAACCAGCTAATTCCCCCCTTACCCTGCCAAATAAAAAACCTTGAAGTGTCTTACAAAAATAACAGTAGGGCGAAAAATGGGAAACCCAATGTTAAATAGGAACTAGACAACCTTAGCTGAAAGTTACTGATAACAATTTGGGGGATCCTGTGAACTAGCAGAGTGGAGAGCTGCAGTGAAGAAATGTTACAAAACACAATGATCGATCTCTGCAGAAACCAGAAGGGTTTGGATTTGTCAGAGATAAGGGTTCGATTTCAGATAGACAGTGAAAAGCGAATGTATTATACCAGCCTCTAGTCTCATCACAATCGTGTTGTTTAAGCAAATGGAAAGCCTACTGCTACTTAAAATAATCATTTTCACATTTGCTCCAATTACATATGCTGGCACTTTGGTGATGTGAAATCCCACAATCAGTACAGCATCTCTTCTTACCAGTGTTTGCTCCACATAGTGCATGTATGCTGTGTTTTCTTTTATTTTCCCACAACTGCACTGTCACACAGCTTTGCCCATCTCACAAGACCTTTCTTCACTTTGCAATATTGTGCAGCAAAAAGAGACTTCTGCAAAAGAAATAGTCAGGGCCGGGCTGTGGCGCAGCCGGCTAGTAACCAGCTGCAATAAATCACTACTGACCAAGAGGTCATGAGTCGAAGCCCGGGTTGGGTTAAGCCCCCGACCATTAAATAGCCCGGCTTGCTGTTGACCTATGCAGCCCCGAAAGACAGTTGCATCTGTCAAGTAGGGAAATTTAGGTACGCTTTATGCGGGAGGCTAATTTAACTAATTTACAACATCATAAAACTGCCAGCAAAACATGAGGAAAGGAATGAGGAAGTACAGCCACTAGTGGACAGTGAAGCAACAGCTCCCCCTGTGGCCGGAACTGTGAAGCTGGGGAAAAAATGTTAAATGCCTCTGTGTCTGTCTATATATGTTGTTTGTCTGTTGGCATTGAATGTTTGCCATATATGTGTTCATTGTAATCCGCCCTGAGTCCCCTTCGGGGTGAAAAGGGCGGAATATAAATACTGTAAATAAATAAATAAATAGTCAGAAAATGAAAATGGATTCAGTTATAAGTTTTCCCCATCAATGAAAAGAAATGGCCTAATTATGATTCAAGCACAATACAACTACAGAACAGACACAATGCTGTGCAATAAGCCCCAAGCAAAGGTGCCATAAGTGTGCTGTATCAGCCTCTTATGACAAAACCCAAGTTCTCAAGACCTTTAACAGCCAAGATAGTCAGTCAGAGGGGACAACTGGCTCTGGTTTTATGGAGCTGGGAATGAATAGGATATTCAGAGGTTAATCTATTCTCTTGGTTATCTTAAAACATTTCCACTTGTTTGTTTGTTTGTTTTTGTTTTAAAACTATCTCTGGGTGGCTCTATCAAGTGGAATAAAGAGTCAGATCATGCTGACCACAATGAACCCATGAACCATCATATCCACTGGTCTACATATAAGAGGTAATTCAGATGCACAAGACCCCAAGAAGGGATTAAGTGGGGAAAGGGTTAGGGGGAATGACAAGCTTGGGATTGCAGATCCAGTCTGGAAACACAATCCACCACACCCAAGAATCATTATGGAACAAGTCATCTGTAACAGAAAAAACATATTGCAGACCCATTGTATCAGGCTATGACATTTGGAATGTTCTATTTCTGGCGACAGTCCATTGCCAAAAAGGAAAAGGTACTAAAGATAGTTTGAAATGATCCATAGGATGGAGGTGGTGAAGCTCAAGAAAAGCCCTTTCAACGAAGTACTTTTGAAAGGGTTGAACTACAAGTCCCACCAGATGTTTTTAACAAGAGAACTTTTACATGCAAAATATGAGCTCCACAGTTGTGCCCTCAATAATAATAGTAATAATAATAATAATAATAATAATAATAATAATAACAATTTTATACGCCATCACCATCTCCCTGAAAGGACTCAGGGTGACTTGCACACAAGACCAAGCCCAGAGCATACAACATTTACCAGCTAAAACATAGTAAAAAAAAACATAATAACATATAACAATCTAATTGAAACAATTAAAAACAGAAAGGTATGGAAACATCGTGAAAGTACTGTATATCAAACCAATCTCACCAACCAGTAACCAGGAATATGGTGGGCATGATCAAACTAGAGTGGGCTGGGCATGGACTTGTGCAAAAAGCAGACTATAGGGCCAGGGCTGAGGGTAAAGTGCTAAATACAACCTTATCAGTAAATTAGGGCGGGGCATTCATGAACAGGGACTAACTGGGCTGTGGCACAAGTGGTTAGTAGCCAGCTGCAATAAATCACTACAGATCGAAAGGTCATGAGTTCGAAGCCAGCCCAGGTTGGATCACTAATAGTCTAGCTTGCTGTTGGCCTATGCAGCCTGAAAGACAGTTGCATCTGTCGAGTAGGACATTTAGGTACTGCTTTATGTGGGAAGGCTAATTTAACTAATTTATGACGCCATAAAAATTTCTAGCAGCATGCAGAAAGGAATGAGGAAGTACTCCATCAAGGACTCGGTGTCACAAGTGGACAGTGAAGTGGCAGCTCCCCCTGTGGCCGGAATCGAACATACCCTCATGAAGCCAGAAGCTGGAATATTAAATCGCCTCTGTGTCTGTCTATCTATATGTCATATATCTAATGGCATTGAATGTTTGCCATGTGTATGTGCATTGTTATCCACCCTGAGTCTCCTTCGGGGTGAGAAGGACAGAATATAAATACTGTAAATATAAAAATAAAATAACCATCATTCAAATGCACACTGGAATATCCAAGTTTTCAAGTCCCTGCAGAAAGTGGACTTCGGGAGGGAGTTTCAAAGTTTCAGAGCCAAGGAGGCCCTCTCTCTCATCCCTTGCCACTTGAGGTTGAACTATGTGCTCATATTCTCCTATTCCTTTGTCACGAGTCTTTCTGAACTGCATGGAAGTTGGTCAGTATATTTTGGTTTAAACTAAACATATATATAACAGTGACTCCTAAACAGAGCTAGAAAAGGCTACGTTTCTGAAGTTAGTTCAGAGTAATTTTCCTAGAATTATGCATTAGAAGCCAACAAGACAAATCAATTAGTGATTTTTTGAAACATTAGAATTCAAGAGGTGCAGTCTTCCCAGGAAAGTTTTTTTTCTTCCCCCCTTAAAAAAAAGCAGATTGATCATTTCATTGCTGGAGACATTATTTCAAGGTGTGTCCCCTTTGAAAGAATCACTGATTATAAACTTACATTTTTCTGATGCCAAATGGGGAAGAAAAACTGAACACTTAAGATACACCTTAAAAGTGTTCATACTCTTCCTTCCCTAAATAAAAGTATTTTCTGTTTGTTCACACAAAGATTCATTTGAGTTTTAAAAGAGTGTACAGTTCTAAAAAATTATCATGAGATGAAAGGTGCTTTTCCATTTACAAAGGAACACAACACACACACATACACCAGATAGGAAAGAACTACTCTCCACTGGACAGTTCAAACATATCCACTTGCCTTAAAAATGCAACCCACTAAAGCCATTATATGAAAAGCATCTTACAATAATGACCATTTTTACAGAAGCTGTTAGGATGTCATGAATAGTCTGATGTGATGCCTTTTGTTTGAGAAAGAGAAGAACTGGCACACTTACAAAGCACGCCTTGTAATAACCATTATAAAAGAACTATAATAAAACCATAAACTGAGCCAGTGCATAAACTTGAGCATTGTACAAATCCCTGCTTATCCATAAAACTCACTGGGTGAGTTTAGGCAAGTTACATTCTCTCGGCCTCAGAGAAAGGCAATGGCAAACCTCTTCTGAACATATCTTACCCAGAAAATTATTGTTGTTATTACTATTGTTATTATTATTACCCTGCTTTTTTGTTATTATTATTACCTCATTTCAATCACAGTACTGTACTTAACAGGAAGGAATGGGCAAAACCACTTCTTTCCTAAGAAACCCCTATGAATATTTTGGGATTGCTGTTGCTTGCAGGGTATTTACTGAGTATTCAAAACACCCAAGGCAATATGTTCAGCTGACCAAAGTTCAACTATTGAGAATAGGGTCTCATAATTCAGAATTGCAACTGCAGCTTGTGTTTTGTGAAGTTTTATAAAACCAGAAGGAACATTGCTGTGAGCTCCTCCTCCTCATCATCATCATCATCATCTTCATCTTTATTTATAGCTCACTATATCTCCCCAAGGGGACTCACAACAATATAAAACACAATGGCAAATATTTGATGCTAGTGAAATATATAACAAATCCAAAACAGCTTAAATAAACACGACATAATGTAGTTAACACAGTTAACATATTAATCCATTAAAAACACTTAAATTACAACTAAAATAATTGAGTTAAGATTATATACAGCAGAATTGGGTTCAACAACAAGGCAGGTAAATAAGGTGTAGTTAGCTAGCAAGTCCATCTCTTGTTTGTTCCCAGAAAGGACCAAGGAAAGAGAAATCTAATCAAAGCCAGAGCAGGCAAGAATTCCAAAGAGAAGAAAGAGGGGAGAAAATTACATGCCTCACAAGGATTGTGTGATGTTTATAGAAGACCCTGTGTGGGTGTCTCCAGCCAGGCAAAAGGAAGCTCAGGATAATGCCATGCTCCAACTAGATGCACGTAACCATAAGAAGAACCATTGCTGCAAAATCAGAGTCCAAGCCGCTTAAGAGCTATTCTGCTCTCTCTGGGTTTTCTGCTTGGTGTGGCATTTTGCTGTATTTGTTCCAAGTGGTGTTGCCAGGGAATGAATGCCAGGGATATTGCAGATGCCACTGTGGTTTCCTCTCCTTCCATGTTTCTTTTCTTATCTTCACTAGGAGCTGAGATTGCAGAGGGCAATGTCTGATATGTGTGTGGCCATCCAGAACCATTAGAAGCATTTATGAGTCAGGTCATGCTTTTTTACTGCTTTGAAATCTGTTTTATGAATTAGGGAGTGATAGGGAATATTCAAACTGTCGGATCAAACATCCTGTGCAGTTCAATCAATTGCACACTCAACACATGTTGGTATGTGCCTTGAAGTTATTCCTGATTCATCACAATCCTAAGGGGGCCCTATCATGGGATTTTCTCAGGATGAGAGTATGTGACTCGCCCAAGGTCACCCAATGGATTTCTATGGCTGAGTGGGGAATCGAACCCTGGTCTCAAAAATTATAAGCCAATGATCTCCTGGTCCAGTAAAATATCATCTTGAAAACTTTGCATATTCTTAGTGAGAGCATTTTGTATTGTTGTTTAGTTCGATGCAACCCTTGCTTTACCTCTGATGTTTTGTTATTCCTCCTGATGTTTTGGACTTCAATTCCCAGAATTCCTGACCATTGGACTAACTGGCTAGGGCCGCTGGGAGCCGGAAGACCAAACACCTAGAGTGCCACAACTTTGACACCTCTGCAGTGCGTTCAAAGCAGTGCAGTTAGTTCTTTTCCTCCCCCTCCCACCCAGACCCTCCAACTTCATTATCACAACAGCCTGGTGAAGCAGGCTAGGCTGAGATAACACTCTGTGTGTCTTTGGACAACTCACTATATGAGCAGTACAAAAGTTTGACAACTGCTGGTAGTACTAATAATATAATTATAATATTTACCTTTTTTGTATCCCTCCTCCATCTCCCCAATGGGACTCAGGGCGGCTCATTAGTTATTCTTCACGGCCCTTGAAGACAACACCTAAAAGATTTTACACTACAGCAATTATAATGGCTTGGTCTCATTTAAATGTCATGGTTGTGCATCCTGCAGGATCCTGTATTTATTGTATTTTAACTTTATATCCATTAATCCATTAATATTTAATTGGGGTTTTTTAAAAAAATGTTTTGTTTTAAATTGCTATTAGATTGTGTGGTTGTTACCCACATGAATTCCCTTTGGGGGGGAAAGTGGGACATAACTAATGATAATAATAATAATAATAATAATAACAATCATAATGAGGATGAGGATGTTATTCTTATACCCCGCCATCATCTCCCCAAAGGGACTTGGGGCAGTTTATATATGGGACAAAATGCAAGACGTAAATACAAAACATCAATTAATGCAAAACACGATTAAAATAAGAACACAGGAAAATATAACAATCCAGATAATAACACAATTAAAATATAACATAGTGGTAAAAAACAGCAGCATTGGGACTCAATAAAAACCATACTCAGTAAAAACCAATAATCAGTAGTACAATGGCCTAATAATAGTAATATGCTTTTGAAATCATAATCTTTTTGAGAAGAGCATCAATTGTCCAATTAATGCAGTTTGGCCCTACTTGAACTATAATAATAATAATAATAATAATAATAATAATAATAATAATAATAATAATAATAATAATAAAATCCAAAAAAATGAAATCCAGCATATCTATCTTGTTTGCTGTGTCATAATAAAATAATAATAATAATAATAATAATAATTTTATTCTTATACACTACCCCATCTCCCCAAAGGGACTCGGAGCGGCTTACATGGGGCCAAGCCCGGACACAACAATATAAAAGCAAAGCAATAAAACAGATCAATCAACAATAAAAACAAGTCATAAAAAATCACATACAAAAATATAATGTTAAAATCATGGATTGGATCCAAAGGATCTGGGCCAAAAGTGCAAGATATGTCGATGTCATCAGGGAGGGGTGGTTACCCAAGCTATCATAGCCATTAAAGTGCCATTATAATGCTGGGGAAGGCACACACAAGGGACTATTGCTAAATAGGCAACAGGTCGATCCTACAGAGATCAGTCGGCAAAGGTTCAATGTAGCTTTAGAAGTTCTTTAGCAGGCATGGGCAAACTCTGGCCTTCCAGGTGTTTTGGACTTCAGAACCCACAATTCCTAACAGCCAGTAAACTGGCGGAGACTCCTGGGAGTTGAGGTCCAAAACATCTGAAGGGCCGAAGTTTGTCCATGCCTGCTCTTTAGCCTTCTCTGCCAAATAATATTGATTTCTAGGGTGCATCTATACTATTGAACGGATGCCGTTTGACAACACTTGAATGCTTAGTGCTATGGGGTCCTGGGAGTTGTAGTTTAACGAGGCACTCTTAGGCAGAGAAGGCTAAGGACCTTGTCCAGCTACAGCTCCTAGGATTCAGCAGAATGGCTGTGAAAGTACAGTAGAGTTTCGCTTATCCAACGTTCTGGATTATCCAACACATTTTTGTAGTCAATGTTTTCAATATATCATGATATTTTGGTGCTAAATTCGTAATTACTACATAGCATTAATGTGTAATGAACTACTTTTTCTGTCAAATGTGTTGTATAATATGTTTTGGTGCTTAATTTGTAAAATTATAACCTATTTTGATGTTTAATAGGCTTTTTCTTAATCTCTCCTTATTATCCAACATATTCACATCTAACATTCTGCCGGCCCGTTTATGTTGGATAAGTGAGACTCTACTGTAGTTGTGTCAAACTGCATGAATTCTGCAGTTGAGATGCACCCAAGCTCTCAACAGGACTAGCCTTCAGAGTCCCTGGCTGGGGAGGAGGGCTTTGGGGAGTGGGAGACCCTCTCAAGGGTTGGGGCTGAGAAAGCGGCGAACTGGCGACCCTCCTCACTCCTTTTTGGCACCGCAGCCGGGAAATTCCGTGGCGCAACACTCTCCGCGGGTTGTGTCCTTCGAGGCGGAGTTTCCAAAAGAGGCAACGCCGAGGGAGGCGGGCAGGCGGGGCTGCTCTCCTCCTTCCTGCTATATATCCTCCAGGTCATCGTCCCCGGGAGAAATAAGAAGCCGGGACCCAGCCGAGGAGCCTGCCAACCCCGAGCCGCTCTCCGCCGGACCCTGTAAGTCCTTCCTTGCCTTCACCAACTCTTCCTCCTCCTTTGCCGCGTCCATCCTTTCCTGCCTCTCCAAAAGATCCTTCAGCTCTTCTTTCTCTCTCCACGCTTTCCCCGGAAGATGCTCATAGAATCATAGAATCATAGAATAGTAGAGTTGGAAGAGACCTCATGGACCATCCAGTCCAACCCCCTGCCAAGAAGCAGGAAATCGCATTCAAAGCACCCCCGACAGATGGCCACCCAGCCTCTGTTTAAAAGTCTCCAAAGCTCTATGGCTGGATCTACAACAGACATGGGCAAACTTGGGCCCTCCAGGCAGGCTGTTAGGAATTGTGGGAGTTGAAGTCCAAAACACCCGGAGGGCCCAAGTTTGGCCATGCCTGTTTGAAAGGAATTTCATGCCCTTCCAACATTATGATATACAGTAGAATCTCGCTTACCCAACATTCACTTATCCAACGTTCTGTATTATCCAACGCAGCTGGCCTTTTAGTAGTCAATGTTTTTGCAGTCAATTTTTCAATACATTGTGAAGTTTTGGTGCTAAATTCGTAAATACAGTAATTAAGGTAAAAAGGTAAAGGTTTTCCCCTGCCGTTAAGTCCAGTCATGCCCGACTCTGGGGGTTGGTGCTCATCTCCATTTCTAAGCTGAAGAGCCGGCGTTGTCCGTAGACACCTCCAAGGTCATGTGGCCGGCATGACTGCATGGATCGCCGTTACCTTCCCACCGGAGCGGTACCTATTGATCTACTCACATTTGCATGTTTTCGAACTGCTAGGTTGGCAGGAGCTGGGGCTAACAGCGGGCGCTCATTCCGCTCCCGGGATTTGAACCTGGGACCTTTCAGTCTGCAAGTTCAGCAGCTCAGCACTTTAACACACTGCGCCACCACCAGGGGCCCCAATACAGTAATTACAACATAATAATCACTGTGTATTGAACTGCTTTTTCTGTCCATTTGTTGTAAAACATGATGTTTTGGTGCTTAATTTGTAAAATCATAATGTAATTTGATGTTTAATAGGCTTTTCCTTAATTCCTCCTTATTATCCAACATTTTCGCTTATCCAACGTTCTGCCGGCCCGTTTATGTTGAATAAGTGAGACTCCACTGTAATAGTAGTGTGTCTAAAGGTTGAATGAATGGAGTTGTACTGCACTTAGAACTGCGATGGCTCAGTGCTATGGAGTCCTCTGGGTTGGAGTTTCATAAGGCCTTTATATTGGACATAAAGGTAAAGGTAGAGGTTTCCCCTGACATTAAGTCTACTCATATCTGACTCTGGGGGTTGGTGCTCATCTCAATTTCTAAGCCGAAGAGCCGGTGTTGTCTGTAGACACCTCCAAGGTCATGTGGCCGGCATGACTGCATGGGGCGCCGTTACTTTCTTGCAGAAGCAGTACCTATTGATCTTTTCACATTTGCATGTTTTCAAACTGCTAATTTCGCAGAAGCTGGGGCTAATAGCTTAAGCTCACTCCGCTCCCCAGATTCAGTCAGCAAGTTCAGCAGTTCAGTGGTTTAACCCACTGTGCCACCGGGGGCTCCTGATTGGACATAACCTATTGGAAATAACTGCACCCAGACTCTGGGCACATATCCTTTCGGCAAATGTGAATCTTCATGAATATGTGGAGACCACCTTTTGAAAAACACTAGTCAAGAAAAGCATGACCTTGTTAGAAGTCAACTCTTTGAACAAGTGATAGTCACAAGCATTCATGTAATGGCACACAGGTAACTCAGCTGTTAACAGTGGTTCTCAAACTGTGGGTCTCCACATGTTTTGGCCTTCAACTCCCAGTAATCCTAACAGCTGGTAAACTGTCTGGGATTTCTGGGAGTTGTGGGCCAAAACACCTGGGAACCCACAGGTTGAGAACCACTGTGTTAGAAGAACCATGTCTTTGAACTGCCCAGGGACAAAGACATGCTTCTACAAATATATATTTGGTTAGCAGAGGATGGTTGTTTCTTTAAAGTTGAAATTGTAGCTGCATTTGCCCAAAACATATACATTGCCTTTAAAAAAATTTAGTTTGAAATATGCACTCGGAGATAAAAGATCATGACTTGGTATTTTATTTGGTTTTAATCTGTTTAATTGATTGATATGTGTTTTAATAGCTCATGTTTAGATTGTTGATATTTTGTTGAGATGTATTTTAATGTTTATAAGCTGCCTTGAGTCCCTTCTGGGGTAGAGAAAGGTGGGATAGAAATGAGATAAATTAAATAAATAAATACATAAATAAATAACAGAGTCTTCTTTGAAAAATAGCATAGCTTGTTTATTCATAAACATCTTGTACTAATTCAGCATCCAGACACATTTCTTATTGAAGTTCAGTTACAGATAGGATGTAGCTTTTCTCTGTGTGTTGGGTACACAGGGTATCATTATTAATCAGTAATCCATAGTATTTAGATATATTTTTATTCAATGAAGTTCATAAGCATACATGCATCCACCTCCACTTAGGTTTAAAGTGACCTGCTAACATTGAGATCCATAATCACACTGAATACAAAATGGAGTCCTGAGTCTGAACATGCTCAGTACAATCTCATGTCTGTAATCCCTCCCAAATCAAAGAGGTACAATCAAACAGGCAAATCGATATAGGTTAGCAAAAATATACATCAACAAACAAATAGTGAGAGGCTTGGGAGGTTGCTATTTCCAACACTAGAGTCCTATTGCCTCACCAAACTAAAAACCCCAAGATGCCATCGCACTGAGCCATCACAGTTAAAAGTGGTGTCAAATAGCATTCATTCTATGGCGTAGAGGCACCTTTATACTGAGATACATCTCTTTGGCATTTCCTGGAGCATTTTGGAGAAAGCTACTGCAACTTTTCGTTCACTGTTTGCCTTCCCCTCGACATCCCTATCCTTTCACCAATTCCTCCTGCTTTGAGATGCTCAGACTTTTCCCAACTTTTTAAGCCAAACAAACAACAAATTTCAACCCCAGGAGAAGGAAAGAAAATGCAGAGAGAGATTCAAAAGACATAGCTGGGTTGGTAAGCTAAAGAGCAGCGGTGGAACAGTGAGTTAAACCCTTGTGCAGGTTGGGCTGCTGACCCAAAGGTCAGGTTACTGACCTGATGTTTGTCGGTTCAAATCTGGGAGACAGGATGAGCTCCGATGGCCAATTCTCTCACAACAGAACCAACTTGCAGTATGTTCTCAAGTTTCTTTCCAAGAAGATCTTGTGGCTACCCCTCCTGTCACTGCAAACTGCTGCAGCATCTTTCAGCTTGTGGCTTCTTCCTCATTGAAAACCTTTGCTATCTTGACCACACTGTAATGTTGCTTAGACATTTGTCATGATGTTCATCTGTGAAATATCAGAGGCTATATCCATTGTGGTGGAATGGTTTGAGTGTTGGACTTGAACACTAGGAGACCAAGGTTCAAATTTCCCTTCAGGCATGAAAACCCATTGATTAATCTTGGGCAAGTCACATGCTCTCACCCTCAGAGGAAGGCAAATCTTCCTCTGAACAAATTCTACCAAGGAAACCCCATGATAGGTTGACTTTAGCTGCCGTAAGTCAGAAATGACTGTAAGGCATACTACAACAACAGCATCCATGCACCAGGACTAAGACTCTATCGCAGGGGTCCCCAAACTAAGGCCCGGGGGCCGGATGCGGCCCACCGAAGCCATTTATCCAGCCCCCACGGCACAAGGGCTGAGAGGGGTTGGGCTAAATTAATAATAATAATTATTATTAATAATAATAATCATAATAATAACATTAAGGCCGGGTGGCCATCTGTCAGGGGTGCTTTGCTTGTGCTTTCGGTGCACAAAGGCAGAAGGGGATTGGACTCAATGGCTCAAAGGGTCTCTTCCAACCCTCTTTATTATTATTATTATTATTTATTTATTTGTTTATTTATTAACATTGAGGCTGGGTGGCCATCTGTCAGAGGTGCTTTGCTTGTGCTTTTGGTCCGCAGAGGCAGAAGGGGGTTGGACAAAATGGCCAAAGGGGTCTCTTCCAACCCGCTTTATTATTATTATTGCTGTTGTTGTTATTATTATTATTATTATTATTATTATTATTAACATTGAGGCTGGGTGGCTATCTGTCAGGGGTGCTTTGCTAGTGCTTTCGGTGCACAAAGGCAGAAGGGGATTGGACTCAATGGCTCAAAGGGTCTCTTCCAACCCTCTTTATTATTATTATTATTTATTTATTTATTTGTTTATTTATTAACATTGAGGCTGGGTGGCCATCTGTCAGAGGTGCTTTGCTTGTGCTTTTGGTCCGCAGAGCAGAAGGGGGTTGGACAAAATGGCCAAAGGGGTCTCTTCCAACCCGCTTTATTATTATTATTGCTGTTGTTGGTGTTGTTGTTATTATTATTATTATTAACATTAAGGCTGGGTGGCCATCTGTCAGGGGTGCTTTGCTTGTGCTTTCGGTGCACAAAGGCAGAAGGGGATTGGACTCAATGGCTCAAAGGGTCTCTTCCAACCCTCTTTATTATTATTTATTTATTTATTTATTAACATTGAGGCTGGGTGGCCATCTGTCAGAGGTGCTTTGCTTGTGCTTTCGGTGCACAAAGGCAGAAGGGGATTGGACTCAATGGCCCAAAGGGTCTCTTCCAACCCTCTTTTTATTATTATTGCTGTTTTTATTATTATTATTTATTATTATTATTATTATTATTATTATTGCTCGGTGGCCAACTATAGTCCGGCCCTCCAATGGTCCAAAGGATTGTGAACTGGCCCCCTGTTTAAAAAGTTTGGGGACCCCTGCTCTATCGTCCCCAGCTGGCATTGCTTCCTTGGGCTGACTGGCATGATGGGAGCTATTCTTCCTTTATTTACACTTTCCTTTCATCCCAGGATCAGGTTCAAGAGATATTTACAAATGTAAGCCGGTAGAATTATATAAATAAGGATATAACAGGCTAAACTGTCATTGAAATAGAACTATGTGACAAAATTTGATTTTTTTTCTGTTCCTGGTTTGAAAGTATTATTTCCTGTTTAATTGTGCAGTACATACTTTGAAAGCAGTTGTTATACTCCAGAAACTTCATTTTTGTGGCTGCCACAAACTATTTTGAATTGGTTGAGGCTCTATGAGATATTCATTGAAAAACAGTATCAAAATATGCTGTGGGATGTTTAGCACAAAGTTTTTGCAGTTTAATAAACTTTTTCCATTTTTTAATGATAGAACGAATTAGGAAATGACATTAATAACATAAGAACAAAAATCGTGTTAACAGTATAACATTTAAAAATTAAAGCATACAGTATATTTTGTAGCTCAGCTGTTGCTGTCTAATACTATCTGTAGAGCTAGGTTTAGGGAAGGAGGCAGAGAAGAAAGGATGGGGAGGGTATCTCTTTCAGATGGAGTCTCCTCTGATCTTCCAATCTTATTATTTTCTACCGACTGCCCTGTAAGAAAGCACACCTCAAAAAAATGGTTTAAGTAAGTTAATCAAGATGGTTTAAGTAAATTACTCAGTTGCTGAAGGAGTCTTGAGAAAGAACAAATTCTCTGGAATATTGCTTGGGGGAGAAATCTGCTCAGAACTTGTTCTTTCGCCCATATTAAGTTCAGACACGGCTTGAGAAACGTCAACTGCAGACACAGATAAATATGCAAAGCAAAGGCAGCATCTATTGTGGCCAATGTGTGTGTTTGCTAAGTTGTGTTTGTTTGGGATGCAGTTGGAAACAAAATGTGCAGTTGGGAAGTGGGAGAAAAACAAGCCAAATTAATAGTGTGTATGAGGCATTTAAGTGACAGCTTTTGTCAGTGGTGGGGGAAAAAGAGGAGCCCGGTTTTGGAGAGGTACCAGTTTTTTCACTGCTAATTCAATGAGGCAGGAGGAATGGCTCTTAGACTGGTTTAAACGTTATACAGTAGAGTCTCACTTATCCAACACTCACTTATCCAACGTTCTGGATTATCCAACGCATTTTTGTAGTCAGTGTTTTCAATACATCGTGATATTTTAGTGCTAAATTCGTAAATACAATAATGACTACATAGCATTACTGTGCATTGAACTACTTTTTCTGTCAAATTTGTTGTATAACATAATGTTTTGGTGCTTAATTTGTAAAATCATAACCTAATTTGACGTTTAATTGGCTTTTCCTTAATCTCTCCTTATTATCCAACATATTTGCTTATCCAACATTCTGCCGGCCCGTTTACGTTGGATAAGCGAGATTCCACTGTACAAGCAGCATTTACACCAGGCATGGGCAAACTTTGGTCCTCCAGGTGTTTTGGACTTCAACTCCCACAATCCTGCTTAAGCAGCTGAGGGGGAAAAGGAAAGGGCCTGAGGCTGTTAGGGATTGTGGGAGTTGAAGTCCAAAACACCCGGAGGACCAAAGTTTGCCCATGCCTGATCTACATTGTAGAATCAATGCAGTTTGCATTATAAACCAAAGCGATTTCTAACTCAAACTGTACCTACACTACAGAAATAATACAGTCTGACACCACTTTAACTGCAATGGCTTAGTGCCATAGAATTATGGGAGTTGTAGTTCTACTTGACCTATAGCCTTCTTTGCCAGATTGTCTTACTAAACTATAAATCCCATAATTCTGTAACATTGAGCCATGGCTGTTAAAGTGGTGCCAGACTGTATTACTTCTGTAGTGTAGGTACAGTTTAAGTTAGAAATTGCTTTATTGTATAAGCTTTTGAAATGTTCTGTTAGTTTTGGCAGAGTTGTTAGTGAATTGCTGCTGTAAAGTAGATAAGAGCTACTAATTCCTGTTGAGAATCTGGCAATAGTGGAGGATGAAAGCAAGGCGCAAAACACACTTTGTGTTCATTTGGCATTGTTTTTACATTACCGGAATTTACACAGTGGGAATATCTGCTTTGAAAAAATCTGTTAACTGGCACCTATTGGGGCTGGTGAAATGGAGCATGGGGTCACCATAGGAGGACAACTATAGGTGCATCTCCTTCCAAAAGAAAAGCATGGGTATATATAAAAATGGTGGATGTCAGATTCTGGTCCTCCAGATATTTTGGACTTTAGGTCCCAGAAATCCCAAGCAATATGGCTGGTATTTTCGAAATCTGGGAATGGAGATCCCAAATGTCTGGAGTACCAGAGTTAGAAAAACCACTGTTTCAAAGGAGCTACATCAAGGCCTGAGAGGAGAGATAGGAGGTACATTGCTATGTTTATACAGGCCGTCTCCAATTCACAAACATCCAAATTACCGTATAAAGACTCCCAGTTAAGAAAGGGGGTGAGACATCAGGAAATGACATAAATCTACCCCTAAAAAGGAAAATTCACTCCTGTAAGAGTTATTATAGAGAAAAGGTGTCTCCACTGAAGCTTTCTCACCAATCCTTGTTTCCACAACAAGACAAATTTTTCAAAATCCCATTTTCACAGGGACAGAAAGTGAAGTGGAATCTTCTAAATGGGTACAGTCAGCAAAACAAATGTCTTGAAAGTGTTAACCCTTCCAATACGTCTGTGCGTTGCCCACTAAACATTAAAAATTTGAAGCATAAGAAGCCTTCAGTAAACCACAGTATATGAAGCATTATCTTTGGATAATACTGCACAATTATAACACTTTGATAATACAGTAGAGTCTCGCTTATCCAACGTAAATGGGCCGGCAGAATGTTGGATAAGCAAATATGTTGCATAATAAGGAGAGATTAAGGAAAAGCCTATTAAACATCAAATTAGGTTATGATTTTACAAATTAAGCACCAAAACATGTTATACAACAAATTTGACAGAAAAAGTAGTTCAATACACAGTAATGTTATGTAGTAATTACTGAATTTATAAATTTAGCACCAAAATATCACGATGTATTGAAAACATTGACTACAAAAATGCGTTGGATAATCCAGAATGTTGGATAAGCGAGTTTTGGATAAGTGAGATTCTACTGTACTTTATCTTACTGTGCACGTCGGAACTCTTTTCGGAAGTGCTGGACATCCGAATAACTTCCAAGTTCCAATGACATCTGCACTTTTTGCACAATCCTACTGGCTAGGATTGCTGAGATTTGCAATCGAACGAAAGCTAGAGCACAACATGATTCCCATCTTTGAAGTATCTCATGGGACAGCTGGTGTTTTAACATATGGAGGAGAGTGCATGATTTGTTTATATTGGAACAGGAGAATTTATAGAGCAGAATTCATTGTGTTGTCAGTGACACTGGATAATAGGACATTCCTACCTTCAATGATTGTGGTGGTGGCTCATTCAGAAAAAAAAAAGACCACATCAGACTTCTGCGTCTCAAATGAGCCAATAGTTTAATTGTTCTGCTCCCAAATTTAAAAAGAGCCCCAAGCAAAACAAAACCAAGATAAAATAAACACTGCCTCCAGCGGATACCACAGGGGTCCTGATTACTGTAATCTTGTAAGACATTTATTTTGATATTATGTGGATAATGTCACAGGGTTAGATCAACAAATTTCCAGTTTGGAATTTCTACCCAGAGTATAATTGCTTAGTATTGTCTAGGGCATGTTTGGGTTTTAATGTGTAGAGCTGAATCCCTTGCAGCCTCTCATACACTTTTAATGTGATTATACATTAAAGCAGGAGAGCTTTTCTTACAAACAATAACAAGCGCTTTTGAGTCTCTTGCATCACCCCATATCCAATCTGTCTGACCGCCAAAATAAAGTGTAACACATTAAAGCCTTATAAAAATATTGCCTTATACTGTTTGAGGGGTTCTAAGAGCTATAGTTCAAAGAAGTAATTTTTCCCAAGTTCTGGCTCCAAGATATTTCGGGTGATAGAATCATAGAATTGGAAGGGAGTTGAAGGGTCATCCTGTCTAATCCCAAACCATGCAGGAAGACACAATTAAAGCAGTCCTGACAGCTGGTCATCCGCCTTATGTTCAAATTCTTCCAAAAAAGGAGAGTCGTTCATACTCCAAGGCAGTGAGTTCCACTTTCAAACAGTTCTTGTTAAGTTCTTCCTGATGTTTAGGTGGAATCTCTTTTTCTGTCATTCGAATCTGTTACTCAGTGTCTTAAGTCTTTGAACCAACAGAAAACAAGCTTTTTCCACCTCCAATATGGCATCCTTTCAAATATTTAAACATGGCTTTTATATCACCTCTTAACTTTCTCTTGTCCAGGCTAAACGCATCAGCTCCCTAAGCCACTCCTCATAAAGCATGCCTTCCAGACCTTTGACCAGTTTGGCTGCCCTTCTCTGAACATGTTCCAGCTTGTTAATATCCTAAAAGGTGTTATAACTGATATGTACAGTACACGGGGGCCGGCATAGTGGAGTGGATTGGGTTTTGGATTCCAACTCTGGGAGACCAGGGTTTGAATCCCTACCATAGAAATCCATCCTTGGGAAATCACACTCTCATCTAGCCTCTTGCCACAAGGCCTCTATGAAAGCATTCAGAGTCACTTTTGAAAACACATAACAAATCAAATGCAAAGTAGGAATCATTACTAATGATGCAAAATGCCTCTGCATCATGAACTCTGAAGAAATAGTATGGGGAATAAAGCACACAACATGTTGTGTCTTGTATTGCAGCATTTGTCCCTAGGATCAAGCAACTCTCCTGGATTTTGAAACTGAAAGGGAAGTTTGTTGGGGGAGAGAGGGTGACTCGGCAGGAGAAATTCTGTTTTAACCGACTGTAAAATCTTTTACTGCATCCTGTAATTCCAGGCAGCAAAACCTTGTTGCTACATGCCACGTACCATATATATTCAAGTATAAATTGACTTCATACATAACTCGAGTACAGGTTTTTGGGGCAAAATTTTGGTTTTCTACATGACGCAGTGGGTTAAATCACTGAGCAGCTGAATTTGCTGACCAAAAGGTTGGTGGTTTGAATCCGGGGAACAGGGTGAGCTCCCACTGTTAACTCCAGCTTCTGCCAACCTAGCAGTTTGAAAACATGCAAATGTGGGTATATCAATAGGTACTGCTCTGGTGGGAAGGTAACGGCACTCCATGCAGTCATGCCGACCACATGACCTTGGAGGTGTCTACGAAAACACCGGCTCTTCGACTTAGAAATGGAGATGAGCACCAACCCCCAGAATCGGACTCGACTAGACTTAATGTCAGAGCAAAACCTGTACCTTTACTTACACGATCCATGGATAAGTTGATAATTCTATGGAGAAGAGAAAGCAGCAATGTCATTTCAGAAAACCAAATTCCCTTTGCCTCCACTGCCACTTCTCCATCCAGGCATTTTAAAAGACCACAAGTGGTGCCATAGCAGAGGAAGAAGAGAAAATTGATGCTTGTTTTAGGTTCTCTTCAGATGGACTAACCACTCTGGTCAGAGAAGGAGGTGGTTCCTTTACTGATAAGATTTAAGATACACTACTCACATTGATCCATTGATAAGTCAAACCATGTTTTCTGTGTTGCTTTTTAACTAAAATCTCTATACTTATACATGAGTATATTGGGTAATTAAAAATCCTAGTAATGTCAATGCTATACAGAAGAAAAAGTACATTAGAACAGCAAATATGTATATATGGATTTCTTTTGTTCAGTTAACATGGGAGAAGAGAAGGAAAGAACTGACTGGCAGTGAAATTGTTGTGAACTACTCTTCTGTTTCTGAGGAGGAGGTAGAACAGGAGGCTGAAAAGGCAACACTTGGGGATTTGAGGAGGAAGGAGAAGACGAGGAAGACACACAACAAATCCCTACATTTTTAGATTGGTGAAGGGCAAAATAAGAAATGAGAAAGTCAGCTAGAATCACAGCAAAAATGCTGAGCAATCAGACCTCATCCAGAAACATCTGTGCTGGGAGCTCAGAGCTATAAATTAGCAGTGAAACCAGTAGTCAGTGCTGGCAGCAACTGACCTACTTGGTGTGTTTGTGTTCCAGTCTCCGTGCTACAGCGTTGGCTTTGCAAAAGACTTCTTGCCAAAGACTCTTTTTCCTGTATACTGCAAGCTTCTTTTGCCAAAGACTCTTTGTTCCTGTCTGCTGTGAAGACTTGTTGCCAAAGACTTTTGTTTCACATCTGCTATAAGGCCTTGCATTGCTTTTGAACTCTACTTTCTGTTTCCTTTACTGCTATTTGCATTATTATTATTATTATTATTATTATTATTATTATTATTATTATGCTGAAGTAATTTTTGGGTTATTTTTGCTCGTGTTCTACGGCTGTTTCTAGAGCAAACCAGGACAGAAATGTGCTGCCTCAAAATGTGGTGGAGTTTCCTTCTCTGGAGGTTTCTAAGCAGAGTCTGGATGGCTATCTGCAGGGGATGCTTTGATTATGTGTTCCTGCATGGTAGAATGAGTTGGAGTAGATGGCCCTTGCGGTCTCTTCCAACTCTATCATTCTAAGCTTCCTCTGGTAATAGAATTGGTCTCAATGTTGAATTGAAGGTGCTTACAACAACAACAATACTTGAATATTGTGAGAACTGAGCTAATTGTATGTCTAAGACCACTGAAGACTGTAAAAACAGAAGAATACAACATAAGCCAAGTCATTGTCTACCCCGACCCTAATGCTTTACACAGGAATCTTGCAATTACAGTCTCCTAAGAGATAGCCAGCCAATATTTTCTCAAATGCTTCCAGTTAAGAAGAGGGAGCCAGCCACTTCCCAAGGCAGCCTTCTCCACTGTTAACTAGATCTTTACCATTAAGAGGTTTCTTACACTGTCTAGGCAAAATCTGCTTTTGTACTTTGAACTCAGTTTGCAGCAGCTGAATAAAGGATGATGTGAGGAAAGTGGGAGGAAGAGAGAGAAATTGGAACACTTTAAAAGAAGCTGAGAGAGTAGGGGTGACAGATGACGAACTGTGATTGTCTCAGCTAATTCAGACCACTTCAAAATGCAATTGAATCATTTACTGAGATTATGAGTGCAAGTTTAACACACTTCAGATTAACCAGATTAATTGGAAAACAATTATGACACTAAGCAGTTCAAATAAATTATAAATTTAGAGCACCTGATTTAATTTTAAATAATTCAGCATAAACCTTTAAAATAGAAGGTCTCCCATCTTACAGTGTTTTAAAGTTTGAAAAAATACTGCTTTTTCACCATGCAGAGCACAAACAGAAAGGAGGGGAAGCTCTTAAATGTAAAAAATATCCAAAACTAAAGCAAAGCACCTTCCAAAGGCACAATCCAGTTAGAACTAACCGTAGTCGTGTCCCATCGGTTGTAATGAAACTGGATTATACTGTTTCAATATTTCTGGTTAAACCAGATCAATAGGATTGTTTGAAATGTCATCGCAAAGGACAGAGTATGATGCAGAAACGTTGGGAAATCTTTCCCACAGCTCAGCATATTTGGTTATGATGTAACTGGGTGCAGATACCAAGGTCAAATATATATCCCTGGGGAAAATCCTCTCTTGTGTCAAGAAATAGATTTTAAAATATACTGGTTGAAAAGTCCCCTCAAACTATGTTTGTAAAATAAGCAGCTGATTTAAAGCTTTTGGAAATGTTCAGTTCCTACTCCCCAAGCTTTTATATGTAAACAACTAGAAATATGTGTTCCCTTTCCTAAACTTTGAGTTTTAATTTATTGTTTGTTGTATTGATCTGTATTCTCATGTAGCCCTTGAAGAATGTCAGTATTACAAGGGCCAAAACTCACTGATCTTTTAATCAAACAAGATAACCAGAAATGTTTAAATAATAAAAATCAACCATAACTAAGCACATGAACACCTGTTTCTTCTTTTGCCAGCAGATTCTATACATCAGCTATGGGCAAACTTGGGCCCTCCAGGTGTTTTGGACTTCAACTCCCACAATTCCTAACAGCCTCAGACCCCTTCCTTTTCCCCCTCAGCCGCTTAAGCGGCTGAGGGGGGAAAGGAAAGGGCCTGAGGCTATTAGGAATTGTGGGAATTGAAGTCCAAAACATCTGGAGGGCCAGTTTGCCCATACCTGCTATACATGCTTTCCAGTACCAATCTGTGGTTTCTTCATTTGCTCAAACCTGAATTTCAGTCGAGACCAATGGACAATTCCTATGCCATGGCTAATGTCAATAGAATAATACAGCTTTTAGTCCTTAACCTGACTTTACTTCACACAAAGCAAAGTCGGAGGAAGATACTCCAGAGTGTGCAGGCAGCTTCAGAGTGTCCTTAGGGCATCTAGCTGGTTGGATTCGGTCTGTTTTAGTTTGATCCATTGTCCATGCAGATCACCCTGCATTGGGTTAGCCTCATATTGATCCTGCTAATACATTTCCAACCTTTTTTTGACCAGAGCCCACTTGAACAGGGCCCATTTTGACCAGGGACCACTTGACCAGGGACCACTCTCCAACATTAGTACCAAAAGGGTTACGAATCAGTTTTTGGTCAAATTTAAATTTGGTTTGGTTATTTGGGGTGCTGATTCAGAAAATTGCATTGGATAGATCACATCAGCTCGAGTTTCTGATACAGAACATATGTCATCCAGTAGTCGCCACCTGCTCGCTCACAGAAAATCATATTTAATAATCTAGAACTGATGTGGTCTATCCAATGCAATGGTCAGCTCTGCGGAAAGGAGTGGAAATTAAATAAATAAATAAAGAGAAAGGTTTGCAAACGGAATTTTTGTTCACATAAAGCACTGCTGGGCCATGGCCCACAGGTTGAGATCCACTGTGCTAATCCTTGCTGGCCATGGTGTTTCTAGAAGATCTTGGCTGTTAAGATCTCATCTGCTGAGCCCATTTTTTGATGTCTGTGTGATCAGCAGGAAAAATGGGGCCATTCCATCTTGTATGCTGATTACATAGGTGCCCCATTATGCCAACAGGCATGCCTGCAGTGGTCAGGCTCTTGCTTGAAGCTCTGTGGCTGCGGTGACCCAGAGTACAAGGGCGTAGGCCAGTGGTCCCGATGCTCTCTTGACCTGGCTAGATCAGCTGGACATCGACACAGCATCATGGAGGGTCTGGCCCAATCATGGTTAATTTGGGGCCAATCAGGAGCATAATGCTCCAGACTAGCCTCAAATTAAGTGACTGATGTAATAGAGATGGCTTGTGACTTGCCAAAGCTGAGTCAGTATTTGAGCCCTTGCTTCCCAGAGTCCTAGGGTGATCTACACTGTAAAATTAATGCAGTTTGACACCACTTTAACTCCCGGGGCTCAGTGTTGTGGAAACTTGGAAGTTGTAGTTGGGTGAGATACCAATGCTCTTTGGCAGAGAAGGCTGAAGGCATTGAAAAACTCTAAATCCCATGATTACATAAAATTGATTCATGATAATTAAAGTGGTGTCAAACTGTTTTAATGCTCCAATATAGATGAAACCTTAGTCGAACACTGTTTCCTCTCATTGCCTTATTTACGCTCTAAAAGTCAATATATAGTGAATAGGTTTTTTCATTGCAAAAATGTCTGTTACCTAACTTTGCTTTGCAAATATGAAAGGTGATCATTATCTCAGGTCCTTTTTGTATTTTTATTATCCCCGTGTCGGCTGATTTCCATCCCACAGTGCTCTCACTATCCCAACCCAACCAACCCAAGTATCCCAACCCAACCAACCCAACTAAAGCAAGACTATGCATATTTGATGAAATGGTTGGTTGCAGTCCATGAAAGTTTATGCCTAACAAAGCTTGTTAGGATTTAAAATGTCAAAAAACATTTTGTTGCTTCAGTAACAACTGAGTGACATGGCGCCTCCGCATTTGCTTGGAATTTAATACAAGCCTTTGTTGTGGGGAGGTTCCTGTTCTTAGTCTGTATCTTAGGACTGCTGTGACTATCGCAAATTTATACATTTAGTATGAACAATAACTGAAGAAATATGTGAGATGCCATTGAGAGACAATCAGCTTCTTCCAATGATTTAAACCAGCATTTCCTACTTCTTGACATGGTTTAAAATAGAGTTAAAGTGTTGTGATTTAAATCAACTCACGCTGTTTTCCAAGGATGTGTGCACTGCCTAGCCCTCTAAAATTAAACACCCAATATGAAATACTCGGATAACGTTTCTCCAAAAGTGTGTGATGTGGGAATTCTGGCTTGGAGACTGAGAAAAGACACACTTCATCCCTTGCCCATAAATCTTCAGTAACATTTTGAACTTCGGAAAAATATAGAACTATTGTTTGAGAAGTGCAATTAGTATGACATTAAGAGATGTATTCTTCCCCTGGGACCCATGACTATCAAGATTTCCTGTTTCCTTGTAACTCTTGAAATAAACAAGAGTGTGTTTTTTCCCTCCCTACACACGCAAAGTATTATCCCAAGACAAGTCTAATGACAACTCTGTTGGCGAGGCTGCCTTTACCCACATGTCTCTGAATCATTTATTAGTTTCCCCCCCTCACTGGGAAAGTTCAAAATAGGCTCCGCCAATAAATCTGTGACCAAAGTTCAGTTGACACCAACAAAGACCGTTCTTTGAACAGAATGGACAAAATCCTCTCTCTCCTTCCAAACAGACTACTGAATTTTGGTTGCAAATTAAAGAAAACTAATGTTTCCTGGTTGTTTTAAGACTGGGGGTTGCTTCCACCCAACCATTTAATCCAATCCAGGCTGTGGTTCACAGGAATCCAATTCAATTTGGAATGCCTATGCAGACACCTCAAAACCAGCTGCAAACAACCAATTTGTATATTGGTGTTCTATATCAAAAAGGTATCCTTCTATCAATAGTAATAATTAGTACCCTCTTAAAGGAAAATATCCTTGCTTTGGTATTGTGTATTTGTGGAACGTTTTCTCCTCTTTGGCTGTTCAGTTATATATCTTTCTGCTTACTTAGTGCAAATCCTTCTTCATTTGATTTGCAGGATCAGAGAAAGGAAATGATGAAAGCAATGCCTTTTTTCTATAGCCCTCCTCCAAAATCTGACAAAAACAAAGATACCAGGAGCAAAGCATCAACATCATCTGAATCAGAGCTTGACTCTGTGTCACTTGAATCTTCCACAGACGACTCTCCGCACAAAGGAAATATGACATCTGGAAACCAGGGACGGGATTCGGAAGAGTTTGAGGTGTCTCCCCTGGAAATCAGTGGAATGAAAAAGAAGCATAAAGGACTCCGGAAAAAACTTGTTAATGCTCTGTTTGATATGACTGGAATGAAAAGCAGAGAAAAACCCAAATTTAAGGAACCTCAGAAGGAAGAGAGCCAGTCCATTACAGGTATGGAGAAAAAACAGCTTTTCCTGGATAAATTTGTCCACTAGCTGAAATTCAAAAACAAATCTTAGAATCATCCATTTATAGAAAGTGTTGATTAAAGAGAATTTTGTCTGACTCAGAACTATGAATATAATTCTTCACTCAGTTTCTTCTGGAAGGAATAAGAACTTTTAGCAAGTTTCTTCCTGTTGCAAGAAAGTCTTTGAAAAACCACACCTTTGATGCTATTCACAATTCAGGATGTATTCTGTGAAAAGTTTACATGTGGTTATTTTGCACAGAAAACTAGATATACAGAAATCTTATTTCTTGCACCAAAGTCTTGTTTCCTGCCCAGAGATTGTTGTTTTCTATGTAAATTAGCCTGTACAAATTTTGTACAGAATAAATCCAGAATTACAGAATTTTCTGCACAGGATATATGTCTGCAAATTTTACACAGAATAAATCTGAAACTGAAATTGTTTTTCGCAGTCCAGTATTCTTCTCAGTTTACATTACTCAATAATAAAAAAGATGCTTTTTGACAATTTCCCAAATATTTTTTTAATATTCTTTACATCCCCAATCAAATGGAAAGTTAATTTGGGAGCTTTTATGCTTTGCCTACAATTCCTAGTATATCTACTAGTCATGTTGGCAGGTGGATTCTAAGAATTGTAGCCCAAGAATGTTTCTAAGCTCTGTTCTGACCATCTGCTTCCAGTTGGAGATCCCTTGTAAGGGAGACTCTCCCATCCAAACTAGGTAGGTGGTTCAGTTGTAAAACTATTCTTATTACCAAGAACTTTAGCTTCATATTCATTCTAGGTTTTACTTTTTTATTTTTAATCAAAGTGCTGAACCAATTTTAGATATGGGGTTGCTTATTCAAAGTTCAGACCAAGACCTGAGCATGTTCACCACCCAGTTAACATGGACGCCACTAGCCACTACTGCTTGTGCCCACCTTAAATTCCTTTCCCAAGCTTTGCAGTGCATATAATAATATAAATAAATATATTAGGTTGATAACTGAAGTTAACAGAATTCTTTCACCTTTCAATGCTAGACTTTCCAATGCATTGCTTTTTAAAGATCTAAATAATAATAATAATAATAATAATAATAATAATAATAATAATAATAATAATAATATTTATTTATTTATTTATTTATTTACAGCATTTATATTCCGCCCTTCTCACCCCGAAGGGGACTCAGGGCGGATCACATTACACATATAGGCAAACATTCAATGCCTTTTAACATAGAACAAAGACAAGACAAACATGGCTCCGAGCGGGCCTCGAACTCATGACCTCCTGGTCAGATTGATTCATTGCAGTGATTTATTGCAGCTGCTCTCCAGCCTGTGCCACAGCCCGAGCCTTTATTTTTGTACCTGCCTTTATTTTATTTTAATACCTTTATTTTTGTACCTGCCTCCATCTCCAAGAAGGGACTTGGGACAGCTTACATGGGGACAAGTCATAGAATCATAGAATCATAGAATCATAGAATAGTAGAGTTGGAAGAGACCACATGGGCCATCCAGTCCAACCCCCTGCTAAGAAGCAGGAAATCGCATTCAAAGCACCCCCGACAGATGGCCATCCAGCCTCTGCTTAAAAGCCTCCAAAGAAGGAGCCTCTACCACGGCCCCGGGGAGAGAGTTCCACTGTCGAACAGCCCTCACAGTGAGGAAGTTCTTCCTGATGTTCAGGTGGAATCTCCTTTCCTGTAGTTTGAAGCCATTGTTCCGTGTCCTAGTCTGCAGGGCAGCAGAAAACAAGCTTGCTCCCTCCTCCCTATGACTTCCCTTCACGTATTTGTACATGGCTCTCATGTCTCCTCTCAGCCTTCTCTTCTGCAGGCTAAACATGCCCAGCTCTTTAAGCCGCTCCTCATAGGGCTTGTTCTCCAGACCCTTAATCATTTTAGTCGCCCTCCTCTGGACGCTTTCCAGCTTGTCAACATCTCCCTTCAACTGTGGTGCCCAAAATTGGACACAGTATTCCAGGTGTGGTCTGACCAAGGCAGAATAGAGGGGGAGCATAACTTCCCTGGATCTAGATGCTATACCCCTATTGATGCAGGCCAGAATCCCATTGGCTTTTTTAGCAGCTGCATCACATTGTTGGCTCATGTTTAACTTGTTGTCCACAAGGACTCCAAGGTCTTTTTTGCACACACTGCTGTCAAGCCAGGCGTCCCCCATTCTGTATCTTTGATTTCCATTTTTTCTGCCGAAGTGAAGTATCTTGCATTTGTCCCTGTTGAACTTCATTTTGTTAGTTTTGGCCCATCTCTCTAGTCTGTCAAGATCGTTTTGAATTCTGCTCCTGTCTTCTGGAGTGTTAGCTATCCCTCCCAGTTTTGTCTCGTCTGCAAACTTGATGATCGTGCCTTCTAACCCTTCGTCTAAGTCATTAATAAAGATGTTGAACAGAACCGGGCCCAGGACGGAGCCCTGCGGCACTCCACTTGTCACTTCTTTCCATGATGAAGACGATGCATTGGTGAGCACCCTTTGGGTTCGTTCGCTTAGCCAATTACAGATCCACCTAACCGTAGTTTTGTCTAGCCCACATTTTACTAGTTTGTTTGCCAGAAGGTCGTGGGGGACTTTGTCGAAGGCCTTACTGAAATCCAGGTACGCTACATCCACGGCATTCCCTGTATCGACCCAACTCGTAACTCTATCGAAAAAAGAGATCAGATTAGTCTGGCATGACTTGTTTTTGGTAAATCTGTGTTGACTATTAGCAATGACCGCATTTGTTTCTAAGTGTTCGCAGACCACTTCCTTAATGATCTTTTCCAGAATTTTGCCTGGTATTGATGTGAGGCTGACCGGACGGTAATTGTTTGGGTCGTTCTTTTTTCCCTTCTTGAAGATAGGGACCACATTCGCCCTCCTCCAATCTGCTGGGACTTCTCCCGTTCTCCAAGAACTCTCGAAGATAATTGCCAGTGGTTCTGAAATAACTTCCGCTAGTTCCTTCAGTATTCTTGGATGTAGCTGGTCTGGCCCTGGGGACTTGAATTCGTTTAGAGTGGCCAGGTGTTCCTGGACAACTTGTTTCCCTATTTGGGGTTGGATTTCCCCCAATCCTTCGTCCATTCCATGTTGCTGAGGTTGAAGATGGCTTTCTTTTTGTGAGAAGACCGAGGCAAAGAAGGCATTAAGTAGTTCTGCCTTTTCCCTGTCCCCTGTCGCCATCACCCCATCTTCTCCTTGCAATGGCCCTATCGCCTCCCTTTTCTTCCTTTTTCTACCAACGTAAGCAAAAAAGCCTTTTTTGTTGTTTTTTATGTCCCTGGCAAGCCTGAGCTCATTTTGCGCTTTAGCCTTGCGAACCTTTTCCCTACAGGTGTTGGCTATATGTTTGAATTCTTCTTTGGTGATTTCTCCCCTTTTCCACTTCTTGTGCATGTCACTTTTGAGCTTTAGCTCAGTTAGAAGTTCTTTGGACATCCATTCTGGCTTCTTTGCACTTGTCTTATTTTTCTTCTTTGTTGGCACTGTTTGCATTTGTGCCTTGAGTATTTCACTTTTGAAAAACTCCCATCCATCCTTAACTCCCTTGTTTTTTAATATCGGCGTCCATGGAATGCCGCTCAGTAATTCCTTCATTTTTTGGAAGTCAGCTCTCTTAAAGTCCAGAAAGAAATAAACATAATTAAAATAACACTGAGATACATAAAACAATATCATATCATATCATAAATTATATCCATGTAACACATGTTCAAGCCCTGGTTCACACTTTCAAACACACACACACACCCTTGGTGCCATTTAGCATTTATCTTTCATTTGTCAACCATTTTCAGTTTTTGACAGTGCCCTGATCATTAACCTGCTGAATAAATTAGAGAGAACTGTAATACAAATGACTTCAGTGTCACATTGTCATTCCACTATATGTTTCCACGTGTCCATCAGCAGTCAGTGTTGTGGCAACAAGGCAGAAGAAGTGCACAATATCATATACGTAATCAGGCCATAGGGCAAACCGCGTGCTTGTTTTCAGGAAGAAGAAAGGACATGAAAGGAGTGATCATTTGTAGTAGCATTTTGTTCTCCTCGGATATATTCTCCTTGCAGTTAGAACCAGGGTTATAGCATTAAAGTCTCAGACATGGTTCATAATTTGAAAATAAGGCTGCCTCACTATGAAAGAAAATGCCGGCATAATTGGAGTGTTGAGCTAAGACACTGGAAGACCAGGTTTCAAATCTCTATTCAACCATGGAAACCAGTTGAGCAAGTGAGAAGAACTGAAATTCTCTTAGTTTAAGAAGAAGGCAAGAGTAAACCCATTCCAAATCAATCTTGCCAGGAGAAACTTTTGATAGCTTCATCTTAGCGTCATGTAAAATTGGAAACAACTTAAAGGCACATAGCAATACTGTGAACACTAAGTGCTCTTCCACACTGCTCCTTTATCCCAGGATCCGATCTCAGATTATCTTTTTATCCCAGGTTATCTGGCAGTGGGGACTCATATTCCAGATTAATGCAGAGGGATAAATCCTGGAATAAAGGGCATTGTGGAAGGGCCCTAACGCCCAGCCACAAGCTCCTAATGTGTTATTGGTAAAAGAGCAGACTGCACATGATTTCACACTATGTGAAAGACTTCATAACCTTCCTTCTTCTATGAAGGGCAATTTATGCAACAACAACAAAAAACTCTTCCTTCTGCATTTGAGTCACTGAAATCTCAAGGAACCAGTTGACTTTTTAATGTGTAGTAAGACAACCAATTTCATAGTTATATTAGTTTTGAAACAGGAACCAAGAAAGGAAACACCTGTTGGTGTGGTTCACAACTTTGATCATTGTGCACTAGGGCTGTAGGTTCAAAGCCACACCTTCTTCATGTGGGAAACCAGTTTAAAAGTTTATCAGAGTTGGATTGTTAAAGAATGTTGAAGTTGAGTTTGAGTCACCATTCATGTAGAAGAACCTAGCCAGCCAGATAACCATTGATAAGGAATCTTTTGCATGTTTATTCCACTTGAGGAAAATTGCACTAATACGTTAAATGGGAAGGAACAGTCTAGGAATTGTGCCATAGTCCAGTATTCTGGACACAATATTCAGACCAAAGCAAGACAGAACAGCACTGTTGCATCCTAGAATTTCATTGCCTATTTTGGCCACTGCATCCTACTGTTGATTTATGTTTAGTTTGTCTGTTTTACTACTGTAATAATATATTTTAAAATGATGCTTAAAATGTGAGCTGCTTTGAGAATTATTGTGCTGCAAATGTGAGATATATAGTGAATGAATCAACATCTGAATTAAAAGAAATTCTATTATGGCCTTCTTTTTTCCACCAGCTGACCAAATCAGATTGCTAATTCAGGAGCAAAAATTCATGGAAGCCAGTCAACATCTCCTAGTCATGGAAAGAGGAGCTAATGGTGGTGACTCAGAGGGTAAAACTGAGGAGGAAAAGATGGATGATTGGAATGAAATCGAAGACCTGCTTGGGCTTTTGAAGCAAGAAGTCCTGACCATTGTACGGTGTTCCATCAGCATTGCACAATCTCAGCCAGAATTGCTGCGGAATGCAGTGAGAGCCATCGTAGACCAAGTGAAGGAAGATGAGAAATCAGCGTCAGAAGAAAAGTCACCGGAGAAAACTGTCTGTTCCCGACCCAGAAAATGGAAAGAGGACTGGAGGAATTCAGTCCAAGTATCTGTAAACAAGCGAATGGAAGTCCCCCCATTTGATGGGAATGCTAAACTCTCTACCACAGCTAACAGTTTCCTTCACATGGGGAACACAATGAAAAAGGATCTTATCACAGTGGTGCAAAATATTAAACCTCATTACCCTGAGCATTTTCAAGTGTGTAGCACTTATGCCGAGTTTTACTACAACTGTTTCTCTTCTCAGCTGGAGACTATTGCTCAGTTTGAACTAGGGAAAAAGGACACTTATCTTCTCCTCTCCTGGGTGCAGAACTTTTATCCAAAGTAAGTAGTCACTTGTCCTCATCTGTATACTACTGTAAGTCTTGTCTGGATCATTGTACTGTGAAATTGCAATATTAGGGCCCTTCCAGACAGGCCCAAAACGTGGGACCTATCTTGCTTTTTTAGCAGAGACAGCCTCCAGTATAAGTGAATTAATGTGGAGTAACCCAGGTTTTACCCGTTCACTCTGCATTAATTAAACACCTCAACAAATCTGGGCCTTACTAAAAAGCCCAGGTTTGCTGAAGTGCTGGGCCTATGGGGAATTACTACCGGTACTGCTTCCACATCCCCAGGGATGAGTCCCTACAGCCATATCGCTTCCTTGGGCTCCCAGATGCCCAGAGGAGTGGGATGGCACCCACCTCCTCCCTTCCAGCCCCCCATTTTGGCCCCATAACTTACCAGACAGGCTTCCCTGCAGCCCAGGCCTCTCCCTACAGTCTTCCTGCTGTGATAAAATGGAGTGCCAGGAGGTAGGGCAGAGAGATTTCCCAGGAGAACTGTAGGGAGACACCTATACTGTTGGCAAGCCTGCCTGCTAAATTTTGGGGGCCCAAATGAGGGCCTGGGGTGGCTGGATGCCATCCCGGATTAACCTTTGGTTGATCCAGGATGGTATCTGGCCACCCGCTGGGGGAAAGCCTGGGGTTTGGGTGAGGGGTTGGGACTCAAATCCAGGAGAAAGCGGGTTATTTTAACCCACCTCCTCCTGGATTTAGCATAGTGTAGAAGGGGCCTCAGTTGACCAAGGGCCAACTGAGCTGCCACTTAGATCAGCCAGAGATTTGATGAATCCAAACCTCTACCAGCCAAGGAATGCTGGAAATTATTTAGGACCACCTTCATCTTGATCTAACTTTGTGCCAACATTGAAGCTGTGTCCCAGGGGTTAAGGAGGTTTGGATCTGGTGTAACTCAGCTCCTTATCACCCACCTTTTCTCTGCTTAGTCAGAAGAGCAGATAACAAAATTGGATTCTGCCAAGAGAACAGCATTCCTGAGTTCGGAATGCAGTCTTTTATATGTTTAGTTCACACAGTCTTATGGTTTTTAATGTTAGCCACTTTGAGTCTCCTTAGTCAGATAAAAGCAGGGTATAAATACTAATGACAACAACAACCCACAAACTGACGCAGAAGTGAAGCACAGTACACTTCAGCTTAAAATGCTATATTTGCATTAGGATGCCATAGCATAAATATCCTAAAGTGAAATTACATATTTATTATGGTACACGGTCCTTATCTTAAAAGGAAACATTGTGCATGTGAATCCACAGCCCAGTGTGCATGCATTTGCAGTTTGCACCTTATGTACCCATGATTCTGTATGCACACTTGCATGCCTTATGACATAAGATACACAACTTCACTCCTACAGCCTTGAATGAAGTACAGACTTCACCTCCATAGATAAAATATACTAATAGGATTTTGGCCAATAGATAATAATGAGCAAGAATGACAAATAGTTTGCTACGTTCCAGTGGTCAGTGCAGAGCTGTTCTGCTGATTGCTCTGCCTAACACTGCAGCAATACCTGGTAGTGAAAATAATTCTTCCTATTTTGATTCAAAGGGAAATCATTAAGAAAAGCCTGGCAGCAACATGAAGGCATGGCTAATTTCATGGCACCTGAACACAAGTTTGCCACACTTGGGTGACTTTTTAACAAGCAAACACTAGCAGGATATGAAGATATTATTCAAAGGGAAGCATTTTTCCCATTGACTTTAAAACATCCATACTTACAGTTTCCTTTACTTGAACTCAAATGTTCTATCAGATTTCATGCCTTTCATTTAGTTATCTTAAAAATTCTTTTTAAATCCTTTTCCTGCCAGTTTCAGCAGCTAAGACAAAACACTGTACTTAAATTCCCACAAGAACATGCCAATATCAACTATGCGTTTTAAGGCTGCGAACAGGCCAGAGGTGTAAAATCCCAAGTATGAAATCTGGGTGGTTTTCATTCTGGATCCAAGTATTTTTGTGGTTTTACAGCTAGTCTTATTACACATCTGGTTTCTATTGGAAACTCTGGGAAACTGGAATAGCTGAGGTAGTTGGAATTGGCCATCTTGAACAGAATTGTAATCTTCTTTTTTGGCCTTTTCAGTCAAATCAAACATAACCCTGATTTAGGGAAAGAGCTGGAAGGAGCCAATCTTGGAAGCCTTTTACCACCGAGACAGATCAAACAACTCGAAGCTACATACCTGGCTAACGAAGTGGTAAGAGACTTATTTGTTCTTTACACCAGAACTTTATAATGTGTTCAGTCAGATTCACATACACATTTATACTGACTACCTCATAACACGGGCCGCCAGAATTGCCAAGTGTCATGGCGAATTCGGCAACCATCATTGGGGGGCATGGGAAACCCGTCATCCCATGCCCTGCATCACCCAACAGGCTCCATGGATCATCTATATTATTATTATTATTATTATTATTATTTATACCCCGCCCCATCTCCCCGAGGGGACTTGGGGCGGCTTACATGGGGCCAAGCCCAGGCAACAAGCAATATAAAATTCAACAATAAAAACAAATCATAAACAAATAAAATCACATATACCAATAAACAATAAGCACACTTTGATAAAATCCTGGGTTGGCTCCTAAAAGGGGTAGTGGGCCAGAAAAGGGCTCAACCGGCGTATGCCACCGGAAAAAGCTTTGTCATTAAATATCCAGTATTTAATCAATATGGCTGGTGTTTCTTCCCCTTTATAAAAATACAGATTTTAGTAAAGATCTTTAGGTTGCAAAACAAAAATTCCTATAGAAGAAAGAAGGATTTTAGGGTGTGAGATGATATTTTGCAAGCTCACAGGGAACTCCACCCATTCCAACAAAAGACTGTTGTTTATGACAAGAGATTGTTTGCATAGCCACCTAGTCTCCTAAACACATAGAAGCTTCTCACAAATGAGCCTGGAAGAATGTCGAAAGGCTAGCAACTACTGATTCTCTCTCCCTCAGACATTCACTAGTAGTAACTGGGCGAGCAGGATTTCTGAACTAGTATTTCAAATGTTTGCCTTAAAAACTTCCAAGGAACTTGAATCAAATCATAACAGAGAGAGAGAAAAGAAGTAAAAGAAACAAAATAGAAAAACGTACAGTAGAGTCTCACTTATCCAACATAAACGGGCCGGCAGAACGTTGAATGAGCGAATATGTTGGATAATAAGGAGAAATTAAGGAGAAGTCTATTAAACATCCAATTAAGTTATGATTTTACAAATTAAGCACCAAAACATCATGTTATACAACAAATTTGACAGAAAAAGTAGTTCAATGCGCAGTGATGCTATGTAGTAATTACTGTATTTACGAATTTAGCACCAAAATATCACGATGTATTGAAAACATTGACTACAAAAATGTGTTGGATAATCCAGAATGCTGGATAAGCGAATGTTGGATAAGTGAGACTCTACTGTAGATGATAAAATAGCAAAAAATAAAAAATATGAATTTAAAAACATTTGTGACTTGACAAGTAATTTAATCAAATTAGCACAGGGCAAGAAACTGTGAAGGGGATGTTGTCGAAATGGATGTCTCCCTTCACTGGCAAAATAAACTACTTGTTTGTCTAAACCTTAAAGTGAAACCAGATGGACTGTTTCAGGTAACAGCAGGTGCTACAAATATTGAATCATAGTGGGTGTAGACAACTGTGACGAGACACATTCAGATTATGTTACTGTAACTGTAAATGACAACACTGATCCACCAGATTCTTCAAACAGACTTCTATTTGCATTACAATGATTTTAATGTACCATATAAACTCATGTATAAGTCAACCTCATGTATAAATCGGGGCTTGTTTGGTGGCCCAAACTATGGATTTTGATCTGGCCCGTGGATAAGTTGAGAGATATTCTGCAAAGAGGGTCACCACAATGGAGAAAGTTGAGGGGTCTGGTGCTTCTTTTAGGTTCTCCCAGGATGAACCTAACTTGCCTTTCCCTACTCTGGTCCTAAATGGTTTTCTTTCTTGGATAAGATTTCTAGACTTATGCATACATATATACATGAGTATATATAGTAATTTCAGCTGCTAATCTATGCTTTGGGGTTTTCTCCTTGCCCTGTAAAGGATTCTCTAAAACGCTGGTTGACTCAGTGCCTGAAAGTAGAAGCCTTGAGGTGGACGGAAGGAATGGAACCAGTTAAACTGCATGGTTATTTTCACAGTGAACTGTCAATCGATGTCATACAGGTAATAAAATATGCTTTTACATAGCTTGCCTACCATCCAGTTTCTTTTGAATTTTATTTATTTTATATTTTGCTCTATTTTTTCTGGCTGTTTGACTTTGGTTTAATTTCTCTTTTAATGTGCAAATATATGTATTTCTGCATATTCAAAGCAAAATATAAATATGCATACATTCTTTTTGTATTGGAAAACTACTACTTTGTAGATTTGACTTCCAAACTGATATACTGTAAAGCAAAGCTTGGTAAAGTTATAGCTGTGAGATCCAAGGATCTGTGTTTTTGTTTTTGTTTTTAAGGTACTTTTTTCAGTCTCTGAACTCAACCACTTCAGTTTGCTATTAGAGGCAATTCTAGAGGCAATAATGGAATTATGAGTCTTGGGTTCTTGGGCGATATAATGCTGATCCTTTTACATTTTTGTGTTTTAGGCCATCCATGGAGCACAAAAGCGTGCTGAGGAAATTACCCTGGAACTGGGCAAAAACATTTCACACTTACTTATGTCTGAATTCTCAACTTTTCTGCAAAGGTAAGGCAACAAGTTGTTGAATTTCCTATTATGGCAAGCTCTGACTGTTGGATGAATGTATGAATTATTCTTACTACTTCTTTCTCTCCTCCTAGCTACAAGAAAGAGCTTGACAGTTTCATTAAGGAAAACAAGCAGCAACCTTACTTTGAGGCAACCATCATTGCAAACATTAACAACTCCTTGAGTTTTTGGTAAGGATAATATTGACTTTTTTCAATACAAGTATTCAAAAAGTCAAATAATATGGTTCTAAGTACCCAAAAAAGCATTTGGAGTGAGAGAGAAAAACTGGAGTCTCTCTCTGACATCTGAAGCAAACAACATAGAGCCTAGTGACACTTTATCATATTTTTATGATACTTTTCTTTAAAATAATTTTTCCTGATGAAGAATCCAATACACATCAAAACATTGTATCTTCTAGTTGGTTCAGTAAAGATATCGCTACATTGGATCTGGGCAATAATTTGTATCATTTTCCATTTTAGCATTGCAGACATTTGTGAGTTGAGTGTAAAAGGCATTTTAAACAAAATTATACAACAAAACTGCAATGTCTTTTCTGGTTTTTTTCACCCACTTCAGGACTCATGCTAAAGAAAGCACAACATCAGCACAGGATTACATCAAAACAAAGATTTTCACCACACTTAACGAAATCCAGAATATTGGGTTCACGGTGCTCCTTCAAGGCTTGTTTCAGCAACTAGAGGTAATCTTCCCAATGTGCCAACTATTTCTGTTCAAAACATTTTGCTGCCTGAGATAAAAGCTAAGTTGCAGTAATACCAACTTCCCTGTTATATTCCTTGAACCCACCTCTGTTGGAAAATGTAACCTGTCTAACTATCCATAGTCTACTGTGAAGAACTTGCAGTGGGTCAAGTAACATACATCTCTATGTGCGGAATTATGCATTGATTGTGTTATGCCATCTTTGTGTTGAATGGCACAACTCAACTGAGACACAACATGTGAAATGGCATATACAACGATACATGCATACACATCTGTGCACAATGCACATGCATAGAATCATAGAGTTGGAGAGGGTTTCATGGATCTTTACATTTAATGCAGGATCTTTAGCTAAAACATCCCTAGGAGGTATGTGTCCCTTTCTGAAGATGTCCAGAGAAGGAAGCCCAACCAAGTAATTAAATGCATTGCCAAACTCTTCTTATTGTCAAGATTCCCCATTGCCGTCAATTAGCCGTATCTTCCCAAATCTTTTGGCTGCCTAGCCATAAACAGATTTTTCTATTAGCCAATTTCCTGAAAATTGATCTGGATACCAAAATTCTGATACCCAAAAGGGATCGCCCTCCAGCCAAATTGCACAAGCCTAATTTCCAGCTTATTCATGCCTTAGGCCAGAGGACAGAGCTGAGTCTACATAGCAACCATTGCAGAGTGGGCATGTGGGCATTGCCGCATTTTTTCATGTCAGGAGTGACTTGAGAAACTGCAAATCACTTCTGGTGTGAAAGAATTGGCCGTCTGCCAGGACGTTGCACAGGGGATGCCCGGATGTTTGATGTTTTACCATCCTTGTGGGAGGTTTCTCTCATGTCCTGACTGGAGCTGGAACTGACAAAGGGAGCTCATCCTTGCTCTCCCTGGGTTGTATTCAAACCGGCAACCTTCAGGTCAGCAACCCAACCTTCGAGTCGGCAGTCTCCCAGCAGAAGGGTTTAATCCATTGCGCCACTGGGGGCTCCATTGCCGTGTTTACTGTCATTAAGTTCCTATGGATGTTCAGTTGAAATCTAGTCTCTTGATTTAAATTCATTAGATCTGGTCTAATCTGTTTAATAATTTTACAAAACTTTTTTCAGCCTCTTTTTAAAACATTTACCCAGAAGAAGTGGATTTCCTGCGATGATGTTATGGATGAGATCATAGCAACCACAAGCCGCTACATTTCTACATTCAGAACTCTCAAGGACCCGCTTTATCAGGTGAGCTGAATCCATGCCCTTTAAGGCTTCCTTGGCGTGGGCACATGTGCAGAATCCAAAGACCCAATTATCACCCCGTGCCTTTATAGTGGACTGTATTGCGTGCCATCTTCAGCTTGAAAATTAACATGGAATCAACCTGAAGTCATTTCCGGTCTTGGTTTTGTGGTCTGGGCAGGAGGAGAGGTTGCTCAGAAGTGTGTATATATAAAAGAGATTCCACCTAAATATTTGGAAGAACTTCCTAATAGTAAGAGCTGTTCAGCAGTGGAATACATCTCCTTGAAGTGCAGTGGAGCCTCTTGAAGATTTTTAAATAGACACATGGCCATCCAGCCTCTGTTTAAAATCATCCAAAGAAGGAGACTCCACCACACTCCAGGGCAGAATATTCCATTGCCAAAGATCTGTTATCATCAGGAAATTCTTTTTATTATTTAAGTGGAGTCTATTTACTTGTAGTTTGAATCCTTGTTCTGTGTCTTAGTCTTTGGAGCAGAAGCTCTGGTGGAATTCTGGCACCCTAAGACTAGAGAAAGATAGTTTGTTTATAAGAGAATTGAAATGAAATGGTGTCTGTCTCTATAGTAATAGTTGATGCATGTACGTGCACATATCTACACTTTCCCTCTGTCTTGACCCCTTGAAAAACAGGTTCCACTTGTGTTTGCAATATTAACAAAAAATACATACCCTGACCACAAGGGTGTATTCATCACGTACATACCCATTTTCTGAGATAGCTAGTCTTTTTCAGCAACTGAAGGATAACTAACCACAGGGATTGAGAGCCATGATTCAGAAAAGTAACTTTTCCCAGCTCTGGCTCCAGTTTGGGGGCAGGTCAAAGGTCAAGAATGTTAGGTTGGATGAGGATGGGGTGTAATATTTGTGAATGTCGTAGTGCACGCAACAGCTCATAATCTCTCATTATATGTTCTTGAGTTTCGATGCTGAGTTTCATGACGTCAAAGATCTAAACCATCTGTTTATTTAACACCCTGCCTTTCTCTGAAGTTGGGGACTAAGGCATTTAGTGCCTTGCTGTGTTGTGTCAATCAGTCCTTATTCTGTTACCTGATGATTGCCTTGCACCACCCTTTTGCTGAATGCCAACATTGTGTAACTGAATGTGTGTCTACCCATGTGTTTTCTTGGTGTCCCAATGTGCAATGGGGAATACAGTACAGTAGAGTCTCACTTATCCAACATAAACGGGCCGGCAGAACATTGGATAAGTGAATATGTTGGATAATAAAGAGAGATTAAGGAGAAGCCTATTAAACATCAAATTAGGTTATGATTTTACAAATTAAGCACCAAAACATCATGTTATACAACAAATTTGACAGAAAAAGTAGTTCAATAGGCAGTAATGCTATGTAGTAATTACTGTATTTACGAATTTAGCACCAAAATATCACAATGTATTGAAAACATTGATTACAAAAATGCGTTGGATAATCCAGAATGTTGGATAAGCGAATGTTGGATAAGTGAGACTCTACTGTATCTGTTAGTGAAATCCCAATAAATAAAGTAGTGCATTGACACTTTTTTGCACCATTCAAGAATGCACAGCTATGCAACTAGGATCCTGTTGTTTAGTCACAACTGCTCAAATCACCAAATCACCCACGGATTCACTCAGCATATGAATAAATCAAATTGATCTTCTCAACTGAGACTAACAATAGAATGTAGACCTACTGATGTAACTTTATTTAACAGTGAACTGAAAACAGCCATTGCACAACAGCCGAAAAAATTCAACTGTATGTGTAAGAGAATTTACAGTTGTATGTCGCCAACAGGATTCTAGTCTAGATTTTCAGCAAAAGGTCATACCTGACAATGTGAGGAAAATAAGATTAAGTAGACGTGTTTATTTTTACTGAATGGGGGTGCATCTGCACTGTAGAATTAATGCAGTTTGATACCACTTTAAATGAATGGCTTGATGCTATGGAATCATGGGAGTTGTAGTTTTACAAGGTCTTTAACTACAAAGCCCAGCATTCCATAGTATTGGGCCACAACAGATACAGTGGTGTTAAACTGCATTAATTATACGCTGTAGGTATATCACTAGATTTTCTCCTGAACTTCTGGTTTGACTCAACATCTCTTTCTTGGCTTCCCAAACCACTAGAGACAAATTATCTTTCATCTCCATCTGTTTTTCTTGGTTTTTGAGTTTCAAAGTCTAAGCAAGGGCTGGGCTGAATCTTTATGACTGCCCTTTCAGTAATGCCACCGGAGCCGTATCTTTTCCTTTGAAAGCCTACTACTTTGTGCTTGTTCCAAAAAAAAGCCTATGTAAATTCACAAGTGAAGGGCCGTTTGTTTGAATTTCCTTCTTTTGTATTCTTAAAATAATCCAGCAAGCTAATTAGATTACTTATGTGATTTAACTGGTGAGAAATAGGAACTTGCTCATGGGGCAAATTTATTGTTTCTGTCTGACATTTCTCATTGCTGATGATCATAATTGCCATAATCCTCTTAATGTTGATTATTATTTTTTCACTTCCCAAACAATATGCCATCTTATGATTCATCGGGCTTTCCTAACTTTTATCTTGATGTGAGGTAGCTATGATGAGGCAGATCTCATATGCCTTGTCAGTATCCAGGAAGGTCACCTTGGAGCTCCAATCAGGAGTTTCCCAGCACACTCAAGAAAAAATGCTGATGAATCAAAATTTGAAAGAAATGCAGCCTGTCTGCTCTGTAGAATGAGAGCCATGAACACTCTGTACACTGCCATATAATTGTCAGCAAGTCCAGAACTTTCCATCAGTCCTCATGGGATGACATAGGCTGGATCTACACTGCCCTATGAACCAGGATCTAATCCCAGATTATATGATTTGAACTGGATTATATGAGTCTACACTGCCAGACAATCTGGAATAAGAAGATAATCTCGTATAAGCAGATAATCTGGGATCAGATCCTGGGATATAGGGCAGTGTGGAAGGGGCTATACTTTTTCACCAACCTGTGCATTTCAGACATAGGTTTAGGTTATCTCTCAGGCATCAAACTGGTCATCTGTTACTTTCTTCTGAGTGAGTGACTTATTCTATCACAGTTCCAGTAAAGAACAAGACTAGCTGCTTTTAACTACCATAAAATCAACTTTGACTTATGGTAACCCTTTGAACAAGAGACTTCCAAGTCTTGCATATTCAGTTCTTTCAAACTCAGGGCCATGACTTCCTTGACAGAGTCCCTATGGAATGCAGTTTTCCTCTTTTCCTCCTGCCTTATAGGCCCCTTCTACACTGCCATATACAATCCAGATTATCTACTTTGAACTGGACTAGATGACAGTGTAGATTCATATGATCCAGTTCTATGTGTGTTCAGTCTGCATTATATGAGTCTGCACATACAGACAAAATTGTCATACAAGGCATTTCATTACCACTTCATGGAACATTAGACTGTTTAGAATAGAGGATAGATCAGGAACTATATTTACTTGATTAAATTTTCAACAAGAAAACTTTCCTAAATTCCCTTGAAAATAAATATGCAACAAACTAGTCACTTAATACTACAAGGATTTATCTTGAAGCTGAAGTTGGCACATTTCTACTGACTGTGACTTCAACTCCACCCAAAATTGCTCCCAACTTCCACTCTGACTCCATTACTTCAGAGCTCTGGCTTGTCTGACCTTGTCTGCTACCCCAAAACATTATCCTAAAAGAATAACCTTTTCAAGGAGAAAGATTATTTGATCTCCGTCTAGTTTCAAGATTATCTTGCTATAGAAACCACTTTGTAGTAACATGTTAGGAAAGTCTTTAAGCTGGCATTTTTACAACTCTGATGTGTGTGTTTTTTCTCTCCCTTTCCCCGTCATTTGATCTGTGAGGATTAACTGCTTGCTTCTTTTGCTACAGGCTGTCATGGAAAAAATACACCTTCACCTGGTCCGAGAACACATTACAAGGCTTCTGAAAAAGAAAGTCAGCTTGAGGTCACCAGAGCAGCAAATCACTTTGTCTGATTTGGTCCAGAAAAATGCTTTCACTCTGCAAACGTTTTGCATACTGAACGTAAGTCTGATTTCTCACCACTGATTTATTGACATTTGGAAAAAATATGCCTGCATGTTCCATTGGGGTGCTATGAAGCATTTCTGTATGCAATGTGCTGTGACTCTGTGCATATTCCGGTAATTGAGAAGTTAAAGCGAAACACTTACATTGTTGCCTCATGGATTTAGGGCCAACGTGGTGTAGTGGTTTGAGCCTTGGACTATGACTCTGGAGACTAGGGCTGGATTCTTCACTCAGTCATGGAAACCTATTGGGTGATCTTGGGCAGGACACACACCATGAGCCCCGTAATGAGTTACTCCTTACTGTTTCCATAAGTTGAAGGCACAAATAAATAACAGTCTTAACTTAATGCTATAGAGTAAGTGAATTATATGCTGAAGCGTCCTGGTTCAATCCTTGGCATCTCCAGTTGAAAAGATCAAGTACAAGCTGGTTTGAAGGATTCTTTTCTGTTGGTTATGACAGACAGTACAAGCTGTAAGAACAAATTGATTATTCTTTGTCTGAAATGCTTAGGACCAGAAGTTTCCATGTCTAGGAATGGCTGTATTCTCATATACATACATAATGAGATATCTTAGAGATGGGACCCAAGTCTTAACACAGAATTCATTTATATTTCATGTACATCTTACACACCTAGCCTAAAGGTAATTTCACACAATATTTTAATAATGTTGTGCATGAAAGAAAGCTTGTGGACACTGAACCCATCAGAAAACAAAGGTGTCCTATCTCAGCTACCCATGTAGACAATTTTGGATTTTATAGTATTTCAAGATTCCCAATAAGGGATGGTTAGAATTATAAGGCAACATCCTGAATAAATGCACAAGTGTGGTTGTTAAAATAGCCAAAATACTGTCCATACACAAGGAAAAATCAAAAGAATTCCAAGTTCTGTGGAAGTACAAAAAAGATGTTTAGGGAAGAAAACTTTGCATGGGTAGTAGTTTTCCAAACAATAGTCTCATGAGGACTCAGTCTACTGTATGTGGACATCAGTAGTGAGAAGCATGAATCATATTCAGAAAGGAACTAAACAGTCATCTAGTCCAACCCACAGTTAAAGCATTTCCAGTCTAAAGCCATCAAACCTGATCTTAAATAACTTTCAGTAAAGGAAATTCCATCGCCTTCCATTGGAAAGAGAACTGGAAACCTAGGAGTGAAAGAAGAATGGGGTGGTGTAGCTGAAATCCTGAAGAGCAGTTTAGCATAGGACAACATTTTGATTGCAAATGTTCCCTTTCCAGACTCAATGGAATAACATAAATCCTGTAGTTCCAAGGAGACTTAACTTCATAGAGCGTGTCCCACAAAGGCCAAGGAATTTTCCTTGCACAACACAGATATGTCCTCGCATTCAAACATGTTATGAAAAGGCCAAACCTTTGTGGCTTCTTCGTGGGTTTTCATGAACTAAGAATGAACTCGGAAAACCCACTCAGCATTACTCTGTGGTGAAAGATTGCTAATGAAAAGCAAACTGTCTTGAAGGCTGTTGCAAATGAAATCATGAAAAATATTTTAGAAGACCAACAGATATTGTAGAACTACACCAAACTCTGTCATAAACTGCCATAGACTACCCGTCTAGATCCAGAGCATGGAAAAGTGTTTTATTTGGACACCAGCACCAGATTTCTTACAGCCATTGTGGCTACCAGACTGTGCCTTGTTTTGTATAACATTGTTTAGTCCAGAAGTGGAAGATGAAACCCTTCCAGATATTTTAGATTACGTGTCCCATAACCCACCACTGGTTATGCTGGCTAAGGTATAGGATAGAAGTTATAAGCAAAAAACCCTACAATTTTTGAGATTGTTGGGTGTTGCTCTGGGACTTTGAGAGACCAGGATTCAAATCCCCAGTCATCTATGGAAAGTTGGAAACCAACTGGATCACTCTGAGGTGTCTTCTTTACTGCCATATAATCCAGATAATTTAATCAGATAGTCCACCTTATTTGACCTGGATTATATGACTCTACACTGCCATATAATCAATTTCAAAGCAGATAATCTGGATTTTATATGTCAGTGTAGAAGGGGCCTTAGCAAGTCATATACTCTGAGCCACAAAGCAAATAAATTTTGCCAAATAATTCGTTCACTGTAGGTCAAAAATGAATTGAAAGCATCCATCAAGAAGAACAACAAATCCAAAAACATCTAGGAAATCACCTTTATTTTAGTCCATGTAAGGGCCTTCAACATATGACCCAGAATATCAAGGCAGAAAATCCCACAATATCTGCTTCGAGCTGGGTTATCTGAGTCTATACTGTCATATATTCCAATTCAAAGTAGAAAATGTAGGATTTTATTCTGCTGTGATCTTTGGCTAAGGTGACTGAGTCGTCTGGGAGTTGAAGTCTAATACACTTGGAGGACTAGAGTTTGGCAGTCACTAGCTAATTCTTCAACAAACTGGATAATCAAAGATTTCATCAGATGCAGCCATGGAATTTAAAGTGGAATCACTGAACGAAAATTGTGGCATTGGAAAGTCCTCCTGCTGATGCCCAGGTGTTGAGCATGAGTCCATCTCATTGCAAAACCCAGGCATTGTTTTGGGATGTGTAGGCAATTCTGCCTTCAGAAATCCTGAAGCAAACTAATCTGATATGCACTGCTCAAACCAATGGGAATACCAGAATGTAATCCTCAATCAGAGTTTACACTGCTGATTTTTTCGATACAAGTGTTGGCAGACAAATCGTACCAAAATGCTTTCCATAATACACATGATGTCCAGAAACACATTTGGGAATGTAAACAATGAGACAGAACACATTTATAAAGGCATATTCTGAAAAAATAATTCCAAAAGTATGTCCACATACACTTTTGTTTAAATAAACATTCTTATGTGATCCCTAACAAACATGGGGAGATTGATGCAGCAATGGGAAAGAACTGGATTTTGCGAAAAGATGGGTTCAAGAAGACCAGGATTGAGTTTTGGATAAACACATGTCAAAATGATTTGAATCCAGCTGTTCCATGGATCACTAGTGAATTATGGATCTTTTACTAAGTAATAAAAATCCTGCCAATGAAATCTGAATTCAAATCATACTACCTAACCAAAAGTGGCATTGATGTGCCATATTTTCTCTGCCTAAAATAGAGAAGACTTTGCCTTGAGGAAAGGGTGCATCTACACTGTAGAATTAGTGCAGTTTGGCACCATTTTAAATGCCTTGGCTCAGTATTATTACCATAATTGGGGTTCTAGTTTTGTAAGATCTTTAACCTTATTTGCCAAATAGTGCTGAGGTTTTTTGTATGTGTGTCAGGAGCGACTTGAGAAACTGCAAGTCGCTTCTGGTGTGAGAGAATTGGCCGTGTGCAAGGACGTTGCCCAGGGGATCCCAGATGTGTTATCATCCAGTGGGAGGCTTTTCTCGTGTCCCCGCATGGGAAGCTGGAGCTGACAGGTGGGAGCTCACCCCGCTCCCCGGATTTAAACCGCCAACCTTTCGGTCAGCAGTCCTGCAGGGCAAAAGGGTTTAACCCACTGTACCACCTGGGGCTCCTGGTATCTTACCAAACTACAACTCCCAGGATTCTGTAACATTGAGCCATGAATGTATCAAACTACATTAATTTAATGGAGTACAATGCTTCCCCAGTGGCATTCTGAATTATTCCACTTCCGTATTCTGTATTCAGAGCACCTATCAAGTGTATACAGATGAGAGTGCAATATATATGTTATGAATATTCAGGAATCTGGATGATATATGATTTAAAAAAGCCTTTTTTGTCCTGGTAGGGGTCTAATGCCACTTGGCTGAATGCTGCATTGCCAAGCCTAGCCGAAATCATCAGGCTCCAAGATATAAATGCCATCATGGTTGAAGTTGGTGCCCTTGCTCACAAATATCCCGATATCAGGTAAGGGGAAAGACATCAACACAAAGCTACCTGCCAAGTGTAGTTATACATTGGCTGTGACCCAATGCTCTGTCACTTACACCAGTGATAGAATCACTTAACGCTCAAAATGTTGTTAGACTACTATTGTAGGTATGATGACATGCCCATCGTCTGTACAAAATTCAAAGCAGAGGTTCTTCAACCAACCTGTGCTTCCTGTTTTAGCAGTTCACCACTTCCTTCTTCATTTGCAGACAAGGAAGGACTTGGTTATTAGCTATGCCTTATTCCAATAGAGGAAATGTGTTCCCAATGTAACATTTGTCAGGGAATTTATTCTAAATTAGAGCTTTAATTGGTTGCATTAAAGAGTCAACATACCAATGAATAGGATGAAGAATACTGGGCACAGCAGTCATACTACTGCCATCATGACACACTGGCGTTAGTTCTAAAATTTCCCAAACAGGAATTGGCTGTCTTCTGATTCATTCATTTTTGCTGTATGCTACGGTTACTTTCAGAAGTATTTTTCAATATGCATTACCATTTATATTACACTAAAAAAAATAAGTTAGTAGGAGGCTGAAGGTGTATCTCCACTGTAGATTTAATGCAGTTTGACATTATTTTCACTGCCATGGCTCACTGCTATGGATAATTGGGAGTTGTAGTTTGGTGCAGCAGCAGCACTCTTTGGCAGACAAGGCTAAAGACCTTGTGGAATTACAACTCCCAGGATTCCATAGCATTGAGTCATAGCAGTTAAATGGTGTCAAACTGCATTAAATCTACACTGTGGATCCACCTTGAGACTCCCAGTTTTGCCTTCTGTCTCGGCCTGGTGATGTCTTTTCTCTCCATTTTGCTGATATATTTCTTTTATATTATTATTAGCTTTTATACAGAATCAAGAATGCATACTAAAAGAATAATAGTAATCTAAAAAGAAGTATAGGATGTACCAAACATCTCCATACATAGAAAAGAAGTAACAAGCTTATTATATTTTATATTTATATTATATTTTAATATATTTACTATTTTATACTTTCAGATATACAACAGGTAGAGAATATTTTGCAAAATTTTGTAAATAAAGGTACATTTAGCCACAATATCCCATTTTCCCTATGTATGGCAACTTTTGGGACACCCTTTATAGTTTCTCTATACACATATTTCTAAAATTATACAATTCCTAACTAGGTACTGGAGCCCCTGGTGGCTCAGCGTGTTAAAGCGCTGAGCTGCTGAGCTTGTAGACCGAAAGGTCACAGGTTCGAATCCAGAGAGCGGAGCGAGCGCCTGCTGTTAGCCCCAACTTCTGCCAACCTAGCAGTTCGAAAACATGCAAATATAAGTAGACCAATAGGTACCGCTCCAGCGGGAAGGTAACAGCGCTTCATGCAGTCATGCCGGCCACATGAACTTGGAGGTGTCTACAGACAATGCCGGCTCTTCGGCTTAGAAATGGAGATGAGCACCAACTCCCAGAGTTGGACATGACTGGACTTAATGTCAAAGGAAAACCTTTACGAACCCGTACTGCAATTTACTATCAAGACAAAGATAAACGAAGTGGCAACATGTTTATCTACAGTAGCATTGGTACACAATTGTCTTTGTGTGTGTTTATAGACTAGTATAGTTTACTGTCATGTTTCTGACACTGTTTTCCCACCTCTTTTATAGCAAGAAGCATCTGTCCTCTATCTTGTACATCAAGGGCAACTTATCTTACAGTGAACAGAAAAGCATCTTGAATGTGCTGGACATTGCAGAATATGCCACGCTTCCTCCGGCATTGTTGTTTTCAGCAATCAAGGTGTCATAGACGTGGATTATAAAGAATGGCCAATGCTGCTTTCTTGTGTCAAAACAATTCCCGTTCATGGCAAACCCCATTTCCACTCTCGGCACAGTAACATATGTCAAGAAGACAACTTTGGATCTTGGTTTTGCAGATGTTGGGAAAGTGGCTTATTCTTTATAGCCAGTCCAAAATGTTCAGCCTGGAATGAGCCGAATGTGTGGCCTTAAACACAGAATAATCCATCCAGTGCCAGAATTTGAAAGGTCTCCAACATTTCCTTAGCAGCTTCGGTCTTCCCATCGAGAAAGTGAGGACAAGTTCTTACCGTGTTTCCATTCTCAGGTGGTGCTGGTAAAATGCTAAAGGACTCCTCCTCCGTTTTCTATTTGTTGTTAAAACACTTAAAATGAAAAAATAGTATGGCACTTTGCACAGAGTTTCTCTGGAGGGTGGAGAAAAGAGTTGAATTGGAAAAGGAAACAGTCTGAAGAGGAAGAGCAATTCAAATGGGATCTTGATTAAATTTCCAAGAATTGTTTCTCATAGATGAATGATTGTAGATGAATGTTTATATGAAAATAGTATTATTGGGGGCTTTTCCCCTTTTTTATAGAATTGTATTTTTATTTCGCAGCTGTGTAATATAAGAGCTGGTGTGCTGTAGTGTTTAGTTAATTTGAATTCCTGTTAAACCACAAGTTCACTAAAGTGACTTTTGACGGAGTTTCTCTCCAACCTAACTTTGTGAGACAATCTTAAGCCTAGTTCCTTAACTAACTTGGAGAATGTTAGTTATACCACATGTTAATAATATTATGTGTGTCTCTATAGAAACAATTGTAAGTGTGAACATACCTTTGTATGTACTATGCTTGAATGTTGATTTTTTTTTTTCAACTATTGAGTTTGTAATAATCATTGAATGTTTTCATATCCTGGTTTTTTCTAATTAAAACACATTTTCATGAAATGCCTATGTTCTCATAATATGTAGCAAAGGTATAATTTATATACGGGTGTTTCAAAATGATGGACACAATTTCATAGCAGTATATTTAATTATGGCAACATGTTGCAATTACACAAAAGGTTATAACAGTTCAGTGAGTTATCAAGTTACCAAGTTTTACTAACCATTTCTTATTAGGCATGTTGTGGGGTCACCATCTTGCGAATGACTGTAGCCAGGGGCTGTTTGTGCACTAGGAAAGGCATCTAGCAGTAATCCTTTGAAACCCACCTTTTCAAGTGATAAGAGTTTCATGCATGGGCGGTTCATGGTTACAGAAATATAGCAATATCAAGTTGGGTCCATCTTTTTGAAACTCCCTGTACTGTGGTCAGAAAGCCACCACTTTGATCCCTTTTTGAAGAAACATCCTTTGAGTGTAAAGTAATTGGTCGCCACTCTGAGTCCCCAGCAAGGGTGAGAAGAGCAGGATAGAAATAAAGTTAATAATAATAATAATAATAATAATTACAAAACCATTATTATTATTATTATTATTATTATTATTATTATTATTATTATTATTATTAACAGACAGGCATCAATATGTGGTAGTGGTGGTCTCTGGCAGATTTCATAGATGGTGCAGATTAGATGCCTATCCAACCTGGAACTCTCTGCATGATCAGTATAACCCATACTCAGCCCAAGTTCATTCCTGGCTGTCCCCACAATGTTCCTGCACTTCCAGTAGATATCACAGAGTTACACCAGATTAATACATTTTAGCTCACATTAGGAACAATCAGGGGGTGCCCCAAAGTTTTCCTGAATCTCCAGAGAAACCCAATGGCTTCAGAGCAATGTACACAATTGGATTGGATCCAGTTCAGACCAGGCTATTGTCCACATCAGCCTCATCAGTGCAGGGAAAAGGAGAGGAATTGTGCCCATATCATCACCATTCCCGCTTGGAGATGGCTGCACAGCTTCACATGTGCTTTACATGTGCTCCTGACCATCACGGGTGGTCCATGGTGAGATCTGCAGAGATGCCCATTCTACTAGTAAGGACTGGAAATCAGCCTAGCCGTACAAGTCCTCTGCTGATGTCACCATGGGGTGCCACACAAAACTCATGCAACCCTCTCAGGGTAGCAGTGGTGACACCAGCAATGAAGTGACAATCCAGATGGGTCAATGTGATCTCACTCTGGCTGGACCATATAACCAGGCATGGGCAAACTTTGGCCCTTCAGGTGTTTTGGACTTCAACTCTCTCCAGCTGTTAGGAATTGTTGGAGTTGGAATTGTGGGAGTTGAAGTACAAAACACCTGGAGGGCCAAAGTTTGCCCATGCCTTATGTAGACTCTGGAATGCCAATTACTCAATGCTTTGGATTCATGGAGTTTTACAAGGCTTTTATCTTTCTCTGCCCAAAAGTGCTGATGCATTGCCAATCTACAAATCCTAGAATTCCAAAGCATTGAGCCATGGAAGTTAAATGGTGGTAAACTGTGCTAATTTTACAATGGGTCCAGTGTAAAGTGAAAGGTGGGATATAAATTAACTAAAAGAATAGGATTGAAGCCAAAAGCTTTTCCTGTGTGACATCACAATCAAACCACATACTCAATGAAACATCCAAAGTCCTGCACAGGGTCATCATGAAGTACTTCTCAAAAGTCACAATCACAGTCCAGCACGAGGTAGACATATTTATTGATTTCAATGAGCTTAAAGATGTATGCCTTCTTCAAAAAATAAAAACAGAGTAAGATTTGGAGCCTTCCCAGGTGCTAACCAGATGCCAATGGAAAACCATACAGTAAGATGTGTGTATAACTGTATCTTATGCCTTGCTTTCCACAGCATATTACCTTTAATACTAGAGTGGTAGATAGATATCTCAACTACTAGCTGCTGATAACCCTGGCCTTCGAGAATGTATTCAGTGCCCTCAATCCCCCTTGTTCAGGATGGTCCTCAGTGGTGAGAGAACTGCCAACAAATTCTCCATAGATGTCAAACAAATGTTAGGAAAATATTATGATTTGGCACTTTGTAGAAGTTTAAAGATCTCTAGAAACAGATGAAAGACTAAGTGGGTAGAGTCAAAAGGAAATGAAACAGAAAACCATAGAATATCTAAAAGACCTAAGAAACAAAAGATCCGAAACTTGCCCACAATGCAACAAACATATACAACACTGTTGTATAACATGTAAAGCTAAGAATGAAGGCTCTAAATTATGCCTATTGCATAAAATCTGACTGATTCCATAAATCTCAATTTTTCAAAAATGTGAAGCTGGCTTTCATATGTGATGTGCATTTTGTAAACATAGTTTATGCCCGCCCAGGTTTAAGAGCCAACCATTGTACTTCTCAAAGGCTGGCATGTCAGACTCCCACACCAGAAGAATTACAGCTGCAATCAGTTTGGAAATTATGTGAGCCCAGCTTCCAATTCATTTTAAAGTTTTATCAACACTATTCTTAAATAAATCCTTGAATGGCCATTTGTGGCACTGAAGGCGGAGTGACTTCTGAATAATTAGAAAACCCTTATAGAAGGTACAAGAGAAATGAGCCATTGAGAATATTTTGGACTATATCATTCAGAACTCCCTACTGACATGTCTAGTGGTCAAATCTACTGATGATTCCAGAAGATATAGTCCAAAAAGTTACATTTTACAAACTCTGGTGTATGCTGGCAGCATTCTATTTTGTGGCGGTTTATGTTTAAAATAAATACATCACTAAATAAAGATGTGAACCAATTTAAAAATGTTTCAAAGGTAATATTCATAACTTGGTGGCAGGTGATGGCAGCTGGCCCTATGACAATGTTTGCTCACTGTCCTTAGATCACTTCTACACTTCAGCCTTCAAAAGCTGTCTCCTCTTTTTTGTTGTTCCATCACATTTGGTGAGGTGAGCTCAGCAATAACAAGCTCTGTGCTCTTTTCTGACCTTCTCCCAGCATTCTTACAATTGTTCACTGTGTCTCCAAGAAAAGGAACGTGTCAGATCACAGAGAGAAAAGTACAGCTTTAGAGAGAACACAGGCGGTTGGGTCAGATAATATTTGTGTAACTCAACCAGAACTTGAATAAGGTCTTGCCAGAGTCTAACATGGCAGTGGGTCTTATGTGAAGAGGAAAAAAAAATAAGCTTCCTGGAGAATGGCTGAGCTTTCAAAAGTGCAGCTTATGAGATTGTCAAGAGTATTGAGAGAGAAGGGGGGGGGGGGGGAGCCTGACATTTCCCAAAACAGTGGATAGAAAAATATTGGTCTTGGAGAGACTCAATGTGTCTTTGCGTTATTTTGGACTCCAACTGCAAACCCCAAATATGTGGGAAAACTGGAGCACCATGATAAGCTTGGGGAAATTATTTTTTTGGAATACAGTGCCCAGCATCCCTAGCCAGAAAATGAAAATGTGCAACCATGAAGGGACAGATGGCATTTTTTTGGTGTCTTACATATGTATAAGTTCTCCGACAGTTCTTTGGCTAATATGAATATGATGGCATTTCACACTATCGCAAATCGATTACATGATTTCAAAGGATTCCTTATTCAGTTGTGCAGAGTCACAATTCTGTAACAAAATGATGTAGTGCAATTGGGGCAAAAATCTGTGAACATAAAGTCAGGCATTTAAAGGCAGTGTCATTGGGATAGTAAGATGAATACAGCATTTTTATGCATCTTAATATGTTTAATGTTTAATAGTTTTAATAACACTATTTTGTTTTTACATTTTATATTTACATTTAAATGAATTTGCATTGTTTAATTAGTATTACTTTATATTTATTGTTTGCCGTGTTGAGTTTTTATATCAAGAGTTTCATTATTTCAACAGAGCTTGAAGATCAAACCTTATTGCAAGTCTAGACCCTGAAACCAGCAATGTGTTTCTGCTTCTAGGTGTGGAGTCAAATAATCTGCCATTGGATTGTTATGGAATGTGCTGGTTCAGAGGCACCAATTGCCCACGGAAATCCAATCTGAGTTTCTAGGAAGAATTCAGAAGGATTGCCAAGGAAGTAAAATCTAGTATCAGCAGCTAAGGTTGGAAAACTATGTGGTTCGTACCCTCCCTCATATCTGTTTAGTCCTCTTGCTATTTTAATTTAAGTAGATGAAGAAATGATCCCTCATCGGGCACCTGAACAAAGACCCACAAATGTTTTCAAAAGTTAAACACAAGAAGCTCACTGTGAAGGCGGTTCTTCCTGTAGCCCAATACCTATTTACACAGCTCTCCTTCTTTAGGGCAACTCCTATGTTTTCCATTCTGGTTAAGGATTCATATCTTCTGCTGCTTTGTACTTATTGCTAGAAATTCTATTCAACATTTTGCTAAGGTCAGACTCTACATGGTTCCCACTAAAGTCAAACTCATCGTGATGAAATGGAACCATCCTCTTCTATGCCCATTTGACAATGCAACCAACACATTGAAAGTGATCTAACAGAGATAACTGTGCAATTAGGATTGTTGGATATGATTTTAGTTAGAGAGTGACTAGCATCCTGTTGGTGTTATATGGACATGTAAATTTGCCTGCAAGTATAACTTCTGCACATGCAGTTCTGCATTCTTGGATGAGGCAAAATCCACCTGATTCACTGAGGTTGTGGAAAGAAACCATGTGCACATTTGCAGATGTGCAGCAAATCACATGCTATTGGTATTCAGCAGCAGGAATGAGTAACACAGACGGCATATAGAGCAGTGGTTCTCAACCTGTGGGTCCCCAGGTGTTTTGGCCTACAACTCCCAGAAATCCCAGCCAGTTTACCAGGTGTTAGGATTTCTGGGAGTTGAAGGCCAGAAACATCTGTGGACCCACAGGTTGAGAACCACTGATATAGAATATGCCAACGCACATCTATGCTCTACAAGCTTGGTGTAGGATCTTGGCTAAAGTGACTAGCTAGCTGGCAAACCCAAATCTTTGGTTGATGACCTCAAGGAGTTCAGATAGAGTGGGAAACTATGGTGAATGCCCATTTTCACCCTTGCAGAGCTGGCCCCATATGGACCCATATGCATGCAGCCATCACCTCTTCCCAGTCTTTTTTGCTTGTGTCTGGTATTTGAGTATACTGTCTCTGTGTGAGTGTGCCAGATATGCAAGCACCCTTTCTGCTCAGCCAGTTCAGTCCTAGCTGGAATGGGTAGAATTCCTTCACTTCCAGCACTGACATTGGTTTTCCCACTGGTAGAACTGGGGAAATCCCCCATGACTCCAGACCGAATAACTCTAGTTATAAAGGGCAATAGGTCTTTTAATGGAATGTGTTATATATTTTGTTATTATTTGCTATCTTCAGGTTAACTTCAGTTATGGTGACTGACTCCTATTCTGAAGTAATTTGCCATTGCCGTCCTCTAAGGACCCTTCCACACAGCCCTATATCCCAGAATATCAAGGCAGAAAATCCCACAATATCTGCTTTGAACTGGGTTATCTGTGTCCAGACTGCCATATATTCCAGTTCAAAGCAGAAAATGTGGGATTTTATTCAGCTGTGTGGAAGGGGCCTTTGTCTGAGAAGCCCTGTATGATGAGATGGTGTGATTTTTCCCATGGCCATCCAAGGTGTTTGCAAGACTGAGTTATAATTCAGATCCTGATCTACCGAAGTTGCAATCCAACACATAAATCAGTAGACCCCCACTGATTCACATTTTATATGTATGTTAGTCTGCTTTAAATATATTAATACAATTCATTAAGCTTTTTTTTAAAAATGTGCCATAGATTGTTTAAACCATATTTGGCTTTAATCCTACATTGTGAGCCACCTTGGTTTCCATAGCAGGAGAAATATGGGTTATAAATTATAGGTAAAGGTAAAGATTTTCCCCTGACGTTAAGTCCAGTCGTGACCGACTCTGGGGGTTGGTGCTCATCTCCATTTCCAAGCCGAAGAACCGGCGTTGTCCACAGACACCTCCAAGGTCATGTGGCTGGCATGACTGCATGGAGCGCCGTTACCTTCCTGCCGGAGTGGTGCCTATTTATCTATTCACATTTGCATGTTTTCGAACTGCAACATTAATTAAATAAATAAAACTGATGTAAAGACCTACAGCTGTAATCCTGTTTGGCAATTAGAATAACCTAGAGTTACTGCTTTTGTCTGGTCTATATTCATACATTCATGTTATATATTTAGGAGTTATGTAGGGACCACTTAAGTCTCACAGTCCCAACTAATTAGGCAACAGCCACTGTGATTGATGGGTTTCTGTTCCCTTGTTGATTTGGAAGCAAATGGCTGATGTTCCCATCCACACAATCTGATGCAGACCACCTTTGCTGTGAGCAGGGAGTGCAACAGGGATCTTTCTTCTGCCCGTTGCATTGAGGTTTGCTTGTGGGGCAAGGTGGAAACAATGTTCTCTGCTTCCTGAACAAAAAGGAGAATAGACCCCTGTTGATAGCAGTGGCTGCTTATTGGTGAGTGGGGATTAGGTGTGGGGGGGGGGGGTAGCAGTATGACTATGGTGCTGCTTATGCATATGTACCTCCCACGGAGGATACGGGTCCAGCTATTTGTATAATGGCACAAACCTTTGGAACTGTACAGCTCTGAGCACCAGTTCCCACACTCCTTCTCCATTACCAGTGCCTTATGGGACTGCAGAAATCGCAAACCAAAGATTGCTTAACTTGGCATTAAATTTTATGAATTACAATCTGGTAAAGTGGAAGTGCAAAAAAATCTGTAAATGTTCATTTATGCACTCCCCTTTGTTGTTTCTACTGACAAGGTACATCTCAGGAAACAACATGGACACTGGTGACCAGGTTGAGAAAAAAAATCCAAAGAAATGTGCCACAACACAGAGAACAAGGATATTGTTTTTAAAAGAGACAAGGCAAACACTCTCTTTGGAACACAACAAGAATGTGAACTCGGTTCCCCTTCCCTGGAACTCTAAAATCTATCCCACTTAGATGGTCTCCCCAGCTGGGAGGTTGCCTGGGAAAGGCAGCATAAATAATTTTGGCTAGAAAAATTCCTTGTTGCAACCAAAAAAGCCTTTGCAAACCAGGAGGTCTGGCTTACAATGAAACAGCCTACTTCAACATGACAGCACTGGCCATTCCAAATCCAGCAAAAGAGATACCAATTAAGAGGGAACAAGTTGCTTGATGAAAAAACTTTGCTCTCTCTTGGCTTGAATAAGCTTGCTTTGTTTATTCATTATAAACTCTGGGAACACAACAGACTGATGACCATTTGGCTCAGCCGATGTTGCTGGAAGTTTTGGAATGTGGGGATTTTTTTCAACTAGATGCCTGGAGAGATTTATACATTGACCTCCTATGTGGTTTACAGGAATTGATTTCCTCCCCAAATGATGCTTACGCTGCTCTACAAAGTGGACACCCTTTCGATGCTCAGGATTTCAGTGTCCGTAATCCTTAACCATTAGCCATACTGGCTGGGGATGGGGGCCCAAATGATCTGGAATGTGTTCTCCACCCCAGCTTTACTATTTGTTTATTTACAGTATTTATATTCCGCCCTTCTCACCTCGAAGGAGACTCAGAGTGGATTACAATGCACATATACATGGCAAACATTCAGTGCCATTATTAGACATACCACATATACAGACAGGCAGTAGAGGAAATTTTAACGTTTTCCTCCTTCCGGCTTCATGAGGGTATGTTTGATTCCGGCCACAGGGGGAGCTGCCACTTCATCATCCACTGTGACACTTTTTGATCATAGTACTTTCTCATTGCTCTTCGCATGCTGGCAGATTTTATGAAGTCGTAAATTAAGTTAAATTAGCCTCCCTGCATTAAGCGGTAACTAAATTCTGTAGTCACAGCTGCAGCTGTTTTTGAGCTGCTTAGGTGGGCAGCAAGCTAGGCTATTAAATGGTTGAGAGCTTAATCTGACTTGGGCTTCGAACCAATGAACAATGAAGTAATGATTTATTGCTGCTGGCTACTAACCAGCTGTGCAACATCCCGGCCCCTATCACTCAGAGATGGTTTCATACCCAGAAGCTATGAATCACAGAGGTTAGTTATATCTTTTTGGGGGAGGGATGGCAATAAATTCAAACAGTAGCTATAATATTCATTGATCTGAAATGTAGCTCTGGAAGAAAGTAATATGGATACCACAGATAGCCAAAAAGACAATAAGTGGGTCCTAGAGAAAATCAAGTCTGAATTCTTACCAGCAGTCAAAATTACTATATTAGAACTATCATACTTTGGTCACATAATGAGTTATTGGAAATAACAATAATGCCAAAGAAAATGAAAAACAAAGAGAAGACTGAATTTACAGGTGGATTGATGTAATCAAGGAAGCCATTGTTTCGGGTCTTCAAGACCTGAGCAGTGTTGGTGATGACTGGGTTCATGGAGGTCTTGCATTCATAGAGTTGACAAAAATTAAAGCTGACCTATAACGAGAACATAATATTCATGTATGTGTCAAACACAAAAATGGAGAACAGATTTGCTAAAAAGCACCATTGAACTGTGAACAACTAGGACCTGGAAATCAATGGTTTCCACACCAGTGTTATTGAAAGTGTCTCTCATGTATTTTGGCAAGTGCACAGAGGCTATATCCCAGCTTATGACAACTTGAGTTCAAAACAGGAAAAACAGATTAAAGGTCAAGTCTGGTGCACTCAAAAAGTCTCACAATGCTGTGCATGCACTTTGAGCTCCCTTTTTAAAATATATAGTATCAGTCAATTAACACCATAGTGTAGGAGTGTTGTTTCTGACTCTTGTTTTGGGATGGCAGAACATTTTTCATGAATTAAAACATAACCATTGGGATGGATTGTTAACAAAGCCAAATGTATGTCCAAATGCACAAGTCTATTATTTTGGCCATCTAAATGGAAGTCATAACAAGGGCAGAGCTAAGGTGCTAAGTTAAAGCATTGGTGTTTTTTTGTTGTTGTTGTTAAAGTTTTGGGGGCGTAATCTCTTTTAAACTATTTTAGCCTTTTCTGCTGTTTTAATTTTTGATTGGTTGATCCTTTAAAAATATTGCATGACCATTCATATTTAGAAATGTTTTGAATTGTTTTTATATAGTTACAGTGTTCCCTCACTACTTCGCGGTTCACTTTTTGCAGATTCACTGTATTGCGGTTTTTCAATAAACTATAAAAGACTATTATAAATCATAAAAATTACAATTTACAGCCTAAGGAAGGGAGGAAGGAGAAACCAAAGGGAGAGAAAAGGAGCCCAAGCAGCAACGGGAGGAGAAGGAGGCGATTTATCAACACAAGATTTGTTGATAAAGACTTAAAATAGTGTATAACTACTACAATAATGTATAAACATTAAAATAAATATAGTATCCCTACTTCGCGGATTTTCACTTATTGTGGGTGGTCCTGGAACCTAACCCCAGCGATAAATGAGGGAACACTGTATATAGCATTCCAAGATCTCAGACTGGATGGGGGATAGCAATGTTTTAATAAATAAAATGTATAAGGCTTATTGCTGTCCTGTGCCGTTGAATCATTTCCGACTTATAGCAACCCTAAGGCTGGCTGGAAGATTCAAATGCCCAGGAATTCACTGACTTTGCTCTATCTGTATATCTCTGCATAACAAATTAGTTACTGATTATGCAATGCAACCCTTATGTCAAATCGCAAGATCGCAAAACTAAATGCAAAAATGAATACAAGTAGAATGTGCAACCAAAGACACAACTGAAGCAATATTACGGCCAATTTAAACAGGTGTGGACAGACACACATCAGCACAGAATGTGTCATACCCTCCAATTCAGCCTTTGGGTTATTAGCCACGGTGGTGCAATGGGTTAAACCTTTGTGCCAGCTAGACTGCTGACCTAAAAGTCGGGTTGCTGACTTGAAGGTTGCCGGTTCAATCCGCAAAACAGGTGAGCTCCTGTCTGTCACCTCTAGCTTGCAGTGACATGAGAGAAACCTCCCAGCAGAATGGTAACACACTCTGGCATCCCCTGGGCAATGTCTCTGTAGACGGCCAATTCTCTCACACCAGAAGTGACTTGCAGTAGGTTCTCAAGTTGCTTCTGACATTATTTTTAAAAAGCCTTAGGATTGCCTTCAAAGGGCCATAGAATCCATGGAGGGGGGATCTATGGGTACAAAGGACCACTATCATTGTTTTACATAGAGGTCAGTGCTCTTTAGCTTTTACCCAGGTTGGGACCTCAGATGTTATTTAATAGCAATTCCTGTCATTTTTAATTATCCGTCATGCAGATGATTGCAACCCAACAGCACTTGTGGCCCTGAGGTTGGAGAAATATTAAACGACGTGTTAAAGTCAGACATCATATCCACAAGCCTTGTATCTCAGTTCAAACCCCACTCTCCCAACTAAACAGAACAAACTGCAACCTTCTAGATGTGACTATCACAACTCCCATCTAGTCATGCTGTCTAATGTCAAGGAATGGAGGAGTTGTAGTCCACCACTTGGAGGGCTGCATAAGGCAACATGGCAAGCTGGATTTGGGCTGTTGAGTTTGACACATGTGCTCCAACAATTCCTCCTAGTCAGGTACAGTCTCAATTAATTCTCTGTCTTCCCACTGTTTTAAAGTTTTTCTCTCTTCTCTTACTTTTTTCCTTCAATTCCTGCAAATTGAGCTCAAGATACAAAAATAGTTTGCAGTTGCACCTGATCAACTCAGCAGGGGTGAGGAAAGAAGGATGCAGAATCTTGTCCATCCAAGTGCTACTATTTTGCCTAGCTTTCTTTTATTAATAACTTTCACCTTTTTTCCATATTCTGATGTTGTTTGGCTACACATATCCCAGTTTTCATTTGTGAAATGTTGGAGAATTGCACACATTTGCACAAGAGTACTCCATATGCAACTTTGCTTTTACCACTTAAACTGGGTGCAAATGTTGTGCAAAAATGTTCAACAACTTCTATGGGGTAAATTACACAGGTGTAAGATGCAAACAGGATTCTGGCCTCATGCAGTTGTTTCTAGTTCTTGACTTGCCTTCAATAGTCCTGTCCTCTACCTTACTAGCTGCAATACATGTTATTTTCTACTGTGTGCAGGCAACTGTCTTTCCCACCCTGTTTTTTGTTCAGCACCTAAGAAAGAAACTCCTATTTATTTTCTTGTTACTCTAAGAGCAAGAGGAAGGGTTTTCCCCAGCAATGGCATTTTATCAGTGCATCTGTGTTTACAAAGGTCAGGTGCCTCTAATGCCTCTAAGGCTTTTGAAGGGTGATAAAGATCTATTCCATCTTTCAAAGGAGGAGAGAGACAAAAGAAACATATGACAAAGAATACTAGACAGAGTCATAATTCATTAGGAAGGAAAGGGGAATATAGTAAACTGGCAAAGAATGCATTCCTTTCTCTTTCTCACATCGGAGTGAATTATAGCTCAACAGAGAGGCCCACTGGGAAAGGCCTTTGTTGAGCCAAGATGCTTCTCATACTCAGAACCTGTCATGCCCTACATGAAAAATAGCTGTTGGGTTTGTTTTTATTTTGAATATTAATGTGTTCCATTACTAATAATGCAGTTGGCACATGAGGCAGCAATTTAAAACACTAGCTAGAATCTTGTTGCTGAATTACAATAGTATAAATTAGATGTGTGCCATTGCAGCTCCATTTTTTATTGTTCCAAAGGTCAGAATTCAAGAACATCATCTGCAGAGATCGCCTGCAGTGGTCCTTGAGAAAGCCTTTCCAGTGCATTCAAATACAGAGAAATAGTTGGACACTTATTTGCTGCTCTCTATGCTTTCTAACAATAGAGAAATATATATCTGAGGAAAAGAGGAAAATTTTAGGTACACTGTATGGAGATATATAAACTGTTGGGATATTCATTTCTTAATGTGATAACAAGCAGAAGCAAGTAACATGATGGATATAAAATGAGAGAAATGTTAAACTATAGAGCAGTGGTTCTCAACCTGTGGACCGCGGCCCAGCAGTAGGCCAAATCCAGTCTGCGAACCTCCTTCCTCTTTGTTTATTTTATTAATTTTTATTTCCACTCCTTTCTACAGAGCTGACCATTTCATTGGATAGACCACATCAACTCCAGATTATTAAATATTGTTTTCTGTGGGCAAGCAGATGCTGACTACTGGATGGCATATGTTCTTATCAGAAACTAGAACTGATGTGATCTAACGAATACAATTTTCTGAATCAGCACCACAAATAACCAAACCGAATCTAAAGTTGACCAAAACCTGATTCGTAACCCTTTTGGTATAAATGTTGGAGAGTGATTCCTGATCAAAGTGGTCTCTAGTCAAGTGGATCCTGGTCAAAGTGGTCCCTGGTCAAGGGTTGGGAACCACTACTATAGAGAAACTGACAAAAGGGAAGCAGGAAATCCTCTTTTAAAACTAATTTATATGTGTGTTTCTATTTAAAATTACATGTAATTAGAGTAGAGATGTAGTATGCTGGTAAGAGATGGTTGCTACACCATCATAGCTATGTCATCCATGAAAAATCTTGGCCATTATCTGTCATGTTCTTACCATCCACATCTTTCCATAAGACTTATAAGCAGGTTAGATAGAATATATTCATTCGTTAATATCCCTGATAGCAATATACTTCAATTTCAGTGGAGTAGTGAATCTAGTCCTATTTTAGTGGGGACATTACACTGAAGCACGTTTCCCAAATAAATTCAGCACCTTGGATAGCTAAGTTCACACCAAAATCCAGAGTAGGTTCATCGCTCTAGTGACATAAGAGCCATCAAGCACTGCTGTTTGGCAATATGATACTTTTCCATAGGTGTCTTAGACCAAAATAACTTGCAATGAACACTATGTTCAAAACAGAGGAGAAGGCCACAATGTTTTTCAGAAAATACTCAAGTAGATGATCAGGCAGGCAGGCCTTCTTCTGCTCATAGTTATCCCCACTCTTGTGAGTTGTATTTCTACTTGATATCACAGTCATAGTTTCTAAATACTTCCCTGTCAATGAAACAGTAAACTCACTCTAGGATAAAGTCCAAGGCGAAATCATAGATGCTACCTCATATTCCCAAAATAGATTCCTCATTTTGACTAGGCCCTTTAAAATGCACAGCCACAGTTGACCTCCAGATAAATATTCAGTCTTTAGACATGCCTACCAGGCCAATTCTCCAGGTCTAATGCTGACAGTCCCCACAAAAACCTTACAGAAAATGCAGAATCACAAAACATTCCTGGAATGTTCAAAAGCATATGCTGAACATGTGTGTTCTTACATTGTAAAATCAAACAACCTGTGCAAACATATGCATAAAAGCAGGATTATAAATAAGTTTCCCCTAGTTCAGGCATGGGCAAACTTCAGCCCTCCAAGTGTTTTGGACTTCAACTGCCACAATTCCTAACAGCCGGTAGGCTGTTAGGAATTGTGGGAGTTGAAGCCCAAAACAGCTGGAGGACCAAAGTTTGCCCGTGCCTGATCTAGATAATACCTCACACAGGTTCAAATAAATGTCAATAGCATGTTCTACTGCTTTTGCTTCTTACTTCTGCCTCCGGGTGATTTGGAAGTCAAGCTCTTAGGGAGCAGGGTATGTTTAGCCTGGGGAAGAGAAGGTTAAGAGGCAACATGACAGTCGTGTTTAAATATTTGACTGTGTATTCCTGGATGGCAGGATATTGGACTGGAAGGCATTTGGGATTTCCTCCAACTTTATGATTCTGATGGTACTGATTTTTCTTCACATTTTGGCTGTTGCACTTTAAATATAAATTAACAATAAAGTGCCAGGAGACACCTGCTTTATACAGATTTATCAGATGATGGCTAAGGTTCTACATCAAGGCATCAGAGCATATCTTTATATAGTGTGATCCTGAATTATATGAACCACTAGGGAGTTGTTGCTTCTTATTGCTTCTTCTTAGGTGATCTCTTGTTGTCCGAGTAAGATGGCCTTCCAAGTGTAGTGTTTTGGCGGTGGTTATGTAGGTGATTGTGGAGTCCTATTTTTGATCCGCATGTTTCCACAGTGAGGGCATCTGCTTCCAGGTGGAAGGTGGTGCCAGTCAGGGTTGGCATGATGTGGCTTCTTCTTGGCATGTTTCTCCCTTAAGCCCTCCTCTTCGAATTCCACAGCACTGCTGGTCACAGCTGACCTCCAGTTAGAGCACTCAAGGGCCAGGGCTTCCCAGTTCTCAGTATCTAAGCCACAGTTTTTGAGGTTGGCTTTAAGCCCATCTTTAAATCTCTTTTCCTGCCCACCAACATTCCTTTTCCATTCTTGAGTTGGGGGTATAGTAACAGCTTTGGGAGATGGTGATTAGGACAACAAACCCAGTCCAGCAGAGTTGATGGCGTAGGAGCATCGCTTCAATTCTGGTGGTCTTTGCTTCTTCCAGCACGTTCTCATTTGTCTGCCTGTCTTCCCAAGAGATTTGCAGGATTTTTTGGAGGCAACGCTGGTGGAATTGTTCCAGGAGTTGAGTGTGATGTCTGTAGACTGTCCACGTTTCTCAGGCATATCACAGGGTTGGGAGGACAATAGCTTTATATACAAGCACCTTGGTGTCCTTACGGATGTCCCGAGTTGTTGCACTGTTGTGTCACCAAGCAAGTGAGTGTGCAAACAAATGTGAACTACACACTTGTAATATTCAATAAATACCTTACCAAGAGGGAGAGGAGGAAAGACAGCAGAATCTTGTCCACCTTTTTAAAGTCCAAAAATTTGACCCCTCTACTGCAAATGTCTTGGGCCAGACTTGATTACTGGATCTACAGATTCACCTAATCCCAAAATCCTAGACTAGGAAAATTCAGATCTATGGGAACTTAAATAAAAGGACCAAGGCCTGGTTGACAGAAAAATAGATCACATCAATATATCAGTAGACATTTCCTGCCATGCAGAATAGTGTTTGGCTTGCACTGAAAAGCTTGAAGAACAAGAGAGACTACAAAAGGAATGCAAATGCTATCCAGGGGAAAAACCCATCTCCCATATGGAATGACTCAAAGCTACTCTTCCTCTATCTGTGTATCTGCGTGCAGTAATTTGTGGTTTACATCACAGCTCAGAAAAGCAGCAGATGTCGAGAAACCATGTGACTTGCTAGAAAGTCTCCTTGAGTATGATGTGAAAAGCGGCCTATTCTTTTTCTAGCTGCAGTCCATCGTAGCAGTATATCTCTCCCATTCTCCCTCACACACTCCCATGGAAGACACCAAACCTCCCACTGTGAAAAGGGTTGTAACAAATCCTTTCAAATTTACTACAGCCTATTACGCTCAAAAGACGAGGTCTTAAAGCGGAGCTGGAATTTCCCACCTCCTCTGCTCCTGCCTTTTCTGGAAATTGCATTCTCTTGTTAGTTTGAAAGTTAGTCCATAGCGTAGAAATATAGAGTTAGGGGACTCCAAGGACCATCCAGTCTAACTCCATTCTGCCATGCACAAACAGACAATCAAAGTACTCTCAACAGATGGCCATCCAGCCTCTATTTTAAAACCTCCGGGGAAAGAAACTCTGCCACATTCCAAGGCAACATATTCTTTGCCAAGCAGCTCTAAACATGAGGAAGCTCTTCCTCATGTTTAGGTGGAATCTCTTTTCCTGCATTTGAAACCATTGCTCTGTGTCCTAGTCTCTGAAGTAGTAGAAAGCAAGCTTTATTCCTCCTCAAGATGACATCCTTCCAAATATTTAAACACGGCATGCATTTAAACACATAAAGCATGCATTTCCGAAGGCAAATCTTGATTTTGCCATTTTATATAAGAGTCGCCATTTTACCATTCCATTGTAGGTAAAAGTAAAAGTTTTCCCTAACATTAAGTCTAGTTGTGTCCAACTCTGGGGAGTTGGTGCTCATCTCCATTTCTAAGCCAAAGAGCTGGCGTTGTCCGTAGAAACCTCCAAGGTCATGTGGCTGACATGCGGCATGGGGCATCGTTACCTTCCTGCCGGAGCAGTACCTATTGATCTACTCACATTTGTATGTTTTCAAACTGCTAGATTTGCAGATGCTGGGGCTAACAGCTGGAGCTTACCCCGCTCCCCGGATTCAAACCACCAACCTTTTGGTCAACAAGTTCAGCAGCTCAGCGGTTTAACCCACTGCACCACCAGCGGATCCATTGTATTCCATTTATATAATGGAAATTGAGCACCCATATCTATGGAGAGTCCTTGAACCAAGGTTATTGATACCTAACTTTTCTGTGCTGCTTTGGGGTCATTTAGGCAATTAAGACTGGTATTAAATATATCATTGAAAATCATAGATTCA